>NW_006400080.1:1115910-1184370 GCF_000299155.1 Elephantulus edwardii | reverse complement strand
AAGATCCATCTAACATCAGCTACAATATCCCTAGTACCACGACCCCTTCTAAACCCAGCCTGGACTTCCGCAAGTTCTCTGCTGATGTACTGCTCCAGTTGTTTTTGGATAATCTTCAGTAGAATCTCGCTTTCATGTGAAATAGATTAGTAAAAACAAGAAATATTTAAGAACTAATTTTAAAAATTCAAGAGTTTATTCCTTGAGGAGACCAATAATAGGTTCATTTCTCAATAAAATCCAAGGAAAAGAAATACATTTCATTATGAAAACTAAGAAAGTATACTTCCTATGGTTATAAAAATTGTCACAAATTTCCTTTTTTGCCTTCAATTTGAAACAGACACATATCTGATCCTCCAGGGGGTGCTTAGAGACTAATTTAAACCACACAGGAAATTACCCATCTTTCTCCCATGGAGCAGCTGGTGGATTCGAACTGCCAAAAGATTGCCACCGTTGGATTATCAGCCCGACCTACTAAAGACTATGTCACCAAACCTCCTTCATGGATAAAAAGGAAATTGAAAATAATTTAAATAAAATATCTGTTAAAAATGTGTATTGTTTCTATAAAATGTAAAAGTTATTCAAATAGTCACCAAATGATGACTAGGTCAACAAACTGTGACACATTCACACAATGGAAAGTACTGATAGATGCCATGACATGGATGAACCCACAAGAAGATTAGACTGATGGGAATAAGCCAGACACACAAGGCTTCCACTGAAGGATTCACTTATATGGAAATGTCCAGGACAGCTTGGTTCACCAAAGCAGATTGGTGATATTTAGAAGTCAGAATAAGAGGGAGTGGGGAGTGATTGCTTAATGGATGTGGGGCACTCTTTTGCGGTGCTGACAGTGTTTTAGAATTAGACAAAGTGTTAGTTATACAACATTAATAAATACTAAGTATCCCTGAATTATACACTTTAAAATTGTTTTTCTATTCTGTGAATATGGTCTTAATTTAAAAAATACAAAAAAAGTCCTACTAGACTAATTCTTCTTAATTATTAACAAAATTAATGACTACAGAAATTTTAGTTATCAAAATAGATTAAATTAGTAAAATCCTCAAGGGGCGGGAAAAAAACCCAAAATAGATAACATTCCCAAGTACAGATCAGGTTATAGAAATAATGAGTAAAATACTTAACAGTGTTTTAATTTAATTAAAAGTATTGACTACATTTTATTAATCCCGTACCGTCCTCCACTTCCATGGAGCTTTGCTGACCCATGGTGACTCCCCTCTGGGTTTCCAAGACTATAAATCTTTATGAGAAAAGACTGCTTGTCTTTCTCCCTCAGAGCATCTGGTAGATTTGAACTGCCAACCTTTCCATTAACAGCCCAACAAGTAACATACTATATCATCAGAGTTCCTTAGTCTAATAATGTGTACAAAAATGCTCACTAATGAAACATTTAAATTACCTTATGTATTTAAAATGTATAGACATTTCTTTTTAAAACTATTCGACTGTTGATAAAAAGATAACAGGGATATAGACAGCAATGTTGTTGTTATGTGCTGTGGAGTTGGAACCAGCCTACAGCTGATCCTCTAGAACATTTATCAGACAGGTTAATCACACAGGAAGGGATGTCCCATCTTTCTTCTGTGGAGCAGCTGGTGAATTAGAACCAGGGCCTTCAGGATTGCAGTGCAGTTTCTTATCTCTAGGCCACCAGTGCTCCCTTAGATAGCAACACTTTATGTGAAAAACAGTCGTGTATTAATATTCAAATAAATTCAAATGTAACCAATTAGATATTATTTTGTATCTCTTAATTGAACTCGCAATAAAAATATTCAGAATTTTTTGGCAAAACCCTTGATTTCCTTCAGGTAAGTACACAAAATTATTTCACTTTTTCTGGAAGACAGTTTATACGCTATTATTTCATCTCCTAGTTTTTCATCTCCTTTTGTCTGGCAATGAAATCTAAGGAAAGATATTGGCCTGACATGAAGATTTCTATCCAAGGGTGTTTGTTTAAGAGAACATTGTTTAAAAAAAAAAAATTAAAAAAAAAAGAAAGAACATTGTTTACAGTAACAATTATTTTTAAGAAAATAGGAAACAAAACCCCCAATGTTTTAGGTTATTGTATTATTGTTGTTTGATGCCATTGAGTGGACTTGAACTCATAGAGATGCTGTAAACAACAGATCTGAATTTTACCTTCTTCAGCACTATTCTCACTATCTGTTATACACATAAACCCTCTCTTAAAGTCTTTGTGTTAACTAATCTTATTAAGGGTCTTCCTCTTTTACTCTGACTCTCCAGTTTTTCCAGCATGTCTTTTTCCAAAAACTTGTTCCTTCTGACAACATGTCCAAAATTATTGTTAGGTGCCATCGAGGCCAGTATGACCCAGAGTGACTCTGAACAACAGATCTGAATCCTGTCCTATCCTGCGTGAGAGCCACAATCGCTCACATACTTGAGTCCATTGCTGCAGTCACTGTGTCAATCCCTCTGGTCTTCCTGTCTTTCACTAACTCTCTACCTTTCCAAGTGTGATGTCACTCTTCAGAAAATAGTCTCTCCTAGGAGCACACCCAAAATATGTGCGATGAAGTTTTATCATCTTTGCCTGCAAGGAGCACTCTGGCTGCATCTTCTCCAAGACATAACTGTTCTTTCAGCAGTCTATGGGATATTCAATATTCTTCTCCAACAACACAACTCAAAGGCGTCAATTCTTCTCCTATAACCCTTATTCATTTTCTAGTTCTCAGATGCAAAGAAAGTGTTTGGAAGGACCAGGACCTGAATCAGACACACCTTAATCCTCTTGTGGACTTGTTTTCGTTTTCTTCAGCTTCACTTTGAATTTGCAAGTGAGAAATTTTGGTCTGTTCCAAATTTTTGTCTGTTCCATTTTTAGTCAGCACTTTGGCCTGGTTTTGCTTCCTGTGCAGTCCAAGAGTTAAGTCACCATTTGTGGGGTTTTTTTGTGTTGTTTTTTTTTAAGGTATTTGTGATGAATAAGTCATTGAACATACAAAATTCGATCATTCTATTTCCGATTTCATTTTGGTCACTAAGTCTGTACTTTCCAATTACCATTCCTTCTTCAATGTTTGCAACTTTTGCATTCAGAACAATGGACAAAGTTTGTCACATGAAGTTACACCATATCTGCCTCTACAGCGTGCGCTAGGTACACTTCCTTCAAGGTAAGCTTGTCTGTTTATTTGGCAGTCCATGAAATATTTAGCACCCTTCTCCAACACCACAATTCAAAGGTATCAATTTTTCTTCTGTCTTCCTCATTCACTGTCCAAATTTCAGCTGCATAGGAAGCAATTGAAAATATGGCTTTGATCAGACACATTTCTTTAAATGCAATGATGTCTTTAAACTAACATCATTACTCTTTAGCACTTTGGAAAAGCTCTTGATAGCAGATTTTTCCAGTGCAACATCTTTTAGTATGGGTGTTGACTGTGGAGACAAGTAAAATGAAATCACAGATAACTTAAGTCTTTTCTCCCTTTATCATGATGTTTGTTGCCTATTGGCCCACTGGTGAAGATTTTTGTTTTTGTTTTCTTGATGCTGAGATTTAATCCGTATGGAAAGCTGTACTCTTGATCTTCTGCAGTGTCTCAAGTCTTCTTCACTTTCAGCAAGCAAGGTATTGTCATCAGCATAAAACAAATTGTTGATGAATCTTCTTCCAGCCTTGATGCCACATTATTCTTCATATAGTCCATCTTCTATAATGACTTGCTCAGTATACATAGTGAATAAATATGGAGAAAGAATACCCTGATGCACTACTTTTCTGATTTTAGAATACGCATTGTTCTTTTGTTCTGTTTGAATAAAAGCTTATTGGTCTGAATATATATCTAACATTATCATAATTTAGTGTTTTATGATTCTTGTTCTTTTCAATATTATTTATAGTTTGTTATAATTCTTACAGTCAAATGCCTTTGTATAATCAGTAAAACACAAATAAATCTTTCTCATGTTCTCTGCTTTTGGCGAATATCCATCTGAAAGTTGGAAAAGATTAACTTGGTGACAGAAATGAGGCTGTATATTAAATGATAGCATTTTATACAGCCAATGAGTTATTCATTGCAAATATATTTTTAAAAGACATAAATGGTGACTATACATATAGACATCATCTGATAGAATCCGATTCACTACATCAGTGGAAAGATTCAATGGATAAGCCCAACATCATCAGTCAAAATCAGCCAGATTTCAAGAATTACTACATCACTTGGAAGAGACTGGAGGGCATTATGCTGAGTGAATGAACTCAGTTTTATAAGGATAAGTACTGCAAAAAATTGTAAAAATAGAATTTGTATGGGGACCTAAAATGAGAAGAGATGGAAAAAGAGAGGTGAGAGTGGGTAATGGAAGAAATCATAGGGTCACACAATTTGATGGGTGGAGGACTGGGGAAGGGTAAAGGAAATGGGAAAGATAGCATAGCTGAGATCTGGAAAGAGAGGATAATGATGGGCATGCGTCAACAGTGATTGATTTTATAAAGCATAATAATGAGAATAATGGTATAAGCACAATGTGAATAAAGGATAGTGTGAAACAAACTGTATACAAACTTTGTATGTAAAATTTGTTTTTAAAAATTCCATGTGATCCAACTATTCAACCTCTAGGAATACGCCCCAAGGAAAATATTACTGAGGCACAAATGGAGATTTGTACACCAATATTTATAGTAACATTATTCATAATAGCAAGAAAATAGAAATAGTGCACATGTCCATTAACAAATAACTGGATTGAGAAAGTGTGATATATTCACATGGTAGAATACTATGCAGCAGTCAGGAGCAACAAACAGATAGCATAAATATTATATTAAAATGTAAGAGACCTGATGGAGGGAAAGGAGGCTGAGAGACAGCAAACGGGGAAATAACAAGGTTGTAGAGTCTCATGGACAGAGGGAAGGGGGTGAAGCAATTAAAACTGATGCAGTGGGGACCTGAAAACATGGGAAAATAGTGGGCATAGATCAATTGTAATTAATTTCTTAAAACAATATGTGGGAATGATCATATGAAACAAAATATGAAGGAAGGAATGTGCGATACACAATATACATGAATGAAACACTATATATAGAAATTTTATATGCAAACTAATAAGAAATTTAAAAAAAAACACCAAAAAATAAACAAACAAAATACAGGCCAGGGACTGACTATAGAACAGACTCAAATACAAATTGAAGTTGAAGAAAATGAAAACTTGCCCACAAGAACCGAAATACTACCCTAACTATAACACATCTAAATTTAAAACCATCTCAAGAATACATTTGATGTATTGAACATTCATGACCAAAGACTAGATGTTTTATGAGATGATGACATCAAAGCTATCCTCTATAAAGAAAGAAAAGTCTAAAAAAGCTATCCTCTATAAAGAAAGAGAAGTCTAAAACGGATATCAGAAGAGCTTCTGAAAATTGTATGAGAGTGTAGAGAGATCAAAACAAACGAAGGAAATGCTGAAGTGAAGAGAAATGAATAGAAGCTTTGAAAGGGCAACTCAGACAAAGCAAAGTGTTGGAATGAAATGTGCAAAGAGCTGGAGCTAGAACATCAAAACTGAAGATGCATACTCTCTATTCCTCAAGCTGAAAAAACTGAAGAACTAATTCAAGTCTCAAGTTGCAATAGTGATGGATTACATGGGCAAATCTCCAAAGACACTGGAAGGAACAAAAGAAGATGAAAGGAATGCAAAGAATCTCTGTACCAGAAAAAACTGCTTGACACAGAACAAATTCAGGATGTAGCATATGATCAAGAACCAATGGCAGTGAAGGAAGAAAGTAAGGTTTTACTGGGAGCATTGGCCAAAAAAGGCCCCAGGAACTGATGGAATGCCAAATGAAAGGAGATTAGCATATTACCTTATAATTATCAAAATTGTCCTACTTAAATATTTTTACAAGAATAAAAAATGTAGACATATTTTTAAATTCTTTTTGAAAGCAAAATAGGATTTTGTTTACTTTTGAAATTACTTGCCAACATCTCCTAAGCTGTTTAAAATAAAAACTAGTTTTGTTATTCTTTCTTTAAAAAAACTAAAGCACTTAAGGAAAATTTATATTATGAAATAGATACATTATAAGACAGGATGTCTAGAATATTTTTAAGTGCTTTGAAGGAAGACAAAAAGAAAACCTGTAGAAAGATAAAGAAGTGCAGGAAGTTATAAAAATAATTTTGATTCTATTTCTCCATGTGGTGGGATTTTGAAAAATTTTAAATTTCATTCTTTGTCTTTCTTCAGTTTCTTTTTTCCAAAAATTGTCTCCCATAATAAAGTTGTGTTACCTTCATAATGAAAAGATTAGCAGTTCTTGAGGGTGTTTTTTGGTGTTTGGTTGTTTTTTTTAAAGAGTAGAATAGAGTACATTACAAGAAATAGCTGATTTTCAGGACCTTAAATTAATTTTTCCATGTAATGTTCTGTCTAGAAGACTAGAGGACATTTTCTTCTTGTATCCATGGGAGTTAGTGATTGGCAAGAAACTCCCTCCCAAGGCAGAGGCCCCGTACCCATTCATTTTATTTAAGAGGTCCATTTCTTTGCCCTGCTGTCTCCCCCACAATTTTTACGAGATCTGGGAACTATAAAAGCATGCCACATAAAATGCAGGCCTTTCAGAGGTCTGATTTTTCTGGGTTTCGTGTAGTCTTCTTATTAAACCAAAGCCAAACCACTATCAGATGTTTCAATTAAGAAGATGTTTTAACGCAGTGATATAAAGTAAGGCAATAAATAAGAGCTAGTATTTCTCTCAATCTGCTCGGAAAGGATGAGCTCAAAGAATCACCTTGATAATCACCAAACAGAAACCTCTCTAAGCTGGAACTTACAGGGAAATAGGTGTCAGGGCTAATGGTCAGACTTGGTTTCTGTCTCATAGGAAGGCACCTAGGGAGGATAAAGTAGGGGGAACTAGAAACATGATAACAGTGTTAGAAACCTTGACATGAGAGCGGAAAAAAAGACTTACAATTACTTAACCCCTCCAAAGTGAAGGTTGATCTCAACTTCACTGTTCAAATAGTTACAGAATTATAATAAAGAATAAATGGGATTAGACGCCAATCAGAGAGCTTTTGAGAGCTACGAAAACCTCCTTGATGCTTCTGTTTATGAAACCCTAAAGCAGGTTGAGGATATCGTTGTGGTTCAGTGGTAGAATTCTCACCTTCCAGGCTAAGGACACACTTCCTGTGTAATCACCACTTGTCACTGGAGGCTGTGTGTCCCTCGGGTGCTGAGCGGCCTTCTCTGAAGCTTCCAGACCAAGACAGACTAAAGGAAAAAACCTGTTGGGTCGGCTTCTGGAAATTCAAACTGAAAAGAAAAAGTCCTCTGAAGTTCATTATCATCCACTCAGAATTAACTAATAGCTGCCCTTCCAGTGCATTTTCAATTACATGAGAGGAGATTGCCCACCCTTCTCTGGTAAAGTTGAATTTGAAACTTCAGGGGGCTGCAGCATTTGACTTAGCAGTGCAATCCTTTACCTATTGCAATAGGACTTATGAAAAAAAGCAGTGAAGATTTGGTGGAGTATTAACAAACGAATCCACAGCCCATCATAGGGATGGCACAGGACAGGACAGAGTAGTTTTTTTCTATTGTGCATGAGGTCACCATGATTCACAAGTTACATGGTTGACAGAGCGCCAACTCATGACACCTAATATCAGAATAGGCTGCAGCAGAAATTCATCTGAGAATCTGGAGGGTGGAAAAGATAGATAAGCAGTAGCACAGGACATCGATGGGTGTGCAATGCCTCATCCACCTAACATTTACCTACCATCCCGGTGATCCGCTGATGAGCTCAGTGTGCTGTGTTTAGTGATTGGGGATTTGTCTGTAGGGAGACAGATGTATACCTGGGTGGCTTGGAACCTTGCACTATTTTGTAAATGTTTTAGGATAACAAAAAGTCTTTTACCATTTTTCAAGTGTTGTTGGCTCTGCTGAAATCCAACTGTGGTTTGCTCCTGAGAATTGTTTCCTCTCAATGTCTTAAACTTAATTATTTTAAGAAAAGCATATTTGGGGTGATTGTGGGTTCCTGTACATTTTGCATCATCAGATGGGGATGAAAGCTCTACTCAGATTCCCAGATGCCTTCTGGGATTCAAAGGAGCTTGTCCTACAGAATGAGGAGTTATACTTAGTTAGCATGAATAAGAAGTCAAATAGGCAAGACAACATGGTCCCAATCCATCTTTGCAACACGAGAAACATAAGCAGGGTCTAAATTCCACAATCCTCCCAGTACTGCTCCCAGATTCTTAAACCCCTTTTGCATTTGGGTTAGCAGCCCAACACAATGCAGACTTCACCACCAGAACGCAAATCTGCTTTTTTTATTTGGGTATCGCTCTTTCCCTCTCAGTGTCTGGGCTGAAACAAATATGTTTGTCTGAACATTGTAGAGTGTCTTAGAATTTAAGAAGGCAGAGGAAGAGCTGGCGCATTCATATTGTAATGTTGACAAAGAATGAACTCAGGCTGCCAGAATGGTGAACAAAGCAGTCCAGAGAGAGTCCAGGCAGAATGTTTCTTAAAAGAGACTAAAGAAAGAATTTTTCTTTTACTTTTCAAAGGTAGAAGTGAACAGGGGTGGGGGGGGGGGATGGCAGCTGAGCAGGGAGAAAAGTGCAACAATGAATGAATGGAAACCCAAAATCTCTGTAAATGTTCATTAAAATGAATAAAATAAAATTTTTTAAAAAGAGACAATGGCAAAATATTCTTTTTCCTTTTAAACCCAAAAAGATGCTAAAAAACACAAAGTGAGTGGTAGTGAAAGCAAGGGAATCCCTCAAAAAGATAGATGGATAGATAGATAGATAGATAGATAGATAGATAGATAGATAGATAGATGATAGATAGATAGATATAGATAGATATGGATAGATATAGATAGATAGATAGATAGATAGATAGATAGATAGATAGATAGATAGATAGATAGCTTCAATAATGATTCAAACTTGCCAGTGATCGTGGAGATGGTGCAAGGGCAAGATATTGACTCATTCTTTTATATGTTAAGTCTCCATGTGTCCAAACTGACTTGGTGACAACCAACAACAGCAATGAGCTCTGGTAAGAAGCTGCACTGCAATCTCAAAGGCACACAGTTCAAATCCACCTGCAGCTCCATGGGAGAAGAATAGGCAATCTCCCCCCATGTGATTTGCTGCCTCTGAAAACCCAGTGCAGGGTCAGCTATAAGTTGATTCCAACTAGACAATACACAATAACAGCAATGGTCTCAATGGGTGAGGCTTTTTTGGGGACAGGCATATGTTAGAGTTTATGAAACAGATAGACAATATGGTATACCCAACCTGAGGAGCAGTAATAGATATGAAGAATTAGTATGTGATTCATTTTAAATTGCCTTATGCCAAGTCAAGATTGATAAGATTTAATGAGAGAGAAGAGTCTGGTCAAATAGAAAACGTCTCAAGAACACTTTACCTTAGAGTTATCTACATAAGGAGGGAGAGAGAGAGAGAGAGGATTCGAACAGGAATTGAGTTGAAGGGTTTTTCTATTTGGATTTATTAAAAAATAAGCCTAGAAAATCCTATTAGATGAAGGCCTTCACACTCTGGTAAATCAAACTGGCTTTTAATAAGAAGAGTAAACAAAGTAGTGCTGAAATAAAATAATACGGAAGCAGTTGTTTTTTTTTGCTGTTGTTGTTGTTGTGTGCCATCAAGTTGAGTAGGACTCATAGCGACCATATGAACAAAGATCTGAACCCTGTTCTTTCCTGTGCCATCCTCTCACTTCCTGACACAAAAGAGCCCATTGCAGCAGTCACCATGTTAGTCCACCTGGTTGAGGGTCTTCCTCTCCTTCGCCAACCCTCCACCTTTCCCAACATCATGTCCCTCTCCAAGGAATAGCATCTCCTAGCAACATATCCAAATAAGTAGGATAAATTAGAGAAGGGGGGATGACTAGGCCAAGACGCCCAGGTATTCAGCTCTTAGAATGATCCAGACATGATATGTGGAGGTCACATCCACAGAAATAACTGATAATCTCATCTCAAACATAGTGACTGGGACAAAGGGGGTTGGGGTATCAGAATTAGTGAGACTGGCTCAAGACAGGGCAGAATTCAGAGCTGCTGTACATAGGGTCACTAAGGTTCACATGCGACTCTATGGTGCATAAAAACAACGCCTCAAATAATCCATTGGGGTATTTGACTTTCTAGGCATTTGATGGAATAATTTCCAATTATAGGTTCTGAGAGTCAACAGTAGTCAGATGTCAGCCATTTTATACAGTTCAACATAATAAGTAAAATATCTACAGGTAAACAGGCTTCAGATAGGACTTGATCCAGAAATGTAGTAATATCAACTAGATCCCAGCTCCTCCAACTTCCGCTCCATCTTGGGAAAGCAAGAGATTGTTATTCCTCAGGGGCGGGGGGGGGGAACACAGAAAGAAATTTCTTACCTTTTAGTAAATGTCTGTCTTTGACTTGGAATGAATGCTCACTACTGATGCAAATACCAGTGGAGATGAAAATAGGAGAGGAAATAATATTAAACTTAGAGTTGGGGATAGTGAATCAATACCATATGGCTCAGTGGTAAGAAATTTAGCTGCCAGTGCAAAGTGTGGTGGTTCAAATCCACTAGCCGCTCCACAGAGGAATGATGAACAATCTCCTCTCATGTAAATCACTGCTTCTGAAAACCCGCTGGAAGGTCAGCTCTGTTCAGTTCTGACTCGAATGTGTACAGCAACAATAACAATAGGAAGAAAGAAGGAATAAGATCTTTGGAAAGTAAACAAAGCAAAAAAATGTCCACTTCACCATCTCTCAACTACAGTGTGGACCTGCCTCTTCTGTTGTTCTGAGTTACAGAAACAGGAAGTGGCCGGGTAAGAAGCCTCTCCAGTCAAGAGGACTTAGCCAATGACCACAGTGAGCACGTTATCAAGCTGCACAGGTAGAGAGTCCAAGTCTAAGGAAGATAATCAAAGTCAAGCAAATAACAAGTGATCCTGGGTGTAAAATGGTGCAACCACTATGGAAGGCTGTATAGCGTTTTCTCAACAAGTTGGAAATAGAAATACTATTTGACCCTGCAATTCCACTACTGGGAATATACCCCAAAGAAACCATGACCACCACTCAAGCAGATATACGCACACCCATGTTTATCACAACTTTGTTCATAATAGCAAGGAGTTGGAAACAACCTAAGTGCCCATCAACAAACGAATGCATAGAGAAGCTATGGTATATTCACACAATGGAATACGATGCTGCATTGAAAAACAAGGAACTCATGAAATATTATTCAAAATGGCTGACCCTGGAGGACATTATGCTGAGTGAAATGTCTCAGTCACAAAAGGACAAATACTGCATAGTGCCACTGTTGTAAAACAGGACTGACATCAGGGTTGGGAGGAAACTGACAAAGATGGAATAAATTATGTATACTTCATTGAAACAGATGAGGGAGAGAACTATTTGAAAGGGATATGTGATTAGGTATTATTGTCATGAGTCCAGAATGAAGGCTGCATAGTGGAGTGGACTTGAGGGAGAGGGATTGTACAACAATGAAAGAATTTTTCTTTTACTTTTCAAAGAGAAGAGTAAACTGGTGGGGGAGGGGTGGGCAGGGAAAAAAGTGCAACAATGAATGAATGGAAATCCAAAGTTTCTGTAAACTTTCATTAAAATTAATAATAATAATTTAAAAAAAAAAACTCAACAAGTTGTCCTGGTCTGTAAAAACCCAGCTACTCAATTCTAGGGACCAAGGAGGGGACAAAACCATATCCAAGCCCAACACAGAGGCTTTGCAGGTTCCGGTAGCACTGGAATCCAGAAATGGTCAGAGATTTGTTTGATAACCTATTTCTCACAGGTTCAAGTTGTATTGAGCTCAATTACTCAACAGTTGTGATTAAGTAGACTATGCTTTATGGTGATACCATGTGTGTCAGAGTAAGCTCTTCTCTTAAAGGTTTACAACTTCTTATTTTCCAGAAATAAGTTGTTGGATCTTTCTTCCAAAGCACTCCTAAGTGGACTTGGACCTCAAATCTTTGCATTAGCACCTAAGCTCACAAACTCTATGAGCTGCTTACGGCTACATGAAAGCTCTGATTGATAATTATGCCATGACTGAACACTCTCATTGCTGTTGAATCAGAACACCCTCCACTCATAGCTGACCCTCCAGAGGGTTTTCAGAGGTTGTAAATCTCACAAGAGATTGTCCATCTTTTGGTCTTGTTCAACCAGCTGTCCCCATGGGGACAGGTAGGGCTGAAACATCTGAAGAAACCTGAGAGAAAGGCAGGCCACCACTTCATAGTGACCCTCCATCAGATATCAACAACTGTGCATCTTAACATGATGAGACTGCTCATCTTTCTCCCATCATGCCCCTGGTAGATTCAACTGGGGGAGACCAACAGACTTTTCATTAGCAAAACACAGCAATGCAACACCCTGCAGACCAGGCCACTAGAGCTCCTCATTCTCTGTCAAGAGTAGTTATCTTCATTGTCCTCTTAGTCCCTTAAGGGATGCTCCATTGCACTGCAATTCACTGTGGTGTCCCCAACAATTTTCCTGCAGCTCATTCTCATCAGAACAGCAGGGCACTTTCTGGAAAGCTTTGTGCCATCTGCCAATTTAAAGATTTCATGGCACCTATTTGCCTGGATCATTGATTCAGGGCAAAAATAAAAGTTAAACAAGACCAGTGTCCACACGCATCTCTAGAGAGAATAACGCTTTACCACCCGCTGGGCATCAAAGCTAATCTTTGGAGATTTGGAGATTTATAGCTCTTTTCTTCCTGGTGCTGCATTCAGATCCTTTCCAAACCTTTGCACCTGGTGGTGTTACAAATTCTCCTTTTGTTTTTAGGTGCAATAGTCAAGAAAAAACAAGACAGGTGTTTGCATCATAAAACAAATCAGTGGTCACAGGGGAGAACTTGGTGGCTTGCCTTTCTCTCTGGTCTCCTCAGACGTCTTAGCCCCATCAGGTATCACACACTCTGACTATGGGGACAGCTGGCTGAAAGAGCCCAAAGATAAGGACCATCAGCTGGATGCTTGTTTTATTCAACAGCTTGGTAGTAAAGAATAGTAATGTATAAAAAAAATCAATGTTAACTATGCCCTCCAAACGCTTTCCAGCCTGTGACTGGTTTACACTGTTTTCATGTGAGTATATAGATTTTTTAGAGGCAGGTTTTATTTTATTGTTTTGTTTGTTTGTTTTTCCTACAAATGCTCCCAGAGTCATTAAAGACTAAATAGGATTGACAGATGCTGGTGATATGCAAAGCAGCACAGCGAAGGCAACACTAATCTAACCAGATGTGGGGGCAAGAAGAGAACTGTTTTAGCATCTGGACAACTGGATACGTTAAGATTGAAAACTGAAGTGGAGATGGTCAAGAAGTGGGAGACAGAAGATAGAGGAGGCTGAGTTCAGCAAGGTTGCAGCTTGAGCGCCAGGAACTTGCCAATTTCTAAGAAGAGTGTTCCTGGCTTAGCAAAACAGCATCTTATTTTATGTTATTCCAAATATCTGAATCACCAGATGGGGAGGTGGCACTTTATCAAGGAAGAACCACCTTAAAACTGATGGTCTTAAACAGACATTCTGATCAGACCTCAGCTAAAGAAACCAGCAATAACACTAAGAGGAAAAGGTATTCATACTCTAGAGTAAAATAGAATTGCAAAATTAAATAATAACCGGCATGTTTTATCTGCTAAATATATCTTTTTATTTTTTTTAAATGGTAGCATTCAGTGTCAGAAAGGATAGATCATAAATTGACACAGCTTTCGAAAAATAATTTGACAATATATATCAAGAGATTTTGACATAGTAACTCTAATTTCAAGAAACTCTGGTGGCCTGGCCTGCAGGGTATTGTCCTGTTAACAGAAAGACTCTGCTGGTGTGAACCCACCAGTGGCCCAATGGAAGAAAAATGGGCAATCTCATCCTTTTTACAAGAGTTACCACCTCAAAAAGCTCATATAATCATCTCAGAAGGAATGAGTTTGAGGTTTCCAGTTTAACTCCAATCTCAAACATCATTTGGAAATCATCCAAGAAGCTCATGACATGAGTTACTACGGGGAGAGGAAAGTCTGAATTTTCCCCAAATGAGAAGGATTAAATGTTCATGATAAATCCATATATTGGAATATTGTGCAATCAGTGTAAATGGATTTTGCATGACAATATAAATGCTTATTAAATAATGGTAACTGAAAAAAAAATCACTACCTTTGTATCTTTTTGTGGTAATTTGGATTTTGCTTTGATGCTTATATTTCTGAGAGAAAGTGCAGCCAGAATGCTCTTTGGAGGCAAGGATGATAAAGCTTTGCCTCACATACTTTGGGCATGTTGCTAAGAGAGGCTATTCCTTGGAGAGAGACATGATGCTTAGAAAGGCAGAGGGTCAGCAAAGGAAAGGAAAACCCTCAGCCAGGTGAACTGACACAGCGACCACCGCAATGGGCTCTAGTGTGGAGGGAAGTGAGGCTAGCACAGGAGAAGACAGAGCTCAGATCTGTTGTTCATAGAGTTTCTATGGGTCATACTCCACCTGACAGGCACGTAACAACAATATGACGCTTGAAACGATACCACCAATATTTCATAAGCCAATATGGACACGCCTGGTAGACAGGTTTCAGTTGAACTTCAAAACTAAGAAACGGACCTCTAGAAATCTGCTTCTGAAAATTAGTCAGTGAAAAAATCATACGGATCACAACAAAGTGTTGTTTGGTATAAAGTGCTGGAGACTGAGCGCCCCACCCCCACCCCCCAACACGGCTCAAAAGGCTGGTGACACTAGAAATACACTGCGACTGAAATGATGGACTCGCACATACCAGTGATCTTGAAGATGACATAGGGCCTGGTAACACTTCACTATGTTGTGCATAGGGGTCATCGCAGGTCAGAAGAAATGCAAAAGCAACCAGCAATGGATCCACAATCAGATCCACAATCACAAACTAGATGCCCTGAGAACTCTAGAGTGAATGTGAGTGAAAGACAAGACTCTTCTTTAACTGAATATTCTATGTTTCTAAATTGTCTGAAATAAATATGCTTCGTCAAAGGAAAATGCATGCTATTTTAAAAACTTCCCCTCTTCACTTTCTTTAAACAAGAAAGATGCATTGAGCCAAGAAGTTAAGTCTTTGCGAAAATATTCTTTCAATCAGGAAAAAAGTCTAAAGAAACTCTGTCCCAAGTTTTTCCCTCTTTGGGCCACAAAGGATAAAACTCTCCTCAGCCAGAATGCAGCCCACCCACCTCTCTGCTGGGCTTACTTGCATAACAATCACAGGCTTAGTTGCTCCTATCCCCAGGTCTTAACAACCACCAATTGCTTTAGAGTGGATTCTGTATAAGAGCAGAACATGGGGTTTTCCATGCTGGCCTGGAAGGAGGTTGGCAGGCCTTTCTTTCTCAGCTACTCTTTTTTTGCTGTTTTGTTTTGTTTTCTTCTTTTAAAATATAAACATTTGATTTTATACTGTTTTACTTACAAAGTTTGTTTACATCATTTTTCACACCAGATCTTTCCCATTTCCTTAACCCACCTTTCCCTCCATTCCTCAAATTGTGCGACCTTGTGATTACCTTCCATATCTGTCCTTACCCCTGTGCTACTCTTAGATCCTCATACACATTTTGCTAGTTATCAATTTCTACAATAATGATCTTATACAGTATTTGTCCTTCTAGGCCTGAGGTATTTCACTTAGCATAGTGCTCTCCAGTCCCTCCCAAATTAAGCAGTGATTTACAAAATCATTGCTCCTGCATACTGTGTACTATTCCATCATGTGAATGTGCCATAATTTCTCAATCCAGTCAATTGTAGTTGGACATTTGGGCTGTTTCCATGTTTTTGCTATGGTGAGTAACACTGCTATGAACATTCGTGTACAAGTCTCCATTTGTGCCTCAGTTCTCACTTTCTCGGGTTATATTCCAAGCAGTGGAATAGCCCTTAGATACTTCTGGTGAACTCAAATCTCCAACCTCTTCGTCTCTAAATGCATTAACCATGTGCACCACCCAGAGGCACCACCCTGGCTTTGGGAGAGACTTGTAAATACTGTAAAAATACTGTAATTTCACAAGAGAAAATCTCTTATCTTTCTTACCTGGAGCAGCTGGTGGATTCAAACTGTCAGTTTGGGTTAGGAGTGCAACTCCTTTCAAGCTATGCCACTGGAAATCCCTATGAAAGCATTCTTTATGAAATCATAATTATAGTTCTGCTTATTGGACACATGGTCCAACCTCCATGTCATAGCTTCTTGGAAATAACTTGAGTCTTCTAAAGTATATTTTACAAGGAAAAAGCAGGGCTCAGGCCAATTATACCCCTGTCTTTGGATGAAAATTACAAGGGGCCAGAGCTTTTCTTAGAAAGAATTGAAATTGCTTGGGACATGTTGTCTGAAGATGGGGGGGGGGGGGAGAATAACTTTCAGTCTGGTGCACTTTCTGCTTTCAGAGATGTGGAATTGGAAGCTGGGGGAAGACCACATGGAATGCAGGCTGAAGAATATAGAAATGAATGAAGACATTAAATGGGAATTTCCTTGAATTCTATGGTTCCATGGTTGCTATGTGCCATCCCATTGGAAATGACCCATAGCTGACCCTCCAGCAAGTTTTCAAAGGCAGTACATTGCACAGGAGGAGACTGCTTATCTTCCTCCTGCAGAGCAGCTAGTGGATTCGAACTATGTGCCTTTGGATTGGCAGTACAGCTCCTTACCGTTAAGCCACCAGAGTTTCCTGAGTATTTCATGATGTTACACTGATTTGCCTCCTACTGGAAAAACTATGTAGCCAGGAATGAGATCCTATTTAGGAGTTTTCTTTGTTATATTAACTAGGTTATAACCAAGAAGGATAGGTTCTAAACCAGATCACTATTGAGTTGTGAAAAGTACAAAATGGACATGGAGACAAATGTAGCAAAAAAGACAAGTAACCAAGACAGATGCATCTAAAAAATTACCAGCAGCTGAAATAAAGAAGAAAAAAACTCACCCTAGTCCTACAGCCTACATTCAGGATTCTAGCCTCCTGAAATGATAAAAATGAATTTAATGCCACCATTCATGGTATTTGTATAATAGGAGCACCAAAAGGCTAAGATCCATGGTCTGGCCTCAATTTGAGGATTGCAACATGGCTTTCTTACCACCAGGCCAACAGAGCTCCCTGGGCCTCAATTTTAAAGTAGAGTCTAGTTGTTAATATCCTCCAAAAATTACACCAACTGCATCAAATAGTCTTTGAGTGTCTACCATGTACTAAACACTACAGCAAGGAGGTAGCATAGAGAGACAACCAAAAAATGATCAGTAGAAAGCTATTGCTAAACTTAGCATAAAAAAAATTTTACTGATAGGTACAATCCCAGTAAATTGAATAATTGAACAGGGCAGTACTATCATTTCACACTTTTGAATGTTTGCCTTAAACTAGTATACCAGCTCACCATTGATAACTTCAAAACTATTTTTGCCTTCAACACAGGTCTGAACAAGGGTCTCATTCTCTGTGTGAAAACTTTGTTCCCTCCTGGCAGATTATCTCCTGGGGACCTGCCATACTCCTTCAACTTGATGTCTATTGACTCTGACTCTCCTACTCCCATGGCCCCAAGAACACCAAGAATTACTATATATCCTGGAGTTTCAAGGTTTTTGGATGATTTTGTCTCCTTTCACCAACCACCTTCTTACCAACCCCTTCAGCTCCCGTTGGGAAAAGTAATAAATGAGCTTTCAGGATCCCAAATCAAATAAGAAATAACTCTCCCTCCTTCCATGTTTGCCCATCTATTCAAACCCTTCCATGAGTGAACACCAAGATAAAAAGACAGTTGCCAGGACTTCTCTGCACTTGGCAACTCATATTTCCTGTTCTGCCTCATAATTAATTTCCAATTTTTATTTTTAAGTGCATGTTCTCCTTTTCCTCAGCTTACGCCCATTAGAAGTATTTATGGGGAGAAGGGAGAGCGTGGTGAGCTTTGTTTTCTATTCCATTCTCTTCCCACCTGCCTGCTACGGAAGCCTCATTCACTTTGAAAAGACTTTGTTCCTTGGTTTGGAGGTTTAGGGTCATGGTTTCATGGGGCATTCCTGGTGATTGGCCAAATAGCATGTTAGTGATCCTAAACTTAAAAGCTTGCAGGCAGCCGTCAAGAAAAACAATAAGTCTCTACTCACTTTGAATGGACATAAGGAGGCGAGTTTTGACTAGGAGAGGATATGAACTGGAATGTGTAGCTAATTGCTCCCATGAAAAGCTGGTATCTTTGCCACAAGACCAGAAAATCTGGATGATGTCCAGCTAACCTTATTAAATATTTTGATCTATAATCATTGCTGTTATGTAAGATTGTATAGAAGAATGCTGGTCAAAAGGGAGAAAATGTAAAATAGAATTCCAGATTCTCATAGACTGTAGATTATCTCAAGACACAGAGGCTGTATGAAGCCTTGAAACTTTTACCTAGAAATTATCTTTATGTTTTAAAGATTACATACTTTGGGAAGTGTTGTTAAGAGGGGCTAATCCTTGGAAAGGAACATCATGTTTGGGAAGGTGGAGCATCAATGAAGGAGAAGAAGACCCTCAACGAGATGGATTGACACGATGACTGCAGCTATGGTTCCAAGAGTGTCAGAGATGGAGAGGACGGCTCAGGATAGGATAGAAATAGTCACAAAAAGACAAATACTACATAACACCACTGTTATAAAAGAGGGCTAACATAGACACAGGTCTTTAGAGAGGGACATCATGCTGGGTAGAGTAGAGGGACAGTGCAGGAGGGGAAGACCCTCTATGAGGTGGATTGATTCAGTGACTGGGGTAATCGGGATGGGTGTGTCAGAGGCAATGCGATTGGCACAGGATAGAGCAGGGTTTAGGGCTGTTGTACATAGGGTGGCTATGAGTTGCAAATGACTCGATGGCACATAACAACAACAACATAGGGGTTGAGGGGAGACTGAGAGAGATGGGATAAATAATGTATACTGCATTGAAACAGGTGAGGTAGAGAACTGTTTAAAAGGGATATATGATTAGGTATTATTATCATGTCAGGAGTCCAGAATGAAGGCAGCATAGTGGAGTAGACTTGGGGGGAGGGATTGTATGACAATGAAAGAATTTTTTCTTTTACTTTTCAAAGAGAAGAGGGAATTCTGAGGTGGGGTGGGCAGGGAGAAACTTGTAACAATAAATGAATGGAAACTCCAAGGTTCTGTAAACTTCCATTAAAATTAATTTGAAGAAAGAATAGTGTTTAGATTTGCTGTTCATGGTGTCACTCTGTCATACTCAACTCAGTGGCACATAACAACAGCAGTAAAAAAAATCTGCCTTGAGTATATTCTTTATTAAGTACTATCTATATAGGATTGAAATGGCCATAATTTTGTAGATAGGAATACAGAGAGCATTGGGTTTATGTTAATAAGAGAGGAACACTTCAGAAGAAGAGGATGAGAATGGTTGCACAACTTGTAAAAGGCCTTCAGTGTCATGAACCTAGTGACTTGGTTGGTATATGCTATGCTGTGTCAACAATATGTCAACAACAAAAACAAAATTAATAAAATTGAAGGTAAAAGATTTTTTAAAATGGAAAACAATGCCACTCTTATCATTAATTTATTTTAAAATGTACTTCCCAGATGTTATTTGTATAAACAGCAAATGGATTTACTATCGTCAAGTGCTTAATAAATTAAAATTCTTTTCAGTTCTAAAATAAAGGATGTTTACACTAAAATTCTCCTATTGCTCCTTAGTACGTTAGATGTCCTTGAAAGCAGACTTTCCTAATGGAATACATTTTTCAATTTCTAGACTGTTGGTACCAAGGATATTGATTGTAGATTCAAGCAAGATCAAATAATTGACAATCCCAAACTTTTCTCCACCTGTCATGATATTGTCTATCTGTCCAGTGGTGAGACTTTTTCTTTTCTTGATGTTAAAATGTAGTCCTTTGGTGGCCTAGTGGCAAGAAGTTGCACTGCAATCCCAGGGACGTGTGGTTCAAATCCACCAGATGCTCTGCTGGAAAAGGAGGGGCAATCTCCTCCTGTACCAATCAGATACAATTTGACGGTACACATATACAAAAATAGTAAAATAAAATTTTAAAAATGTAGTCCTTATTGAAAGCTGCAGTCTTTGATCTTCTGCAGCAAGCTCTTCAAGTCCTTAGTTTGAGCAAGCAAGATAGTATTATCTCCATAACAAAGGTTGTTGATTAGTCTTCCTTCTATCCTGATGCTACGTTCTTGTTCATAAATTCCATCTCCTTGAATTCTTTGCTAGGCACAATGAATAAGGATGACAGAAGAAGAACTGATGTCTTTGAGTTATAGTGCTTGAGAAGAGTATTAAATGTACCAGGGGCCTCCAAGAGAACAAACAACTCTGTCCTAGAGAGGGTGAGACCAAGCTTTTCCTTGGAGGCAAGGATTTTGAAACTCCACCTCGCATACTTTGGGCCAGGAGAGACCACGCCTGGGAAAAAGACATCATGCTTGGAAGGATGGAGGGACAATGCAGGAGAGGAAGACCCTGGATGAGATGGGTTGACACAGTGACTGGAGTAAGAGACAAGTGTGTCGGAGACAGTGAGACTGGCTCAGGATAGAACAGGTTTCAGAGCTATTGTACATGTACATAGGGCTGCTATGTATCACAGGCAACTTGACAACACATAACAACAGCAAAAACAGATTCAGTAGAGATTGAATAGTGTTATGATTAAAAAAGTCATCCCCCCGCCCCCCCGATCTTGAGCTTGGTAAAAGAAAATGATCTTTTCTCCTCTTCATTTACCTGTGACAGTCTTGAAGGGAGACCCAAACACCCCCTGACAAAACCCATCTGCACCACCAAGAAGTGCAAAAATGTAGACACCCATTTCTTATTACCAACACTGAAGTCACTGAAAGAATGAGGGGAAATTCAGTACCTGGAGGGGAAAAAAATAAAAGTAGAAGTAAGCTGGAGAATTAGAGCATTTGTTCCCATGTGAAATAGACTTTCTTCTGAGGAACAAAAATAAACAAATGAATGAATGAATGAATGAATACATACATACATAAATAAATAATCTGTATCATATCTAGGACTCTTAGAAGGGGAGATAAGGAAACAATCATGTGAAACTCACAGAGAAACCCCTGCCAGGTCAAAAATTAAGTGATGGGATCATTTGAAAACTACCAGGTCTTTAGTTCTAGACAGTCTCATATTTTTATTTGTCCAGGAAAGGTTGTGAAAGCTTCAGGCCCCTTTCAGAAAAAGGAGGGAAATTTCAGCATCTAGAAAGAATAGAAAGAATGTAAATGAAAGCATGCACCTAATATAGACTTCTTTTCACTTCAAGATAATGGCACACTTGCCAAAGTTTATCTCAGGAGTTCACGTTCAAACAGATCTTGGTGATGATTGTGCAATAAAACGCATGTAACAAATTCCTCTAAGCTTTGCGCATAGACATTGTTGAAGTGGGAAATGTTTCATTTTATATAGAAAAATTTATCACAATTTAAGAACATCTTGAAAAAGAAAATTCCTTTTAAAAGACAGAATCAAACTGTCTCTTTGCTTTTCCATATGTGATCACTGCTGATTTGCAGTTTATAACTTTCAAATAACCTATATTTTTAGAATGGGAGCTAATTTTATTTGTTTAGTTTCCCCCTATTACCTTGTTTGTTATTTGACTGATACTTTTTTTATGCACCATTAAAAAGAGATAAAATCCCATTTCCTCCAAAGCAAAGAAATATAGGTGAGAGCAATCAGAAAATGAAGAAAAGGCTACCTTGAAATTATGTATTATTTAAAGTGAATTATTATATACAAGTCCTTATACATGCAAAGAATTCTATAGCTGTGCAGAAAAGGGTAACACATTTCCATCCCAAAAGTGGAAAAGGAGAAAATTAGGAAGAAAAAGCTAACATTTTTAATACTAATATTTAGAAAAATGATAAAAGAATTTGCAAGTGCCTTGGGGAATTTACTAACGCCTAAATTCTGCCCTGTGTTTTCTTTTTAGAAGAGTTTTCTCAACACAGTATTACCAGGAAGGGGATGCAGGCCTGACCATAATGATTTAATTCACTGGATAGAGGGGAAAGGCCTAAAGAAAAAGCAGATGGCAACCGCTTTTGCAGGAGCCGTATAATTTCATGGTGCATTTTCTCTTCATGGCCTCACTGAAATTCAAGCCCAAAGGCTAGTTCTTTCTGGCAGCATGGATGAGCTCAGGGGGCAGAGAGGAAGCAAGGGTGGGGTGGGGGGGAGTATGTGGCAACAAAAGGTGGGACACACAGGCCTGCACTTCATGGTGAATGCCCACTTTGCTGCTTCTCAGTCAATTACCTCCTTGACTTCGGCCTTATCAAGACCCTCATGGTCACCTCAACCTAAAGTGCCAATAATCCAATAATCCAACTTCTCTCCATGTCATTTCATTCAAATTCCTGAGAGATTTGCTCCATTCAACTTTTTGAGAGGGGTCAAAGAAGTCAAAGGTCAGTGGCTAGCTTACAGATGGATGCCTTTTAGATCAGCACCTGGCTATTTAAGACCACAAATAGTGTGTGTGGTTAGCCCATTAGAAGAAAGGTACATAGGTGAGTAGTTTACTTACCTATGTTATCAGTTTTTGTTGTTGCTATGGCCATCGCTGACCTTGTAGCCAATTTTCCAAGACAGTTAATTCAAGAAGATTGTTCAACCTTTTCCCACAGAGCAGCAGAAAGATTCAACCTATGTGCCTTTGGGATTGCAGAACAGCGTTTTACCACTTTTACTGTTGTTGTTATGTATAGTCGAGTCACTTGCCAATCATAGCGACCCTATGTACAATAGCCATATATGCTGTTCTATTCTCTGCCAATCTCATTGTCTCTAACACACCTACCCCATTACTCCGGTCACTGAATCAATCCATCTCATCGAGGGTCTTCCTCTCTTGCTCTGTCCCTCCAACTCTCCCAAGCATTACATCCCTCTCCAAGGACTGGTCCCTCTTTACAACATGTCCAAAGTATGTCGAAGCTTCAGGATCCTTGCCTCCAAGGTGCAGCTTGGTTTCACTCTCTCTAGGACAAACCTATTTTTTACTCTTAGCTGTCCATGGTATATTCAATACTCTTCAAGTTTTACCACTAGGCCACCAAAAAATCAACTAAATTCCCAGAAAAGTGGTGCTCAAAGCCTGTCCCTGGGACCAACAACATCAGCCAGTATCATGTTGGGATATAAAAAATGCAAATTGCTAAGACTTAAGGATCCTGTTGCGGTATTGTGGCTAAGCACTCGTCAATAGTTCAAACTCACTGTCAGATCTGCAGGAGAAAAGACTAAGTGACCTCCTTCCTTGAAAACTATGAAACTCAATGGGGCATTTTTGTTCTGTCTAAAAGGATTGCCAGGATCAACTTGACAGCAAAGCAACCTAAGATCTACTGTAGCTGGAACTCAAGGGGCACAGCCAGGCAAAAGGCTTTGATATAAACCTTCTATGGGATTCTGAGGCAAGCTCAATTATCTGAACCACTGGCCATGTATCATCCCAAAATTCCTTCAAGTTCAATGCAGAGGAGAATGTAGTTAGTTAAAAATCCATCTTCTTAAAACTGTCATCAGACAGTTCAGTAGTAGAATTTGTGACTTCCATGCAATAGAAACACTTAAAACACTTGCTGTAGTTTGTCAGATTACATCTTTTAATATGGGCTATATTTCAACATCAAGAAAATACAAACAGGCACCACAGAACCAATAGGAAGCACCACGATAGGTGGACAAAAGGTTGAAAAATGTCAACAACTTCAATTTATTTGGACATACAACCAACACCCAAGGTAAATGCAGCCAAGATATCAAAAGGCATGTTGCACTGTGAAAATCTAAATGTTCTCCAAAATGTTAAAGGGCAAGGATGTCACTATGAAGACTAAGGTACACCTGAGTCATGCCATGATTTTTTTTAATTACTTCCAATGCTTCTAAGAGTTGTACAACAAGTAATAATGCTAAAAAGAACCAATATTTTAAAATTTTGGTCTTGAAGAAGAGTAATAAATTCCCTATGAACTGCCAAAAAAACAAAAAGTTTGTCTTGGAGGAAGTGTAATCAGGGTGCTCCTAAAAGGCTAAAATGGTGCTATTTAGTCTCACATACTTGGGGCATGTTATCAGGAGGGACAAGTCTTTGGAAAAGAACATCACATTGGGGAAGTTGGGGGGTTAGAGAAAGAGGAGAAGACCCTCAACAAGATGGACTTACACGATGACTGCAACAATGGGATTGAATGTATCAGAGATGGTGAAGATGGTACAGGACAGGCAAGGTTCTGATCTTTTGTTCATAGGGTCACTATGAATCATAGCAGTTAACAAAATACAATAGAACCATATTTGATTCCTGGCCAGTACTCCTCATTCACAAACCCCATGCATCTCTCAGTGGAGAATTGCTTCTTGCTGTGATGTGGAGCTCTGCTATAATAAAGAACTCTGATAGTCTGAAATTAAGAGGCTGCACTGCAATCCCAAAGGCACATGGTTTGAATTCATCAGCTGCTCCATGGGAAAAGGTGGATAATCTCTTCCCTTATGATTTACTCCCTCTTAAAACCTGCTGGAGAATCAGATAGGAGTTGCTTATGAGTTAATAGCACACAACAACATGATATGGGGCAGGATTTGGTGGAGGCAGACTTTTTGAAAATCAGTCAATGAAAACCTTGTGGACAATAGTACACAAAAGTTTTTTGGACAACAGTCCAATAAACAACTGATCATGGAGATAGTGTAGGACATAACACTCTTATAGTGGGCCAGTAAGGACAGTGAACTCTGGTCTCCTAACATGTCCCTTCCCGCTATTCAAGAATGGTAAGGATGATGTGCTTCTTGGGCTTAGGGAGGTTCCAGTAGAAAAATAGTTGTGTCAGAAAGAGAAAGAAACAGAGACTTTCCAGGGTATGGATCAGACCCACCACCATCATGCATTTGTCAGAGAATGAGAGCCATACCCCTGCAGGTGAGGGTCTGACCTGACCCTTCAAGAAGCAGGCAAACCTCACTCTTTAAAGGATTCGATAGTGAACATCACTGCACAGCATTACTTTGGAGTGGATAAAATGCTGATCAAAGGGGTCTCCTACCAGAGAGCTGTCAAAGAAGGCAATCAGGACAGCAAAGAAGGGAGAACCCACCCTAGCTAACCCTGAATTGTCACTTGAAATATTCAAAAGGGTGTATTCAGCTCAACTGCAACACTTCTAAGTGCACAACTCCATTAACTAGGAGAAGTTTTCTGCCTAAATGTCAAGAATAATAATGAGCATAACCTGGCACATAATAAACTTCAGTTTTCTGCCATTGTTTTGGAAGTAGAACATTTGACCACTACCTGTCTGTCAGTTTACTGTACTATGGTGGCTTGTGTGGTTTCCTGATGGTGCTGAAAGATATGAAACGTACGCAAACACAAGTACTTTTGCCCATAGAGATAGTTTCAATAGAGCCTCCATACTAATGAAAAAGACCTTGTGATCTACTTCCAAAGATAATACAATGGAAACCTTACAGATTACAGCGAAGATTGTCCCATTTAGGGCTGGAAGGAGAACTCCCCAGGTTAGATGGTATTCAAAATACTCAATGGCAAGTAATATCAATAGAAAGTTTCAGCACCTGCAATTGATGCCACATCTATCTGGACTACCTATACATGGTCATGAACACACATCATCCCAAGTAATACACAGAGGATTCATCACTCTTATGAAAACATTGCATATTTCAGAGAGATGCTGTGCAATTAAGGAGCCCTTGTGACATAGTGTGTAACATATTAGGGTGCCAAATGAAAGAGGTTCTTTGAATACACCAGCTACTCTGAGGTACAAAGATGGCCAGTCTCCATTTATTAAGATTTACAGCTTCAAAACCCAATAAGCGCTCACCTTAAGTTGGAACAACTTGAGATAAATTATTTTTTGGTGCAAATATTTCTACTTTTTGGAAACTGACTTACACTATAACATGGAATTTATTTTTAAGAACCATTTTTGTGTTGTTTTTAAGATTGGAAAAGCTACTGCACCTGTGTAATGTTAACAATATGATTATCAAGGAAATGGTGATTTAATATGAGAAATAAGCCTTTAAAACATTTCATAGTAAATGTTAAAACCTAAAAAAAAGTATACAAAACCAAAGACAATGAACCCACAGCATGTACCACCCCTAGCTTCAGAAATAGACTATATTAGAACTATAGACATTCTCTGTGAAACTCTGGACAAACACTCTGTCCTTCTTTCTCAAGGTTAGTCTCAAATGTGGGTCATTAATGTAAAAAAAAGTGCCAAGAAAATAGATCACATACTTTGGAAGACCAGTTAAAAAATATCTGCTAAGTAAATGATAATAATTTATTATATTAAATTTTTTGTTCTAAATCTTTGTGCTTTTCTGTTTCACAGAGTATTTAAACTCACCCATCCCCAAAGCCTTTAAAAGATATACCTTGACCAAGAAAAATGTATTCCAGAAATGCATTAGCTATCCTATATTATACTATGATACTTTATCAAGTTAATAGGTCTAAGAAGTAAAAAAGATGAAAATTACAAAATGTCTAAAAGAAATGTGATCAAATTTAACATCCATTTCTTATTATGAGAATATGCAGCATAAATCATGAGCCTGAGTGAGTAGTCTTTTTTGGTGGAATATGGGTTATAAGTGTGCATTACTTGGCAAAATTCTGAAGAGCTAGTCGATGCAATAAAAAAACAGCAACAACAAAAGGCAATAATAAATCTAATCTTATTTCTGACTGATAAACATAAAAATCAAGAAGTTCCCACAGAATGAATAAAATCAGTGAAAATTCAATGAAATAGACAATGGAAAAAGAAAAACACAAATTTAACACTTTTAGCACTTATCAACAATAACTAATTAGAATATAAAGCTTTTAATACATCTTTTTTAGTCAACTGAAATGCTACAAATAAGGTTAAGAAAATTATACAGATATCTTGAGAAATGGCTTTAAAAATTAAGATAGTAAAGCTATTCTATTTGGCTGAGCCTCCACTTTTAGAGATGTATTTTCCCCCCAAAGGCAATATGCCTAAAGTCGGTGAGATGACATTTCATCAACTTTACCACCAAAAAGCACTCTAAGTGTGCTTTATCCAACATAAATATATATATATATAGTATAGCTTGGTTTTAGTTTTGCATAATCCTCTAAATAATAACTTCAGAAGTGATATTTTAACAAGAAATGCAAGATCATAGAGAATGTTTACTAGTTATTGAATTCATGCTCTAGACTTTGCAGACACACTTAAGACTACATTTGCTGTCTCCCTTCCATTTGGAAGGAATATAGTCATATATTACTTGAATTCTAGCAAATGGCATGTGGTAACAAGTGATGTATGCATTTTCTAGACTTTGCTCATAAAATTCCCTCCCATACACTCTTTTCTTCTGCAGCTGACTTGGATGGTGACACTCAATATGATCTTTTAGGCCACATGTTGAATATGGTATAGAAACCATCAAAGAATTGAATGAATGACTCTGAAGAGCACCTCTCATGTGCTCTATAACTTCTCTTACTTGGAACAGCTTGGATAAGAAGAAATAGACTTCCATTATGCTGAGCCGTGACATTTCTATTTCTATAACCCAACACCAGTTGAGTTGTCTCCCATTTCAATGTAGATTTGCAATTGAAATTTTTTTAATATTTTTTAGTTTACATTTTTAATTGAGATTTTAATGACAGATTATAGAGAACTTGGATTTCCATTCATTCATTGTTGCACATTTTCCTTCCTGCCCGCTAGTCCATGGTCTATCTCCTCATTGTATTCAAAAAGGTCTAGAGATTGATATCAATATAACGGAAAGAAGGAGAATGGTGATGTCATTTTTTTCTATAGAACTATTGCTGCTTCACAGTCTGCAAAGGAAGGGATAGAGAAACTTCCACTTCCCAGTATCAAATCTGTTGTTACTGTTGTTGCTATGTACCATTGAGTTGGAGCCCACTCACTGCCGACCCTTCACTGGGTTTTCAGAAGCAATCAATTGCACAGGAAATGATTGCCCATCTTTCTCCCATGGAGCAGCTGGTGTATTTGAAACTACCTGCCTTTGGGTTGGCAGTGCACCTTCTTACCTCTCTGCCACCAGAGCTACCTAATATCGGCCTACTAAGGAGAATTTCAAGATTACTCAATAGAATAAAACATTTACCATAATTAAAAAGTTGTGCTCAACAGAAAACTTTATCAATTAAGTGAAGAGATAACCTAGATATTAGGAGAAAATTGGGAACCATACATAAATTATAAGATTGAACATCCAGAATATATAATGAACTCTTTTCATTTAACAACAAAAAGACAACAAATTTAAAAATTGGCGAAGGACTTTAATTGACATTTTAGTAAGAATTTACAAATGAGTAATAAAGACAGGAAATTATGCTCAACATAGACCCACAGCCATCCAAATTGATACTGGCTCATGATGTCCCTGTAGGTCAGAATGGAACTATCCCACAGGAGATAGTAAACATTTATGGAAGCAGACTGCAGCGCCTTCTCTATCAAAGTGGCTGGGAGGTTAGAACCACTGATCACTTAGTTAGCAGCCAAGTTCTTTAACTAGGACTCCTTCATCAGTTCTGAGGGAAGTGTATGATGACGTACTACTTTATAACTACTAAAATGTCTTCTTATTACTTTTTTCTTTTTAAGATGGCATTTTGAGCGCTCTAGTGGGCTAGTCCATAGAAAGGTGGGCTACTAACCCAAATGCTAAAGTTCTCTACTGGTGCACACCTAACAGCCGATCCACAATCTCTACCTTTCTCTCTCTGTCATTGCCATTGAGTTACGTTGGAAGCAACTCATAGCTTATCCTCCCTTAGCTTTCCAAAGCTTAAATAATATGGAAGGAGGTTTCTCATCTTTCTCTCTTGGAGGTGCTGGTAGATTTGAACCAGCAGAGAGGTACCACCTTTGAGTTACTAAAACAGCTCCCTATGCAATAAGCTACCATCGTCCCCTCCCCATATAACATATGGAACATAATTAATGTCACTAAATTATATATGTGGAAATGTTGAAATGGTGTTTTGTTATATCTTGTTTTAGTACAATTAAAAAATATGACGTCTTCCAAAAGAAATGAAGACTACTTACAGGCTAAGAGAACTTTACAGTAGGTTCCCAATATGCCTTTTGAGTTGGAAGACATAAAGGAATAATACCACGTGTGTGTGTGTGTGTGTGTGTGTGTGTGTGTGTGTGTGTGTGTATGATTGTTACACACAAGCACTGGGAGGAGACAATTCTCCTTAGACCCCCCTTATGATCAAAGCAAAAAAGAATTCTGAATTTTTATTGATGTTTCATTATGACTAATTTAACTAAGTTCTAATTTATTATTTTTGCTATAAAACTTTTCCTTCAGTTTGCACATTTTCTTTGTAGTAACTTTAATCACATTGGATATAACATGTGTTTAAATCATAATGATATTTAATTTACATAAACTTATTATTTTAAAAAATACTTTGAAATGCATTTA
Organism: Elephantulus edwardii; assembly: GCF_000299155.1. Taxonomy (NCBI): domain Eukaryota; kingdom Metazoa; phylum Chordata; class Mammalia; order Macroscelidea; family Macroscelididae; genus Elephantulus; species Elephantulus edwardii. The sequence continues at coordinate 1,154,519 of NW_006400080.1, read as the reverse complement.
CAAATGTTATGTTTAAAACCACTCAACTAGACTAAATACACACCTCTCTGCTTTACACTTCTTTTATGGCTTATTCATCTTCATTGTTCTGTTTACATTGTTGTAAGAAAAATAAGAGAAAAAAGTAGAACTAAAGAAAGATTGTTGTTGTTGTTGTTAAGTGCTATTGAGTCATAGGTGACTCATAGCGACCCTATGAACAAAAGTTCTTGACACTTGCATGACTTTCATCCTCTCTCCAGGTTTATAGGGTGTCTGGAGGTAAGCTATCACAGAAGTGGGTGCCACTCTTGCTTCCAAGCTTGTTTTAATCAGGGATCACCACCAAACACCGTCCACCATGGGTAACCATTATCGCATTTGACACATCAGTGTCACAGTGTTCAGCTTCACAGCGACCCCAAGTTATCTCTGTACGGCAAGTGGACACACCAGGGCTAGACAATCTAGAAGAATGTTTGACTAAAAACAATGAAAAACAGGCCTGAGGGCCGAGGATTAGAGTCACTCACCTTTGACTTGAAAGCATCACTTTTGTTCCACTAGGCCAACTTGGTCTCTATGTTGTTAACTGCTGTCGAGTCGTAATAAAGACAAAATCAGACATTAATGAAATAGAAAACAAACATAGAGAGGCTCCGTAAAATTTGTCTGAGTATTAAAAAAAGTAGATGATTTTTAAGAAGTCTAAGTAAAGATAGAAGGAGGGAAAAAACCTAGACTTAAATTTGTTCTTGTGGATCATAGAGCCAGAATCGGCCCATAGCTTACCCTCTGAGTGGATTGTCCATTCTTCTGCAGAGCAGCTGGTGGCCTGGAACTCTGTTCCTTCAGGATTGCAGCGCAGTTTCTTGACACAAGGCCACATATCTACAAAAACACAGTGTTTCAAATCTTAAGAGGACAGTTCCAGTTGTGGTGAAGGGCACAGGCTCAAGTCCGGTTTATTTCACATCATGACTGTTCTTTGCAACATGTCACTTAACCTCGCTACACGTATTTCTTTTATGCCCCATTTACTTTTGAGTAAAGATTTACAAATTATTATTTCCTCCATATAATCATTCATAGATATTTTGTTTTATAACATTAATTATGATTATTTAATGTAATTAATTAATGAAAATACCTACCTAAGCCCTTATTTTTCTCTCTCTCTCTCCCCATGAGTGTATGGAACTCTGATGGCCTAATTGCAAGAAACTGCACTGCAATCCTGGAGGCATGTAGTTAAAATCCACCAGCTATTCCTCAGGAGAAAGACGGGCAATCTCCTCCTGTGCAATTAACTGCCTCTGAAAACCCACCAGCAGGTCAACTATGGGTCAGCTCAGACTCATCACAGTTTACTTATTTAGTTGCTAACTGCCACTTGTATTGCTTCCATCTCTTTATTTTTTGTTAGGTGTTTTGATAGGTTTTCATACAATCATTGATATGCATTGTGTTTTACACAATCTTTTATATGCATTGTGTTTTGTTTAATTATTTGCTATTGATCAATGCCTTTAATCATCCTGTCTCATCAGGTTCCCATTCCAGGTTGCCTATTCCTTCACACTCCATTCATCCACAAATCTGTGCTGCCCTAGTGATTTTCCCCTTCTGCCCCCCTTCTCCTAGCTCCCTTCTTCCCTTCCCTTTCCTCTTCTGAATAGCTATTAATATCTTGTTCCTTTTTGCTAATGTCAATACCTGTATTGTCCTTTTTGTCAGTTCTCCACAGGTTGATACCTCCTTGTCCAGATACTTAATGCTGTTCGTTGTCCACACATTCTACTTCTGATCTCTCTATCTCCCTACACCACCCTCCCTACATCACCCTCCACAGTTCACCCTCCTATTTTCACAGTACCAGTCTTATATAGTATTTGTCCTTTTGTGACTGAGTTATTTCACTCAGCTTAATGTCTTCTAAACTCACTTGTGTTGTCTAGTATTCTACAAATTCTTCATTATTCAGTGGTGCAAAGTATTTAATTATGTGAATGCACTGCAATTTTTCTATCCACTCATTTGTTAATGGGTATTCAGGCTGTTTCCATTTTCTCACTATTATAAATAATGCTGCAGTGCACATAGTTGTACATATCTCCGTTTATGCCTCAGCTGTGATGTCCTTGGAGTATATACGTAGTCATGGAATAGCTACATTATACAGGATTTCTATATTTATGTGTTTGAGGAATCCAAGACTGCCTCCCATAGTGGCTGAACCATTTTACAGTCCCACCAGCCGTACATCAGAGCTCCAATCTCTTCTCATTTTTACTAACATGTACTGTTTGTTGACCTGTTAAATTTTGCTACTGCTGCTGGGTTGAGATGGTATCTCATTGTTATTTTATTTGCATTTCTCTAGTTACTAGTAATTTTGAGCATTTCTTCATGTGTTTTTGACCATCTGAATATCTTCTTTGGAATTATTCTTGTCACTTAAGTTTTTACTTTTCTGTGAGTGATCTAATTTCTTTTTCATATTTGATGGGCAGTTCTGGATACAGGATTCTTAGCTAGCTTCCCTGCTTCATCCCCTACTCTCCTGTACTCTAGTTTCCCTGTAAAAGTCTATCTTCTGAAATGTAAATAAGATGATGGCAATCCTTGACTCAGATGATTTTCCATCTCACTAGAAATAGCAGTCAACTTTTTTTTTTGCAATGCCATCTTTCATAGGAAGAAAAATTGTGTCTGTTTCTGTGTCAAATTACTAAGTATATGAGAGTGTGTGAGCTGAGGAAGAAATGGAGCAACTATTGGCCATCTCGCACTGAATATCCTTTTTCCCTCGCACATCGGTGTATCAATGACATTGTGTCTGCTCGTTATGCTCTCATCAGACACTCCTGTCTTAGATGTGGGAACAATAGGGAGAGTGAAAGGTTTCAAGAGGGGCACATGCATGTGGTCAAGTTGTCTAGAGTTCTTTTGTTTGCTCCCTAAAGTAATCTGTAATGAATTATATTGCTAATGCAAAGACTACATCTCTCTGGCATTATAAATCCACCAGTGATTATGCAAGAAAAAGATAGGTAATCTGCTATCATGTGATTTACTGTCTCAGAGACTCAAGGATTAATCAACTGTGAGTTGGTTCTGACCGGGTGGTAATGAATGGAGTTGAGATACTACTTCAAATTATCTCCACCTCTTGAGAGTGAATTATCAGGAGGCTCTGGACTGTGACTTGAGAATGCCAACTATGCCTTGAAGATGGTGGGGGCAATAGCCAAGAGAGGTGATGGAACTGTTCCCTTTATGTACCGGAAGCACTGTGCCAGGCAAGAGAGCACTGGCAGGAGATACCAAACTTCCTGTAGAAGTATGTAGAAGATTCAAAGGTAAGTCAACACTAATAATGGAAATCAAAACCAACAGCTTCATTTTCATCATACTTAAATAACATGGTGATTTTACTTTTTGAAAGTTTCATTTGTAGTTACCAATTCATATCACTGTGTGTTATCAAAATATTTCATCAGAGTTTCCCCATAGAGTAATTTTAAATAAGTTTTATGTGAATATAATTGCAGGGTAAATTATACAACACACCCTACATAACATTCCAGGTTTTAAAAAATATCCATCAGATAGCAGCCCTGTTGTACTACCTAACTAAAAAGTACAAATCTCTCCTCTCTCTTATCTTTTAAATCCATTCTCCTAGAATGGTTTAGCTTTCTAAGATTCATATTCTGAGTAGCCAAGGGAGAGCACCTTTCCCATGCCTCAATATTCCCTGGAAAGCAACCTCATCCCCCACATCTACATATCAAAGACTTTTTTAAACATTAGATAAGGTCACAAGGCTAAAAATACAGAAATGGAAGTGCCAATATGTAAACTTACACACATATGTAAATTACAAAACAACAACAAAAAAGGTAGGTGTGAGGAACTAATGGAAAACCATAAAATGGAGAAGTCAAGACAATACATATTGTATGGGCTGGTGGGTTTATTTTAATGGGGAGAAAAAGGAAGCAATCTTTATTGTTAACATAGTAACATAACAAAAATTGACTGCTTTAATTGACAGTTCAATGTGCAAGCAGAAAAAAAGCCAATTCTGAATGCAAACGTGTTCCTGCTTTTCACAATTCCCATGGTCCTTCCAAAGGTGTTAATTGTGCATCTATACAGACTGTTTTAAAACTAGGAAGAAAGAAATAAGCTACAGGGTACCCACAAAGAAGGGGGGAAATCCTTTTATCCAAAGTAACAAAAGTATAGGGATTTAGCAAATACAAAAGCAGTAACATTGAAGAAAATGAAAAGAAAGTCCATTAGCAATTAGAACGAAGTATGGAAAAATAACAGTACGAAGAAATTAATAGTGCAACAAAACACACCAAAGAATGACAGTAGTAAATTCATACCTATCAATAATTACACTTAGTGCAAATGGTTTAAATGGATCAATTAAGGGGAATACTGTGGTTGTCTTACAGGCAAAATGCTTTTGTACTTCATTAGCTTTGGATTCCACCACGTAGCTGGGTTGGAACATGCAAACCGGATACATAAACAACTTATTATGAAACTGGTTAGTTTTGCCATCCCACTAGGTGTAAATTGAGCAGTTTGGGAATAGAAGACAGGACTCTTGTTACCAACAAGGTGCAACACATCCTTTAGAGCTAGAGAGTAATATGCTGGTCAGACTGGGACCTACAAAGAAACAACAGCAGGCATCAGAGACCAACATGATACAGAACTGGTCTGAGACTGATTTTTAATGAAGTTAGAGCCAGGGACTTCTGACCAAGCTTACTGAAGGCCTACAGGGGAAATGCTGTAGTTGGAAGGACTAAGAGAGCTTTGTAAGCATTGACCTAAGCCAAAAGGCTGAAGGTCAAAGGATCTACAAGCACGCTTGAGATGATGTCTTGACTGAGGAATTGTATCCTAATATCAACCTCAACTTGAACCTGCTAGCATCCACAATAAACCCTATAACTTTGAGTATGGTTCTATGTCTTTGTAACTATCACTGTGGATTTTGGACCCAGTAGTGGAGCAGTTCAACTATCACTGAAATTAATAGAAGTAGGTGCAAGAGTGTGGAGACCATGTTTGACCTTATGGTTCTGTATTGTAGAAATTTTGATAGGGACTGTTCCCCTTTATGAAGCTAATAGTGGTCAGACTTGGCCATGCCCATTCCATCTATACACTTCTTACAGGGGTAAACTGGATAAGCCAATAGAGCTCATCCATATGCTTCTATCTTGGACAAAATGATAAGAAAAGTTAAAAACCAAATAGTGGTTATACTATTTCACAATCCCACCAACACTGCAAGAGAGTTCCCATCCCTATTTTATCCAACTCTCAACACTTACTGTCCCGTTAAACTTTTATACTGCTACCGGGGGAGATGGTAACTCATTGTGGTTTGGGCTTACATCTCTTTGTCAGTGACTTTGAGCATTTCTTCATGTGTCTATTGGCTTTCTGAATGTCTTCTTCTGTGAAAAGTCTTCCCATGTCTTTTGTCCATTTTGCAACTGCTTATCAATCTTTTTTCTTGTGGAGGCCCTCTAGTATTCTGTAAGCTTTCATTGTGAGACCCTTGTCTGAGATGTCAATGCCAAATATGTCTCCTAGCTTTAGGGTTTTTTTTTCAACCTATTGGAAAAAGTTTCTGAAACACACAGGGACTTAATCTTTAGAACGTCCTATTCATCAATGTTATACTCTCCTACTTGTGCATTTCTGACTGTATTTGCCAGGCTATTTACACCACAGTCTGGGTTAGGTTCAATTTTTTCTCTTATGAACTTTATAGCTTTGGACTTTACCTCTAGGTCTCTGATCTACCTAAAGTTGATTTGTGTGTATAATTTGAGATGTGGATATTGCTTCAGATTTCTGCAGGTTGCTGTTGTTGTTATGTGCTATCGAGTCACTTGTAACTCCATCTCACATTTTTTTGGGTACATTGCCAAGAGGTACCAATTCTTGGAGAAGGGAATCATGCTTGGAGGGGTGAAGGGTCAGTGCAGAAGAGTAAGACCTGAGATAAGATGAATAGACACAGTGACGGTGGCAAGGAAGACAGGTGTGTCAGAGACAGTGAGACTGGCTCAGAACAGGGTAGGATTGAGAGCTATTGCACATAGGGTGGCTATGAGTTATAGCACATAACAACAACTATATATATATATATATATATCTCCATCGTATTTCATCATGCAAATGATTAATTACATTATATCTCATCAAGGGAATGTTTACATCCTAACTTTCAAAGCATGGAATCTGGACAGTCAAATTGACAAAAAATTTAACCATCAACATTTTGGATGGTGTGAAGCCCAGATTCCAATGGGGGGAAAAATGAAATTTTTTTTTATCAACTGAATATCAGATTGAATGGATATTTCTTTTTACATTATTAAATCTATAGCTATGGTTAGTTACCACAATCAACTTTCAAATCATAGTAGTCGGATGTGACAACAGAACTGCCTATAGACACTCAAGCTTGGTTTCACCTTCTTTCTCTTTCTTTCCTATGTCTCTTCCTTTTTTCTTCTCCTTTCCTCTTTATACTATGCTGTGAGCATCCCTGATGCACTCTTTCTTGATTTTAAACCATGAAGTATTTCCTTGCTCTGTTCTGAGGACTGCTTCTTGATCTAAGTGTAGGTTTTGTATAAACACAATCAAGTGCTCTGAGATTCCCATTTTCCTCAAGGTTAGCCACAATTTATTGTGATCCGCACAGTCAAATGTCTTTGCATAGTCAATGAAACACAGATAGACATTCCTCTGGTATTCTCTGCTTTCTGTAAAGATCCATCTGACATTGGTCATAAGGTCCCTAGTGCCACAACCTCTTCTAAACCCCACTTGTATTTTTGATGGTTCTCTGTCAATGTACTGTTCAAGTCTTTTCTGGATAATCTTCAGCAAGATTTTGCTAGTGTTTGATAATAGTGATATTGTTCAATAATTTCCACACTCTGTGGACTGGTCACCATTTATTGCAATGGGAGAATATGTAGCAGGGAAACAGTAGAGAAAAGTCACATGTGCTTGGGAGTGGAGTGGGCAATGAATGTATTGTTTTTTTCTGTAAGGGAAGTGTCTTTCATCTGGTAGGTAAAAGTGCTTGTCTGTCAGATCTTTTTCTAACACTGAGCATCCAAATTAAGACAGACTAAGAAGCAGCATTGACTATATCCTTCTGAAATATAACAGGCCTTTGTAGAAGGAATAATAGTTGAAAAATATGGGCTTGGTGATAGAAATGAGACTGGAAATAGAATGACTGAATTTTGTATTATAAATTGCAAATATCTTTTTTAAAAGACACAATGACTTTACATGCATATATCACCTGGTGGGCTGCATAGGATCAGACTGACTACATTTGTGAAAGAAATCATTGAAGAAGCTCAAAATCAGCAGTCAAAACTAGGCCAGGGGCAGACCAATTACTCATATGTAAGTTCAAATTGAAACAAAAGAAAATTAAAATAAGTCCACAGGAACCAAGATATGCTCTTGAATCAATTCCATCTGAATTTTATGATCATCTTAAGAATAGATTTGAGGCCTTGAACACCAGTAATCAAAGACCAGATGAGATGAGTTGTGGGATGATATCAAGCACGTGATCCATAAAGATAGCAAAAAGTCACTACAAAAATAGAGGAAAAGGGAAAAAATCAAAATAAGTATCAGAAGATAATTTAAAGATTGCTGTGGAGCGTTGAGAAGCCAAAACAAAAGGAAAATATGTCAAAGTTAAAGAGCTGAATAGAAGATTTCAAAAGGCATCTAGGGATGATGGTATGAGTAGACAACTGGAATTGGAGAATAAAAAAGAAAGGGCATGCTCTGTATTTCTCCAGCTGAAAGATCTGAAAAGCAAATTTAAGCCTTGTGTCACAATATTGAAAGATAATGTGGGAAATATATTGAATGACCCAGAAAGCATCAAAAGAACATGGAGGAAATACACAAAGTCACTGTACCAGAAAGAATTGATTGACACTGAAAAATTTCAACAAGAACAGGAGCAAATGGTAATGAAAGAGGAAGTAGAAGGTTCATTGAAGGCATTGGGAAAAAATAAGGCCTCAGAAACCGATGGGATACCAATTGACTTGTTTCAATTAATAGATAGAGCCCTGGATGCACTCACCAGCCTATGCCATGAAATTTGGAGGACAGCTGTCTGGCCAAAAGATTCAAAGAGGTCCATATTTGCTCCTATCCCAAAGAAAGGTGATCAAACTGAATGTGGGAACTATCGAACAGTATCATTAAAATCATATGCAGAAGATCACTCAAAAACAGTTGGAATGCATGTAAGGTAGGGAATTGCCAGAAGTTCAAGCAGGATTTCAAAGAGGCTAAGGCACTAGGGATATCATTGCTTTTTTCAGATGGATCTTCGCTGAAAGTGAGGAATATTTTAAAAATGTCTGCCTGTGCTTTATTGACTATGCAAAGGTATTTGACTGTGTGGATAATGGCAAATGGTGACTGACAGTGAAAAGAATGGGAATCACAGAGTACTTGACTGTGCTCATGCAGAACTTATACTTGGATCAGGAAGCTGTTGTACGAATGGAGCAGGGGAGGATTGCATGATTTGGAATTGGGAAGAGAGTGTGCCAGGATTGTATTCTATTTCTATACCTATTTAATCTGTATGTTGAGCAAATTATCAAAGATGCTAGACTCTATGAGAATAGAAATATCAAGATAATAATCTTGAAATATCAAGACTGGAGGGAGACTCATCAATAACTCACAGTAGGCAGATGATACAACCTTGCTTGCTGAAAGTGAGGAGGACTTAAAGCACTTGTTACAGAAGATGAAGGAATGCGGCCTTCAGTATGGATTGCATCTAATGTCAAGAAAACAAAGATTCTTACCCCTGAACTGATAGCATCACGATGGAGGAAGAAGAGATTGAAACTGTCAACAGTTGCATCTTGCATGCATCTACAATTAACACTTTTGGTACCAACAGTCAAAAAATAAGGAGATACATTGCACTGGGAAAATTTTCAGTTAGGGACCTCTTCAAATTATTGAGAAGTAATGATGTCAGTTTGAGAACTAAGGTACATCTGATTCAGGCCAAGATCTTTCCAATTACTTGTTATGCATCTGAGAGCTGGACAATGAATAAGGATGATAGGAAAAGAATTGATGCCTTTGAGTCATGGTAATTGAGAAGAGTACTAAACGTCCTAGGGACAGACAAGAGAATAGATGTGTCTTGTAGAGGGTACACTTGGAGTGCTCTTTGGAGATAAGAATGAGAGCTCTTTGGAGACAAGAATGATTATGCTTCTCCTCACATACTTTGGACATGTTGCCAGGAGGTGCTATTCTTTGGAGAAGGACATGATGCTGGAAAGGGCAGTGGGATGGCAAAGAAGAAGACCCTCAACCAGGTAAATTGACATGGTGACTACTACAATGTGTTCTTTTGTGTCAGAAAGTGTGAGGATGGTGCAAGACGGAACAAGGTTCAGATCTTTTTTTCATAGGATCACTGAATCATACTCAACATGATAGATCCTAGCAACAACTCTTAGGTACAACATTAAAAGCTGGTTGCTACCTTCTGCCTTTGAAAACCACAAGAAAAGCAATCTCTGGGTCAGAATTTTGGGTAGCAGAGTGAAGTAACTGTAAGGACCTGTGTCCTTGCTGACACTCTCGAACTACTGTATTACTCAATCCATACCTTCCGTAGACTTTCATTCCTATGTGCCATACGTTTACATATTATTTAGGCTAGTTTGAGGGGCATGTCCTGAAAGCATCCCAACTAATGATGGTAAGTAAATCTTTAAAAATATAATTTATACTGGTTGATTTACAAAGTTCATATACATAGTTTTTTACATACTAGATCTTTTCTATTTTCTTCATCTGCCCCCCCCATCAAATTGTGCAACCCTATGATTAACTCCCCCACCCCACCTTGGCCCATCCTCAGCCCACTACTCCCACCCTACCCACCTTGTATCCTCATACTCATTCTACAATAATGGTCTTATACAATATTTGTCCTTATGGGACTGAGTTAGTTCACTTAGCATAATGCTCTCCAGTTGCTCCCAAGTTAGGTAGTGATTTACAAAATCACTGTTCCTGCATGAATATCCCATCATGTGAATGTACCACAATTTCTCAATCCATTCAGTTGTGGTTAGACATTTGGGCTGTTTCCATGTTCTTGCGATAGTAAATAAATCTGCTACGAACATTGATGTACAAGTCTCTGTTTTACCCCAGTTCAGTCCCAAACCATAAAGTTCATCAGAGATGGACTGGGATCAAGCTTAGACCACCTAGTCTATGGTATAAAGAGACTGCCAAATACAACCAGAAGTACACAGTCTGGAGAGGATGAAATTGATGAATGAATGAAACCTTCTAAAGATTAAATCCCCCTGCACATCAAAAATGTTTTCCAACAGAGTGAAAATGAAACCTACTGACTGGGGAAAAATATTTAGCCCTTACCATTTCAGACAAGGGTCTGATATCACAGTTTACAGAATCCTATAGGGCCTCCAGAAGAAAAGACTGGTAACACAATTACAAAATGGGCAAAAGACATGGAAAGAATTTTCACAGAGGGAGATGTTCAGGTGGCCAACAAACACAGGAAGAAATGCTCAAAATCACTGGCGATAAAAGATGCAAATCAAAACCACAGTGAGATACCATTTTGCTCCAGTAGCAGTAACAAAGTTTAACAGGACAGCAAATAATAAATGTTGGAGAGGATGTGGAGAGACAGGAACTCTTATACATTGTTGGTGGGATTGTAAAATAGTATAACCACTTTGGAAGGCAGTTTGACGCTTCCTCAAAAAGCTGAACATAGAAATGGCATATAACCCAGCTATTTCACGGTTTGGAATATACTCTGAGCGAACAGTTACTTATGATTTATTTATTTATTAGGGGGGAAATGTCCATTTAAAAAAATAGTCTAGTGTCAGTTTTCTGAATAGTGAGTATGTGGTGGCATATTCTTAGGGGTGAGCCTTAAGTATTTAGATACCAAATCTGAAAAGCATCATTATATATACGAGATTAATGTGTCTGCTTTTCTGACTACTCACTAGTGTTAAAGTTCTGCCATTCTGGAGCAATAGAGCGAGAACTGGACCCTTTAAGCTATGGGTCTGAGCCTATCACTGATTGATCATATCACTTCATTTGCATATCCTTGGGTTCTTTACTTTTCCTTGTCATAAAAATAGGTATGATACATAGCACAAGTTTTCTGATAAAGCCAGCAAGAACTCCGTTATGCCAAAAGGCACCACTCGTTACCACCATTATTATCACTTTCCAAGGTTTTAAGGTTTCCTCTTGTTAGTGTGTGGCTGTGAAAATATCACTTAACCTTATGACCTGTTTAGTGAATTGTCTCCTTGATGGACCAAAAGTCTTTTAGAGTACTAAGTATATTTTATTGCAGGAGATTTACAGGTAACTGGCTAAGCAAGAGAACTGAATGGAACATACCATTTCCTCTGGCTTTTCACTCCTACCTTATTTAACTCCAGCCAGACCTTCTGAATCCTTGTTCTTTAAGCTGACAGATTCTGTCTGGCTGGACTAAAAGGAGAAGCCCCTTCTAGTCGGCCTTCCTCAGTCAGTATTCTCTTACAGATTATGGCTCATAGATTTCATGGGTATCTCTCCACCCAACAAGAACAGCAAACCCCTCTCCTTGGTTCTGTTCTTTAGTCAGCCTTCATAACTTTCCTTCTTTAACCTTAACCTCTTTTTCCCACCCATTTGATGCACTGTTGTTGCAGTGGTCAGATTCTTGCCTTCCATGAAAGGTTGTTGTTGCTGTTGTTGTTGTTGTTGTTGATTGCCATCAAGTCAAGCACGACTCATAGTGACCCTATGAACAAAAGATCTGAAGCCTTTCTGTAACTATCATCATTTCTCAAAGTTCATAGCATTTCCTGAGGTATGTCATTTAGGAAGTGGATGCCACTCCTGCTTCCAATTCATACCCAGGTTCAATTCCTGATCAGTACACTTAGTGTACACCTTCCATTCATCTGTTAGTGTGTTGCTATGCTAGGTTTTGAGGGAGTGTTCAGAGTAGAACACGTTAGGAAGAAAGTCTTGGAAATCTCCTCCAAAAATCAGCCAGTGAATTAGGAAGAAAGTCTTAGAGATCTCCTTCCAAAAATCAGCCAGTGAAAGTCCTGAGGATCACAATGGTTCAACGCCAACACTGACCAGATGGAGGGCCCAGAATAAGGGAGCATTTCATTCCACTGTACATAGGCTCACCATGAGTTGGTCACCTTGGCAGCTGGCAATAACAACTTCCTGTACATTAAACACATAATTTAATTTAGCAAGTAAGTCTTGGGCATTAGGGTGGCTAGGATCATGCTAAGTGTTCAGATATTGTTAGAGAGGCACATAACCCTTTCTTCAAGGAGATTATGTGTTAGCTATGAAGACAGACACATCCACATTTCTAACTATGAAAGCATCATGTAAATAAACTAAAAGATGTTTATTTTGGTAAATTACACTAGGATAAAGATATGCAGTGTTACGGGAGAAAAAGTAAGAAGAGTTGTCTGAGCTAAGTGCTGTGGCATGAAGAAAAGTAGAATTAAAAAGAATAATGATGAAAGATAGTTCTAAGTAGAAAGAACAGTATAAGCAAAAGCACAGAGGTGGATAGATAGAACAAGGTAATTTCCTGCAGGGAGGGTGTGATCATTTAAGGGATAGTAACAACAGCAGCACAAGTAGGCAAATTTCAAGTCAAGAATGACATGCATACAACTCTAGAGACACTTGACTTTTTTTTTAAGAAATTTTCTAGTTCAATTGACATATTGGTCAAGATAACACTAGCTACTGAGTGAAACAATTCCTAAATTTTCATTGGCTTAACACAACAAAAGTTTATTTTTAAAAATATTTTAATTGGTTTTCATATAATAACTACATTATATTTCATCTCTATACATTGTGTTTTATACAGTCTTTTACATTATTTTTTGGTTTTGTTTTTGTTTTTGTTTTTTAATGGTCAAGAACATTTCTTTCTATCAAAGCCATGGAGGCTGAGGGGAGGAAGTGGTTTTTACACTTTTTAAAAATGTTTCCTTGATTTGCATACAGTCATTCATATACATTGTGTTTCGTACATGTACTTTGTGCAGGAGTGACACCCACTTCCTAAATAACATGCCTCTGGAATCTCTATGAACTTTGAGAAACAATGATGGTTATAGAAAGGCTTCCGGTCTTCTGCTCTTAGGGTGACTATGAGTCATGCTCGACTCAACAGCAATCAAACAACAACAACAACATGCATTGTGTTTAATTTATGTTGTTATTGTTGTTGATATGTGCTGTTGAGTCGCCTGTGACTCACAGTGATCCTATGTACAAAACCTGCTCTATCCTATGCCAATCTCATTGTCTCCAACAAACCTACCCCCATCACCCTAGTCACTGAATCAATCCTTGTCAGTAGGAGAATCCTGAATTGGAGAAAGAAGTTTGAAATTCACCAGTGGACAATGGAAACCTGACATTTGAAGCTTGGAACACAGTTGACCGCTTAGTTTCCTTCCCTCTTTCTTTGGTCACACTTCATTTTTACTAATCAACCAATCTTTCCTTTAACTCATGATTATTTTATCTTCTCCAAAACTATTTTTCAAGCAACAAATTTTTTTTCACTATAATCATTGTTGTTGTTATATGCCTCTCAGTCAGAAACAACTTATTTATTGCTGCCCCTCTGTGAGTTTTCAGAGGGTGTACATTGCAGAAGAGGAGGTTGCCCACCTTCTCCCAGCAGAGTACCAGGTGTATTTGAACTACCTACCTTGAGGTTGGCAGCCCAGCTCTTTACCCACTAGGCCTACACCGTATGAAAACTGTACAATTGTTTGGGCTTTCTGATGACATAGAAGACAGAGAATGTTCAGTGTTCTTCTCCTTCATTCAAAAACTCATCATTCAAAACACATGTGAATTCTAAAAAGGCACAAAGATGTTCAGCTAAAAATATATACAGGGCAAGTTTCAGATCTCTTGTTCATAGGGTAACTATGAGTTGTATTTGACTTCACAACACCCAATAACAACAAGAAGATGTTGTTGTTCTTGTTATGTGCCGTCGAGTCGTTTGCGACTCATAGCGACCCTATGTACAACAGCCCTAAACCCTGCTCTATCCTGTGCCAATCGCATTGCCTCTGACACACCCATCCTGATTACCCCAGTCACTGAATCAATCCACCTCAGAGAGGGTCTTCCCCTCCTGCACCGTCCCTCCACTCTGCCCAGCATGATGTCCCTCTCCAAAGACCTGTCCCTCCTTACAACACGTCCAAAGTATGTCAGGTGAAGCCCCAGAATCCTTGCCTCCAAGGAGCAGCCTGGTTTAACCCTCTCTAGGATGAATCTATTTGTTTTCTTGGCAGTCCATGGTACATTCAATACTCTTCTCCAGCACCACAGCTCAAAGGCATCAATTCTCATTCTATCCTCCCTAGTCATTGTCCAACTCTCTGATGCAGAACAAGTGATTGCAAAAACCATGGCCTGCATCAGGCACACCTTAGTCTCCAGAGAGACACCATTGCTCTTGAGTACTTTAGAGAGGTCCCTAACTGCAGACTTTCCCATCGCAATACGTTTTTTGATTTCCTGGCTACTGGTGCCAAGAGTGTTGACCGTGGAGCCAAGCAAACTGAAGCTGTGAACAGTCTCAATCTCTTCACCATCCATCCTGATGCTACTGATTGGTCCAGTGGTGAGAATTTTTGTCTTCTGGACATTGAGCTTCAGTCCATATTGAAGGCTGCAGTCCTTGACCCTCTGCAGTAAGTGCATGAGGTCCTCCTCAGTTTCAGCAAGCAGGGTTGTGTCATCTGCATAATGCAGATGACACAACCCTGGTAGGATGCATTTCTGATGCACTCCTTTCTTGGTTTTGAACCATTTAGTGTTTGCTTGCTCTGTTCTGAAGACTGCTTCTTGGTCCAAGTATAGGTTTCACATAAGCACAGTCAAGTGTTCTGGGATTCCCATTTTCCCCAAGGTTAGCCACAGTTTGTTGTGATCCACACAGTCAAAGAAGATAGGTTCACAATAAAGAATGCATATTTATGTTGTAGAATTGAATGAATGTAGATACTAGAACCAAGGAGACTGTGCACTCAGTCACTCAGCCTGGCCTGCGTTTATATATGAAGGAAGAGTGTTTTAGTTTACTGTGGAGCAAAGATATTGAGCACAGCCAGAGCAGCAGTGCTCATTTCTAGAAGCAGATCTTTAAACCTCTCCCTACTACTCCGGGATCTCAACCTAGAAAACGAGCAACACATCAGGAAATGGGTAGGACTGGTCTCCTACAAAATGCTGGTCCCTGTGCTACATGGATTAGGGTCTATTACTGTTGTTCACTGTGAAGCAGGGGCCTGAGCTGAGAAACAGCTTGATGTGTGACCATCTCAAGGTCCAAGCAGAGGCAATTTTGCAACCCTTCCTGCTCGCCCACCCCATGAACTTCTTTGTGATACAGTTCATGGGCCAGAACGCAGCAGAAGTGGAGCTGACAGTCAAATTTTATGAAACCCGCAAAGGTTTTATTATTATTGTTATTGTTATGTATTATTATAATAAATAAATTTTTTTTATTTTATACTGGTTTACTTACAAAGTTCATATACATTGTTTTTCACACCGGATCTTTCTCATTTCCTTTACTCATCCCTCCCTCCACCCATCAAATTGTGTAACCCTATGATTACCGCCCCTGCCTATTCTCACCCTTCTGCTCCTAGCCCACTGCTTGGATCCTCATACACGTCTATTTCTACAATAATGGTCTTATATAGTATTTGTCCTTCTAGGACTGAGTTAGCTGATTTAGTATAATGCTCCCCAGTCTCTCCGATAGTGATTTTCAAAATCATTGCTCTTGCATGCTGCATAGTATTCCATTGTGTGAATGTATCATAATTTCTCAATCCATTAGATTGTGACTAGACATTTGGGTTGTTTCCATGCTCTTGTGATGGTGAATAATACTGCTATCAATACCGGTGTATAAATCTCCATTTGTGCCTCAGTTCTAATTTTCTCTGAGTATATTCCAATTAGTGGAATAGATTTTCCCCCCCCCCCACATTTGATGTGTTTGCACAGCTGATGGTGAGCTTCTCTAGTGATTCTTTCCACAGATGCAATCCATCTGATTCCTTTGTGTACCATCAGATGAGGTCCATCTTTCAAGGTTTTTTAATAAATAAATCATTGATTGCACAAAATTCTACCATTATATCTTCAGCCTCATTTATGTCACTAAAGCCATGTTTTCTGACTACCAATCCTTCCCTGTTCCCAGCTTTTGCATTTCAGTCACCCATTTTTATTAATGAGTCCTGATTGCATGGTCTATAGATTTCTGACTGCAATAGTTGGTATTTGGTAGAATCATCTATTTCCTCCCCTTTGGCTCTGGTTGTTGGTTCATATATTTGAATGATAGTGGTATTAACAACTCTTCCTGGTGTGCATATGGTTATCACGCTGTCAATCACAGCATGGCATTTGAAGATGGATCTAGAAATGACCTTTTTAATTATAAATGTAACCCAAATTTTCATCACCCTTTCATCTCTGATGTAGTAGAGCCTGTGTTTCTCTGATTCAAAATTCCCCATGCCAATTCTTCTCATTTCACCAATGCCTAGTAAGGCAACATTTATGCATTCCAATTCTTTCTTAGCAATGTCCAATTTTCCCACATTCATCCTTCTCATATTCCACGTTCCAATCTTTAGTGTCTACTTACAACTGTTCCTCCTCATCTGTGTTTCCCAAAATGAGGGTTCAGCCTCAGGTACCACATCTGCTCATCTTCTCTAAGTGTGCTTAATGATTTGTTTACTGTTTGAAGAGGTTAGTATCTGACACAAAACATGCAATTAGTAAATCTCTTCAGAGATTAAGTAAATAAATAAGTTAAATAATACAGGTGATGGAGGTAAACAGGTGAGACTGAAGACAAAATTAAAGTCATGTAGAAAACCTGCCAATAGATAAAATGTTAATAATATGACGCTTCAACACCTGGATGATGATATTGTTGATGTTTCCGTATACAACTGGTAAGAACTACAGAAGAAAGAAGTGAAAAGAATGGGGCAGAAGCATACTAAAGAGAGTGTCAGTAAATTGTCAATATTTAAAAATATGTAAAGAACTCTGGAAGAGTCAACAAATGCAAACAAGCAAAGAGGAAAACTGGGCAAAGTTTAAGAAGCAATTCATAGCGAAAAATCAAGTGGTTAATCAGCACGTGAAAAGATGCTCAGACCCAGCTGTAGTCAGGAAAATTCACTTAAACACAGCAATTAAAAACTACATCTTGCCCATCAAGTTAGAAATAATTAAATAGTATGATAGCATCAAGTGTGGGAAAATTACAGCATTCGTACATTGCTGGTGGGAGTGCAATTTGGAGCAATTAATTTAACATTAACTAGTCTGGATAAAGATATGAACACGCACAATAACAAATTTGTTTCAAGTTTCTACCCTATAGAAACTTTCATATATGTGTCAAAAGTAGCATAACTAAATTTCTTATCCACTCTTAGGATAGTGAAATGTGCAAGCATGGTAACTTGAGGGAAGAGACATGAAGTAGTGATTTCTTTATGCCCTGCCTTATAAAGGGAGCTCTGGTTACGTAGTGGGTAAAGGGTTGCGCTGCCAATCCAAGGCATGCAGCTCTATTCCACCAGCTGCTCTGTGGGAGAAAGATGGGCAATCTCCTCCCATATGATTTACTTCCTCTGAAACCCACTAAAGGATCAGCTATGAATGGGTTTTGACTTGATGGTAGATAGCAACAACAACATACTTATATACCAAGTAAAAGAAGTCTAGATTTTCATAAATCAGCAGGTTTCAGTAATATATGAGGGGAGATAAAACCCTCACACCCAAGAAAGGTATATTTTAACACAAAACAATGCTATGTATTGTTTATGCTGGTAATAGGGGTGTGTGTGTGTGTGTGTGTGTGTGTGTGTGTGTGTGTTTAGGAAGGAAAAGAGAGAAGTAGTATGTTTTTGAGCTTTATTTATACTCATTTTAACAACATAGATTATTGTTGTATATCGTCAAGTCAGAATTAACCCCTAGCTGACCCTCCAGTGGGTTTTCAGAGGCAGCAAATCACAGGGGAGGAGATTGTCCACCTTTCTCCAGCAGGGCAGCTGGTAGATCTGAACTGCATGCCTTCAGGATTGCAGGGCAGCTTCTCACCAGTAGGCCACCAGAGCCTTATTTACTCTCATTTTAACTAAAAAGATTATGACACAAAAATGGTAAAATATCAGCAACTTTAAATACAGTTACCATTCTGTATTTTTCTATATCTTTAGCATGTTTAATACTTCAAAATAATTTATTAAATGATGGGAGCAAATATAGACGTTCTCAAGCCTGAAAATATTAAGAGAATGTATAACATAAAGAACCTCGCTGACACACTATAAATGGATTTATGTACTTTATTTAAAAGAAGATGGAGGAGGCGGAGGCAGAGGAGAAGGAAAATACAAGAAGCTGCATTGAACAATAAACACTACAAATCATGCTGGAAATCTAAGTAGTCGTGTGGGTAAAACAATATTCACTATTACTATTATTAATCATTTTATATTCTGAAACAGAACACAAGTAAAATAAGACATAAAGTGATATGAACATAGGAGAAGGGAAGTTGGAAAAAAGGGAAAATATGTTCATTTCTTAATGTTTTCTAAAGTAAGATAAAGATAGAAAGTTTAAACTTTATTAGCAAAATATACAGTTCAGATATATGTTAGAAATATTAGGAACACAGCTAACAACATTTAAATGTTTTTATATATGTAAAAACATGTAAATGTATGGTTTCCAAAGCAATATAAAGAATGAAAAGAAATTTTTTAAAAGGCTTCGTCGATTCAACAGAATACCAAGGTATGAAACTTGGTTTTTGTTTTGGTTTTGGGGGTTTTTTTTTGTTTGTTTTTTACTTTTCAAAGAGAAAAACCAGCTGGGGGGAGGGGTGGGCAGGGGAGGAAACTGTGCAACAATGAATGAATGGAAATCCAAAGTCTCTATAATCTTTCATTAAAATTTCAATTAAAAAAAGTAAGCTAAATAAAGGAAAAGTATAATTAAAATATACAAGGTGTACAATTACCTAAGTTATTTTGAACATATTTAATTCACCCATTAAAGACAAAGACTGCCAGATTTGGTAAAGAAGAAAATGCGTATAAAAGACACTCTACCATGTTGTTGTTGTTGTTGTTGTTAAGTGCCATTGAGTTGTAGGCGACTCACAGTGACCCTATGAATGAAAGACCTGAAAGACTGTATAACTTTCATCCTTTCTCCAAGTTCACAGGGTTTCTAGAGGCAAGTTATTTCAGAAGTGGATGCCACTCTTGCTTCCAAGCTTGTTTTAATCAGGGAGCTGTCCATCGTGGATAACCATTATCGCACCCTACCATAGATAAACAAAAATTGTCCTATACCTGTAGTTCTAAAATTACATAATGGAAGACTACATTAAGCTAATGGAAATATTTTTTTAAAAAACACAAATAAACAAGCAAACAAAAAATACCACCACCACTAGCCACAGAAATAAAATAGAAGTGTGGAAAAGAAAATGAAATTAAATACTAACATCAGATAAAATGGAAGGGAAGTTGAAAATACTAAGAATTTTGGGGAATAACATAAAAAGACATAAATACTGCCTATTGCTATAAACACAGGACTCTCCTGTCAGTTTGCTGTCCTGAGGTAATGTGGGTTTGCTATGATGCTGAACCTTGTGCCACTGGGTTGTCAAATGTCATAAAGATTGCCCAGGGTGGAGAGTGGTTGGCAGAGCTCCCAGTTTAAGACATGGAAGCAGGAGAGGCATCCACTTCCTAAGCCACGTGCCTATGGAAATTCTATGAACTTGGAGAAATGACAAAGTTATAGAAAGACTTTAGGTCTTTTGTTCATAGAGTCACTGTGAGTCATCATCAACTAGATGGCAATCAACAACAACAATAACAACATTGCTAGAAATATTCACTAAGATTATATGTAAACATTTTCTCCAACATTGAATTGCATTAAACATGCAGGTACAGTATTTGTTTGCTTCACTTATTAATACTAATATTTTATCATTATGAAATAATTTTTAATTCATGATGTCTTAATACTTTTCATCACATGGCCGGTCTTTAATATACTTGTCATTCTCTACTCTTTGAGTTCCAATTGTTGCTAGTATAAATAATAATGTCATTAACAGTATTGTGTATGCTTGTGGGTTTTTTAAACATTATTTACATCTGTTTTCAATAATTTAATAGTATATTGTTGTTGTGTACCATCAAGTTGGAACTGACCCATCACTGACCCTCCAGAGAGTTTTCAGAGACAGTCATGGCACAGGAGGAGATTGCCCATCCTTCTCCGGTGGAGCAGCTAATGGATTCGAACAGAGTGCCTTCAGAAATGCAACACAGCTTTTTGCCACTAGGAGCTGAATAAATATAATTATACATTTATTAACATATTTTATTGTACTTATTAATTACATGCAGAATAATTATTATTCTGCATTTTCAGATAAGCTTTCATGATGAATAGCATGAAGGAGCTTTGATATGTTTAAATATGGCAGTAAATTTGACTTAATAAATGTTCCCCGTAGTTAATAGTAATGCCCAGAAAGAATAGCCATGGATTTTCTGACCCTTTCTGACAAAATGGGTTGAAAATTTGCCTTGATCTATTTGGGACATCAGGCTTTGTGTAGATACAGAGATAGAAAGGCAGACATCCTGTCTTTACAGAATCTGTGATCTTCCCAGAAGACAGATAACATGCAAACAGTGCATTCAGCACAGTGTGACAATTGCTGTAAGGAAAAAAACCAAAGCAATTTGACCATGGCTTTTTGGATCAGGATTGATTTTGCATGTTTCTAAATAAAACAGAGGGAAATCAACTGCATTATTTGTAATATTGTTTAGTGAAATACGTATTTGTTGTTGTCAAGTTTGGGTTAACTCATAGCCGACCCTCCAGTGGATTTTCAGAGGCTGTCAATCACACAGAAGGAGTTTACCAATCTTTCTTCCATGGAGCAGCCAATAGATTTGAATTATCTGCTTTTTGGTTAGCAGCACAACTCTTTACCAATAGAGCAACCTAATTAATAAACAAAGAATATTTTATAAAAGAAAAAAACAAAGACCTGACTATTTGTGTTCTCTAGAAGTACTCTTTCCATTTTATTCTCTCCAGGTTTATTAGAGCTTCTAAAACAACCTTTCTGTATCTGACCTCTGAGGAAGTCTAATATATCTGACTACATCCTTAAGAACAATTAGTCTATTCTTATACCTTTCTGCTCCCTGAAACTAATGACTTGCCCTGGGTAGCACACATGAACATCCTAAGAGTATTTGGTATTTTACTAATAAGCTATTTGTAGGAAATACTAAGATAAAGAGCTAGAACTTGAACAAAAGATAACGATTCTTTACCACATACATTAAAAAAAATCACCTCACAGCAGTAATGCTTACTGAAAGTCCAGGCAGATGATGGAAACATCAAACAGTGCCAACAATGGCCTCACCATAAAACACCCTTTAAAATGTAGTCCAAGCACTCACAGATCTGCATGCCAGAAACGGGTCATTCTCACCACATGCTGGAGGAGGCATTTACACACAACAGGGAGAAATGAATTAAACTGTAACTGAATACTATCCCTTGGAGTACTTGACTCACTGAGCAGTGGTTGAAATTGGTTGGCAGATGTTGAGAAATCTTAAGGAAATGGTAAGATTCCCATAATGTTCTGTAAACATAAAGTACATCAATTATCAACCAACAAGTATTTGTGAGCACTGGTGTTGGTACTGGAGAGTTACGAGAGAGAGACAGTGGTTACAGAACTCTCAGACCTGACCCCAACATTAGCAAGGTAGTTAGAGACAAAAACCAAAGGTAATAAATAATTTCACCACATTTATCAGTTTGTCGTGCAATAGTTGGCTGTTTGCATGTTGCTGTAATGCCACCAACTATGCCACCAATATTTCAAATACCAGCAGATTTACCCATTGCAGATAGTATTCAACAGACTTTCCAGTCTAAGATAAATGAGGGGAAAAAAGGGCGAGGGGGGGGGAGCCGGGAGAATCGACTTCCAAAAATTAGGCAATGAAAGCATTATATTTAAGAAGAACAGACTCTGGCTTACTTGCTTTGGAGACATCAGGAGGGATGAATTACTAATGGGAGACATCATGTTTTGTAGAGTAGAGGCCTACAAATGTGAAGGAGATCATCACTGAGATGTTGTTGTTAGGTGCCATTAAATTGAGTACAAATCATAGTGACACTATGAAGAAAAGTCTCAAAACCTGGTCTATCCTGCGCCATCCTCACACTTCCTGACACACAAGAGCCTACTGCAGCAGTCACTGTGTCAACCCACCTGATTGTGGGTCTTCTTCTCCTTCACTGACCCTCATTCTTCCTAGCAACACTTCCCTCTCCAAGGAAGAGCCCCTCCTAGCAACATGCCCCTAAAATGTGAGGTGAAGCCTCATTATTGTTGCCTCCAAAGAATCTTCCAG
Source organism: Elephantulus edwardii (assembly GCF_000299155.1). Classification (NCBI taxonomy): domain Eukaryota; kingdom Metazoa; phylum Chordata; class Mammalia; order Macroscelidea; family Macroscelididae; genus Elephantulus; species Elephantulus edwardii. The sequence continues at coordinate 1,131,783 of NW_006400080.1, read as the reverse complement.
CTGCACCCTCTCCAAGACATTGCATTGAAGGCATTGGTAAAAAATGAAGGCCCAGGAATTTATGGAATACCAAATGACTTGTTCCAGCTAATAGATGCAGCCTTGGTTGTGCTCTATTCTAGGAAATTTGGGGAACAGCAGTCTGGCCAATAGATTGGAGGGTCCATATTTGTTCCCATTCCTAAGAAAGGTGATCCAACAGAATGTGGAATCTATTGAACAACATGTGGAGACGCAGATGAATTGATACAAGTGGTGTTCAAATACAGCAGTGGTCATGAGGATAACAAAGGATAAAAATCCTATCCAATACACATGAGTCAGAGATGGCTGTGCAGTCAGCTAACTATAAAAAGAAACAACTAGATCAGAATTAAGTGTTAAATCTTAAAACTTAGAAGTTATAGGAAATCAGAAAACAGAGAATCTGTTTGGTTGGAAAGCTCAAGAATTCTCCAGAAAGGAAATTAGGATAAGAGCAGCCATGAAATGGAAACTAGAATTTTAGTAGATGAAAACTGCATTGGGGAAACATTCCAAGCACCAAGTCACAGAAGTGACGCCGATTCTGCCATGCCTGGACACTTCTGGTGGCTGTGCCTGACTGCAGGCTGCTGTGGTCACATTGTGTGAGGGTGATGTCTGTTTAGGTGTTGATTACCTTATATACCCTGAGGCCACTCACAGCAGAGCTTGTGTCTTTCCACTCCTGTATTCACAGGACCCAGTACAGAGCAAGACTTACAGGAGGTGAGTGGCAGAGAAGAGAAATCACATGACTGAATGAAAGCTATCTGCTGAACAATAGTGGAATAATGGATTTGTGGGGTGATGGTTAATTTTAGATGATTGTGAAAACCATGAGCCCAAATAATCACTGACCAATATTAAAACAAATTATGGCTAACTTTGAGAAGAATGGGAATCTCAGAACAATTAATTTTGCGTGCTAATATATATTTGGACCAGGAAGCAGTCATCAGAAATGAGGTAGGAAACACCACATGGTTCAAAAGCAAAGAGATGCATCAGACATGCCTCCTATCTCCATATCTTTTTTTAATCTATATGCGGTACAGATCATTTGGGAGCCTGGATTTTAAGAGGAAGAATGTGGCATCAGGATTGAAGGAAGACTCATCAACAACTTTTGTTATGACACAACCTTGCTGGCTGAAGCTGAGGAGAACCTGAAGCGCTTGCTGCAGAAGGTCAAGGACTGCAGTCTGCAATATGGACTGAAGCTCAACATCATAAAAACAAAGTTTCTCACTACTGGGCCTATTGGAAGCATCATAATAAATGAAGAAGACATTGAGATTGTTAACAATTTTAGTCTGCTCGGTTCTACAATCAGTATTTTTAGCACCAGCCGTCAGGAAATCAAAAGACAAATTCAGATTCAAACTGTGTTCCTTTGTGATTACAATACAGATTCTTACCACTACATCACCAGAACTCCCTAATATGAATATAAACATATTATCTGCCACATCTATGTATACTTACAGGTGTGATCTCTAAGACCTACCCATATCGGTTTGTCTTGCTTATCTGTCTCTATGTCCACTTTTATATTAATATTTATTATTGCAGATAATGAAGATAATTTTTACATTAGGCAAATGACACAACCTTGTTCCCTGAAAGTGAGGAGGACTTGAGGCATCTGCTGTAGAAAGCCAGGGACGTTAGTCTTCAATATGGATTGAAGATAAACATCAAGAAAACAAAGATTCTCATCACTGGGCCAACTGGCAGCACTATGATAGATGGAGAAAAGATTGAGATTGTAAACAATATCAGCTTCCTCAGACCCACAATTAATGCTCTTGGAACCAGTAGCCAGGAAATCAAAAGACGAACTGGATTAGGAAAGTCAACTGTCAGGAGCCTCTCTCGAGCACTGAAAAGCAACGATGTCAGTCTAGAGATTAAGGAACACCTGATCCAAGCCATGGTCTTTACAATTATTTGCTATCTATCAAAGAGCGGGACAATGACTAAGAATGACCAAAGAAAATCCATGCCTTTGAGTTGTGATGCTGAGGAAGAGTAATGAACCATGAACTGCCAAGAGAACAAACAGGTATTTCCTGGAGAGGGTGAAACCAAGTTGCTTTCTGGAGGCAAGGATTTTGAAACTCCATCTCACATACTTTGGACACGTTGCCAGGAGGGACCAGTCCTTGGAGCAGGACGTTATACTTGGAAGGGAGGAGGGACAACATAGGAGAAGAAGACCCTGGATGAGATGGGTTGATACTAGGATAATAGGAGCAGGTGTGTAAGAGGCGGTGAGATCGGCTCAGGATACGGCAGGGTGCAGAGCTATTGTACATAGGGTGGTCATGAGTCACAGGTGGCTTGATGGTACATAACAACAACAATGAATGACAATTAAGAGGGTAGTTTAGAAACATGATGTAGCACAGTACGGATGTCGAGTTCAGGAAAGACTCTGGTTTGCTTTAGCCACTTGTTCCTTTCCTTCCCTTGGTCAGATATATGAGCACCAATAATTTCTAAATGGCTGTGGTGGAGGTTCAGTTGTGAATTCTCACTTCCATGTGAAAGGTAGGTTCAATTCCTGGCCAGTGCACCTCATGTACCATCACCTCTCTGTCATTGGAGGCTAACGTGTGGCCATGACAATGAGCAGATTTTAGCAGAGCTTCCAGATGAAGATGGACTTGGAAGAAAAGCCCAAGGACATATATTGAAAAAGATGTACCTTTCCATTGTTTGAGGTTGCCATGGATGGAAAGCCAACTTAACAAGGACTAACCTGGAAATGGATTTGAAAAATAGATCACCCCACTAATATCCATCCTCTCTTCTTCCCTGGGATGACAGTAGGGTAAATGGTTGTTAAAGGGCTCTAATGAATGGGCTGACTTCTCAGCTAAGGTGTGCTCTGAGAAGGGGCAGGTTGAGAGTGGTGTCTGCACTCATCTGTGGATCAGTCATCTGAGCAAAATGGGCCAAGGTAGATTGCAGACCTAAAGGAAGGATAGTGGGGAGGACAAGACAAGGAATTGTGGACAAACACTAGTCTAGTCTTGCAAGTAAGAAGACTTCTGGGCAGGCCACTGGCAAAGCCAGCATGTCTTATTTGTATCTTTCTGGGCTCTGAGAAGCTGCAGAGGTCTCCATTTTCACATAAAAGTCACAGCATAAGGCATAATCATGATTTATGTGCATACCTTTCTTCAGACTAGACTGGACCCCTCTTGAAAACAACCCTTTTATAAATCTCATCTTGTGTAGCGTGTATCTGGCACGCGGATTCAGAACCTCTACCCCTCAGTGCATATCAGTTACATTTTACTAAAGAGCCTCTTTCTCTCAAAGACAGAAACCAAGAAGACTGAGGTGAAGACCATCGAAACCTGCAGTGAACAGTTCCTCCCTCCCTCTGCCCTCCTCTGCGCTTACCTCAGGGGTCTTTGCGGGCCCCCCCACCCATCATCCTGCTGATGCTCACCCTGCATTTACACACAATGGGCCCTCTTGTTGAAAGACACTGGTTTGGAGAATCTGTTCCAGACAAGGTCTGCTTCCTTGAAAAGGAGCCATGTCCCCTTTCCAGATAAAAATCTAAGCCATAGCAGAGCATAGATTTATAAACACATCTCAGCTGGACCAAACAAGGGATTGCCGTCTGAGATAAAAGTGGGAGTGTAGCTTTTCCACATCTGCCTGGCCTTGGACCAACTCAGCGTGGATGGAGTAGGCAAAGGGTCTGCCAGGAGCAAGGGCTGGTGATGGTGGAGCTGTGCCTGTCTTCCTGAACAGAGTGGCCAAGGGAACTGCCTGGGAGCTGCCTATGGCTGCAATCTCTAAGACACATTTTGTCTGGAAATGTCTTACAAAGTCACTCATCTTTGTGATTGCAAAATCTCCTAAGCAACTTGAGATATGTTTACTTCCTAAGTAAAGGATAAGTTTATTTCCTTTACTAATTCTCTTGTAGTATGATTTGCATCCAGTTAAATGGCAGGTGATGAGTTTTTAAAAATATATACTTATTTCACCACAATATTCATTATATAAAACATTTCCTTCACCCCAATAGTTCCTCATGCCCCATTGTGATCAACACACCAACCCCAACCCCTGGCAATCAGATCTAGCTACTGTGACTACAGACTATTTCTGTCTTTTCTAGAATTTCATGGAAATAGAATCACACTGTTGTTGTTAATGTGTCGGTAAGTGAGAATTAATTTATAGCTGACTCTCCAGTGGGTTTTTAGAGGCTATAAATCATGCAGAAGGAGATTAACTATCTTTCCTCTACAGAGCAGCTGGTGGATTTGAACCACCTTCCTTTGAATTGGCAGCACAGCTCCTTACCCACTAGGCCACCTGAGCCCCCATCATACAGTACACACCTTTTTAATGTCTGACTTCTCTTCTGTTGTTAGCTGCCATCATGTTGGTACTGATTTTTGGTGACCCCATGAATGACCTGGTCTATGCCATCCACATAAATGGTTACATATCAGATGTTGGCCACGCAGACAACTAGATCCTTTTTCCTACTTTATCTTAGTCTGAAAGCTCCATGAGGCCTATTCAGCATAACGGCAACATCCAAGCCTCTACTGGCAAGCAGCTGCTGGCTGCACACATGCTATATTAGCAGGAAATCAAACTGGGATCTTCTGTATGGAAAGGATAAATCTACTTCTGAATTGCATTCTTGAGCACAACACTAGCAGGTTCCCTTTCTTTGTAAGTAATTTTACCTTGCATGAACTGAGTGAGATACTATGGACTCCCCAAAATATGGTGACTTCTGAGCCAAACTAAGTTGGAGCTGAATTGGGCTAAGATGATTAAAGTGCATTCTCCCTTCCTTGTGACTCTGTTATAGGCAGTTTGCGAAGCTTATGTTACCAGGCAGCTTCGTTTCCTTTCCTCCCGTCGTCATATGGCTTGATCATTACTTTGGGTGTGTTGTTAGGAGAGAACCTTGGAAAGGGACATCTTGCTTGGGAAGATGGAAGGTCAGTGAAAGAGAGGAAAATTCCCCAAACAATATGAACCGACACAGTCAGCAGCAGGCTCAAGTGTATCAGAGGTGTTGAGGATGGCACAGGATAGGATTGGCTGTTCGCAGGGTCTCTACATGTCGTATTTCACTCAAAGGCATCTCACAACGACAATGAGAGTTCAAGCAAAGGAGAGGAAGGTCCACCACTACTTAGATTGATACGGTGGCTGTAGCAAAGGGCTGAAGTATGCCAGAGATGATACGGATGGTACAGCATAGAGCAGAGTCCAGACTCACTGTTCATAGGGCCACTATGAGTCATAGACTCGAGGACACATAACAACAACAACAACCCAAACCTGAGAACACACATTCAGCCCCACCATGACCACTATCCTTACTGGGTGTCGTAGCAGTCCTAAGTAAGGATGGATCCAGACTACGGCCTCTGGATACAGCGCTGTTCATTCCTCATGTATGTCAATTCCCCAAAGCAATCACTCATTGTCTTTCACCTTGACTCCTGGTTAGTTTTTCAGGCTTTCTGTGAACACTTACACTGCGGGACTTTCCTCCCTGCATTTGTACCTCTCAACAGGACATCTCATGATTTATTAACTATTATTAATCATTGCATTTTCCCATTTTGGGGGGAAATCATTGAATAAAGAAAGCTGCTGTGAACCTCCATGTGCAAATTTTCATATCCCTTGGGCAGATGTCTCGAATGACGTTGCTTGGTAGTGTGATGAGTGGAAGGGGCCCTGGTGTGCAGAGTTAAAGCACTCAGGTGCTAACCTGAAGGTTCAAGTAGTTTCAATCTAGGATACATTCTTGGAAACGGCTCCTGGGCCAATTCTACTCTTGCTGGGTAGCTATGAGCTGAAATTAATATCACGGCAACTGATTTGGACTTTGATGCTCAGTGAACATTTGACATGTTGAAAACTTCCCAATCGTCAGCTAATGGTGTTACACCATTTTGCATCCGTAGAACTAATGTAGGAGAATTTCATTTGCTCCAGATATTCAATATGAGTTGAAATTGTTCATTTTCACTTTATTTATTAGTTTATGGGTAGTCTGTAGACAGTTAAGCACTCAGCTACTTGAGTTTACTGGTTCAAATCCACACAGAGACATCTGTGGCAAGAGGCCTAGGGATCCACCTCTGGACAATGAGCCACTGAAAACACACCTACCCTGACACACGTGGGGTCTCTGTGAGTCAGAATCAAAGCGACAGCAACGGGTGTGTTTTCCTTCATTTTTCTTTTAAGTCTGTCAGTCTGGAGACTAAGGTGCACCTGATCCAGGCCATGGTCTTTGCAGTTACATGCTATGCTGGACAATGATTAGGGATAATAGAAAGAGAATTGATGCCTTTGAGTTGTCGTGCTGGGTTCTGGAGACTAAGGTGTGCCTGATCCAGGCCATAGTGTTTGTAACTACTTGCTAATGTATCAGAAAGCTGAACAATGACCAGGGATGATAGAAGAAGAATCAATGCCTTTGAACTATGGTGTTAGAGAAGAGTATTGAATATACTATGAACTGCTAAGAGAGCAAACAGGCTAGTCCTACAGAGGGTAAAACCAGGCTGCTCCTTGGAGGCAAGGATTCTGAAGCTTCATCTGACATACTTTGGGCATGTTGCAAAGAGGGACCAGTCCTTGGAGAAGGACATCATGCTTGGGAGGCTAGAGGGACAGCTCAGGAGAGAAAAACCAGGATGAGATTGACTGACTCAGTGACTGGGGTAATGGGAGTGAATGTCTCAGAAACAATTGGCTTAGGATAGAGTAGGTTTCAGGGCTGTTGTACAGAGGGTCCTTCCTATGAGTCACAGATGACTTGATGGCACATAACAAAACAACAATTACTTTGTGTTTTATTTCTTTGTTGAGTATAGATGTTGGGCATCTTTTTTAAGATTTTATTGGCCATAAGGCTTCTTTCATAGCATAGCACATCTGTTTACATCTTTTAGATAAATCACTTTTAAAGGCCTTGAGACTAAAGGGAAGACTGAATTGAAGGCCTGAAAACTAGGGTTTGAATCTAAGCAGAGTGACTTCAGAGCATGGTTCAAAGTCTCTACATTTCAGTGTCTTACCTTTAGGGTAAGATTGAATGACTAGATTATCTTAAAATTCCTTTTTCCTCAAAGACCATGATTCTATTTATTCGTATGCAAGACCTAGACATCCTTGGATTTGGGCATTAAGATTCAAAGAAACACAGCTTTACACAAATCGTTAAAATCCTCCAGGGCCTGCATATGTTTAGATTCTGAGAGCTTACCATGGCCAGAATGATACAGGTAATTTAACATCCATACAACAAGTCTCCAGGTCTCCAGGATCCCATGCAACTACTAACGTAAGTGTTTGAGAATTAGGTGTACATTCTGTCCTTGACTTCAAAGGAAATTCTCTAGGACTCAAACATGGACACCACAGTTGGTATTTTTCACCAAAACAAAGACATACTCATGAGGCAATTGTATTCAGTGTTAGGATTCTTGCCCTCCATGAGGGAGACCCAAGTTCTGGTCCCTGTCAACCACCTCATGTACAGCCACCACTCATCAGTCAACGATGACTTGTGTATTGCTACGATTGAATAGCTTTCAGTAGAGCTTACAGACCAGGAATAAAGGCCTAGGGACCTAGTGCTGAAAATCTACCATTGACAACACTACGGGTCAGGAACACTTACTGCACAATGGCCAAGGCAATGACTCAGGGCTGGGTAGCATTTGCCCCACTGTTAGCCATAGACTGAGTCAATGGTGGCTAACAGTAACACTGGGTCATGCTCCTTCCCTATTCAGTCATTCTAGTGAACAATGGTGGTAAATCTATAAGAATAATCTGGAAGGGTCTTGGGGGCGGGGGATGCTGAGGCACCCTGTTGTTGCAGGTGCCTGCCTAATAAGACATAAGCCCAGCAGCCTCAAGCCAGGCAGCTCACGTACAGAACTGCTATAAACATTGCCATGCAAATTACATTTTTCTCTCTGGCCTGTAGGAAAAAGTTCTATAAACTGACAAGTATGCAGGGGCCGAGATAGCTTTTCTGTAATTACAGCATGCCATTCCCTCGGGTGTTAATGTTTATAGAAGGCTAGTTAACCTCGCACTGGATCTGGGATCACCCAACTGTGTGTGCCATTCAGCAGCCTTGGAGCTAGAGCTGAAGAATGCATTTCCACGCCCACAGCATGTGGAAGAACCCAAAGCAGACAATCGTGGCTTGTTCTCAGAGCCGGGGCAAGGTCCCTAGGCCAGGCTTGTACACCCTGAGAGCCTTGATTGCTTGACCAAAACCTGAAGCTTCACTTTCCCTGAACAACTTCTATTTAATGAACTGTGATTATTGGTCGTACCTGTGACTCTGGGGCAATGATTGAGCAAACCATGTAGTTACACATTTGTTTGTAACTTTTCAAGACCCTGGAGAAAGAAGGGGGCATTGTAAACCTTTGAAACAGAATCCAGTCCTGCTGAGAGCCTTGGGGACTATTTCAGGTAACAAGAAACTACTTCTCCTCATGCACCCCAGGGGCTGTGAAGAAGGGCAACACATGGTTCACTGATTCCCTAAGTTTATACTCTCTGGTTTTCAATAGGCAAGGCAGGCATACCTGGAAAGTTAAATAAAAGAAAAGAGAATCTTTGCTCAGTTTCAGCTGAGTAGTGTAGAGCTCACCCTTTTGAGACTCTCCAGTGAGCAAAATAATTCAGGCCTGGGCTAAAGGGAAGAAAACTTCAGGAAGTAAGTGAGATTTGAAAGACACTGGTACTTGAAGAGTTAGGGAATCAGGAGTGTGGAGGTAGAACTCAGCTTAGGGAGAAATGACTGGTTAGCTGAAGCAGAGCCGAGCATGGAAGCCAGGCCCGGAAAACGCAGGTCCTACTCTGATAAGAAAGATCCCTGATAGTGAAGGTCTTTGGAAGTAACAAATCTCTGGGTGATTCACACTAGGTTAAGAACTCGCTTACTAACAGGGAAGTGAGGAATCTTGTGTCCAACCAGAGTAGTGTTTGGAGAAAGGGTTAGTGACCTCCTTCCAGAAAATCACATCCATGAATCCCTCTTACAATGTATGCTTGGGGTTGTTGTGAATCAGTGCCCACTCAAAGGCAACTAACTTTGAATCCGTCAGATCCTGGGTGCAAATATACAGTGATTGAGCTTTGTCTCCTGATTCAATATCTTCACCCTCCATTGTCTTCTTATCTGTGAAAGTGAAAACAAAATATTGACAAGGATCCTTAGTAATCTGCCCTAGCTGTTCTGTTACACCCTGATTTCAGTACCTCCTACTCTCCTTCTTGTTCACTCCTTTCTAACAAACCCTCTTTCTTCTTTCTGGAACACTCCAGCTGTACTCTTACTTGAGCACTTTTTTATCTTCTGTTTTCTCTGTCAAGATTGCTCTTCCCCCTGGCATCCACACGACCCTGGAGCTCATCCACCTCATCCTTCTAGTGAGCATTCATTCTTTCTGGTGATCTTCCTATAGCCATTCATTTTATTTATTTATTTATTTTATTTCCAAAACTCTTTTATTTTTTTAATTTATTTTTCCCCCTACCAGTTTATTTACAAAATTCAAATGCACATTTGAACAAATTCTTTCTATTTAAACTGTCATTTCCCCCTCACTTTTGACTCTTCTGTCTTCTTTCTCAGATCCATTCTTCACCGAAGCGGTTCCGGTTCACCATCTCATCTTCTACATAATGCATTTTTTAAAAATTTTGTTCATCATCCTGCTCTCTGTGTCCCATTTTATGGTGCAAAAGTATGATGCAAATGATTAATGAGTTAGGCTCAGATCCACACTCAATACCCAATCAGGACCAGCAGTCCAGAAATCAAAAAACGAGTTGAATTGGGAAAATCTGATGTCAAGGACCTCTCCAGAGGTCCTGTTTGTTGCTAAATAGCAACAATGTAAGTCTAGAGACCAAGCCATGTCTTCTCAATTGCTTGCTATGTATTTGAAAGCTGGAAAATTACTAAGAATGACAAAAGAAGAATCTATGCCTGTGAGTTGTGATAGTGGAGAAGAATATTGAACATATGATGGACTGTCAAAAGGACAGATCTGCCCTAAAGAAAATGAATGCAAATTGCCATTGGAGACAAGGATTCTGAAGCCCCATCTCACATACTTTGGACATGTTACTAGGAAGTACCAGTCCCTACATAAGGACATTATATTTGGAAGGGAATAGGGTAAGCACAGAAGAAGAAGATCTTGGATGAGATGGATTGACACAGTGACTGTGGCAAGGAGGTCAGATGTGTCAAAGACAGTTAGGTTGGTTCAGGACAGGACAAGGTTCAGAGCCATTGTTCCTAAGACTGCTACGAGTCATAGCTGACTCAACAACACATAAGAACAACAACTAATAAAAAAGTTCAAGGTGCAAGCTCAGCCAGAAGTACCTACTAAGAAATGTCTGGTCACTTAATGGAGCAGAGTTACCAGAAGGCAGAGTCCATTTGAAGGCAACTGGTTCTCTCTCCCAGATGACTGGAAAGTCATGTGAGTAGGAGGTTTTGTCTCCTCTGCCCATAGCTACATTCCCTAAGATAATGTCTAGGTCCAATAAATATTTGTTAATAGAATGAGTGTGAATGAATGAATGAATGAATGGGTGGTTTTTAAGAGCACTGATATTATGGAAGAGCTGTTTTAGGTGCAATAATGAAAGACTGCACATATGACAGGATGAATAGTGGACAGTGTGTGAAGAGGCTAAATGATTAAGAGGCTCTTGCAATCCAACAGGTTAGGACAAGATTACCTAAAGCTTCTTTACTGCAAGCAACAGAGAATAAATATGACTTGCTTTTGTATTTTTGTTACCTGCTATTAAGATGGACTCTGAATTATGGGGATCACAGGTGTAAATGGAGAAAAGACTGAAACTGTCAACAACTTTATCTTACTTGGGTCCACAGTCTACACCTTTGGTAGCAGCAGTCAAGAAATCCAAACACCTTGTATTGAGGGAGCATCTGCTGTCAGAGACCACTCCAAAGTACTGAGAAGTAATGATGCCAGTTTAAAGACTAAGGTGCTCCTGAGCCAGGTCATGGTCATTTCAATAACTTGCTATGCATCTGAGAGATGGATAAGGATGACAGAAGAACAATTTATGGCTTTGAACTGTGGTATTGGAGAAAGGTGCTGAGTGTCCCATGGACTGCCAAAAGAACAAACAGAGAAAGTGCAGCCAGAGTGCTCCTTGGAGACAAAGATGATAAGACCTCACCCCACATATTTTGAGCATGTTGCTAGAATGAAGTATTCCTTGGAAAAGTATATCATACTAAGAAAGGTAAAAGGTCAGTGAAAAAGAGGAAGACCCTCAATGAGGTGAATTGACACTGCGATTACAGCAATAAGCTCAAGTACATCAGAGGTGCTGAGGATGGCACGAGATAAGACAGGCTTTGATCTGTTGTTCACAGGGTTTCTATGAATTGTATTTGACTGGGTGGTATTTAAGAACAACACACATAACGGGATCAGACCATTGATTTCCACAGGCTTTTTGACTGCTCATTTTTCATAAATAGATCATCAGGCCTTTCTTCCTACCATATCTTAGTCCAAAAGGTTCTCTGAAATCTACTCAATGTCATAACAATATGTAAGGCTCTGCTGACAGAAGGATGCTGATTGCATATGAGATGCATTGGCTAGAAATTAAATTTGGATCTCCTTTGTAAGAAATCTACCACCAAACATCCCCCCATAAAACCAAACCCTCCACTGTCAAATCAATTTTGATTCATAGTGTGACTCTCCATCATGTTTCCAAGGTTATAATTTTTTAAGTGAGTTTTGTTTTGTTTCCCTTCTTTATTTTTATTTTAATGGTTTACTAACAAAGTTCATATATATTGTTTTTCACAAGGTATAAATCTTAAAGGGAGAAAATGTTCTCATCTTTCTCCCAAGAAGCTGTTGTGGGTCCACGCTATGGACCTTTCATTAGCAACCCTACACTTAACCCATTACATCATCATCACTGCCCCCTAAGTCTAGCTCAGCGCCAAAGCAAGATATTGGAGGGAAAAATCACGATCTCACAGGTTTGAAGTGAGACTGAAAAAATCAGGCCAGTAAATGGTGGAAGATCCACAACAGGTGCTCTTAGCAAGGAGGATAGTCAGGTGTGTGCTTTGGAGAAAGAATGGAATGCCAACTGTTTCCCTATTGTTCACCACAGGAATTAAATTCTGAAAAGGGAGCAACCGAGTGTCCTAGCCATGGTCCCCTGCCTGTCTTTAGCACTCATTGTAAAGATGTGTTATGGCTGAGTACCCCAGAATTCTTCCTTGAGTACCTATGACTGAGTATCTCAGAATTCTTCCTATTGTCCCCACTCCAACTCTCACTTCCAGTTTCTTTGGGAGCAATCATGTCTCACCAAGAAAAAGTATGGTGAGGCTGTAATCAGGAATTGATTAATCTTTCCACTGCCAAGGAACTGGGCTTGCCTTTTCTTTCTACAGTTTCAGTCAGGAAGAATATTTTGGAAAGCTGAGTAACCACAGAGGTTTCATCCCACTGAGTTTTAAGGGCTTTACATGAGGAAAATAATTTGATTGTCTGTGACATGAGACTCATTGAGTCTATTCTAACTCATATCAAACCTAGCAAAGAGTTGCCCAAGGCTGAAATCTTTATGGAAGGTTGCTATATTTCTTCCCACAATGTAGTTAGTGTATTTGAACCACCAACCTTTCAGTGAGCAACCAAGAGCTTAAGTATGGTGCCACCAGGGTGCCCTGTCTAACATTAGGTTATGAAACCTACAGCAGCATCACTTCCTATCTCTGCCTCTTCCTATCCTTAGAGGGCTTTCTTCACTTTGTGTCACTTCTCTTTTTATAAGAAGACCAATTGTATTGTATTGGATTAATGATTAATTATTTCATTAATTATTTCACTTTAACATAACTCAGTTTATTTGTAAAGACCCTACTTCCAAATAAGTTTGCATCCACTGGTACTAAGTACAAGGGGTTGAGCATATCTCTTGGGGAGGAAGAACACAGGTCAACCTGCATACATACAGCACACAACAACATTGGCAGATAGTCAAAATTTACAAGTAACTCTGAGAAGTTTCCCATCTATGCCTACCCTTGGCTTATGAATGTTGAAGTGAGAAAGAAGTAAATTTGTTAACATGAAATGCTCCTTGACCTGTATCAAGCATTATGCTAGATCCTGAGAAGGCAGAAATGGACCTGGAACTTACTTGTTGGACTTGCTGTTGGGCAAGTCCTATTTGGAAAGGTGCCAGCTGGCGCGAGTATAAACCACACCATTTGGGGATACTTTTCAAGGGAACGTGCTAACAAAGTAAACTTGATATGGAAGTTTCTGACCAGGAATTTGGAAAACTGATCAGGAAGCTTAATGAGTTGTATCACCATGTGATGAGAGTCTGGCTGAGTGGTATTCAGGAATGCGAGAAATGAGGACAAAGAGGGAAATGCTATGTAAAGGCCAGTGGTTTTCCATCACCAAAAATCTTCTAGTAGTTATTTAATATCATTTTTACCAGTATGCGTTTTGTAGTTTTTTTAATGAAAAGGTATTTGCTATGAATAAATCATTGAACATACAAGATCCAATCGTCCAAACCCCAGCCTCATTTCTGTCACCAAGGTCATACATTCAGACCACCATTCCTTCCTCACTGTTTCCAACTTTGTGCATTCCAGTCACCAATAATTGTTAATGTGTCTTGATAGCATGTTTGTCCAATGTTGGGCTGCAAATGTAGAGGTAGAAATCCTCAATTTCCTCCTCTTTGACTTTCATTGTTGGTATGTATATTTGAATAATAGTCATATCAACAGTTCTTTGTTGTATGCATATGGACAATATCCTTTCCCTTGCAACATTGTACCTTAGGGTAGAAGATCTTGGAATTGCTTTTTAACTTTGAATACAACACCATTGTTACTCAGTTTTGCATTCCAGATAAAGATCATATGACTGTCTGATTCAAAGCGGCCCATGCCAAACCATCTCAGTTCATGAATGCCTAGAATGTCATTCTTCATGTGTTCTATTTCATTTTTCTTACAACTTCAAGTTTCCCTACATTCATACTTTGTACAGTCCATGTTACAATTATTCAGATTGAACGTATCTGCAGAAAGAATCATTGGAGAAGATCAATATGAGCAGCCAAAACCAGGCCAGGTGTTGACTGTGGAGACGACTCTCAATTACTCATGTTCAAGTTCAAATTAAAGCTGAAGAAAACGAAAACAAGTCCATGAGAACCCAAGTATTGTCTTGAATTTATTCCACCTGAATTAAAAAATTCACTTCAAAAATTAGTTTGATGAATTAGACACCAACGGTCAAACACCAGATGAGTTATGACATCCTGGTGAGAGGTGATATAAAGGTTATCATCAATGAAGAGAGCAAAAGGTCACTACAAGGAAAGAGGAGAAAGAAAAAATCAAATTGGATGTCAGAAGAGATTATGAAAATTGCATTAGAGCATCAACAAGCCAAACCAAAGAAAATAAATGCTGAATTGAATGAGCTGAACAGATTATCCCAAAGGGTAGCTTGAGAAGACATAGCAATCCTTACAATGAAATGGGCAAAGAGCTGAGACATAAAATAAGAAGGGAAGAACTCACTTAGTATTTCTGAAGCTGAAAGACCTGAAAAACAAATTCAAGCCCCAAGTTGCAATCTTGGAGATGTCATGGGAAAAAATATTGACTGATAATGTTATTGTTGTTATGTGTCATCAAGTTGACTACAACTCATCGTGACCTTACACACAATAACTCTGAACCCTGCTCTATCCTTAGCCAATCTCTCTATTGTGTCTATCCATCTCATCTGGGGCCTTTCTCTCCTGCTTTGTTCTTTGACCCTTCCAAGTGTAATATCTTTCTCCCAAAACTTGTCCCTCCTGGCTACATGCCCAAAGTATGTCAGATGAAGTCTCAAAATTCTTGTCTCCAAGTAGTAGCTTGGTTTCACCAAAACAGATCTGTTAGTTCTCTTGGTGGTCCATGGTATTTTCAGTACTCTTCTCCAGCACCACAACTCAAAGGCATCAATTGTTCTTTTGTCATCCTTGGTGGTGGTGCAGCTCTCTAAAGAACAACAAGCAATTGCAAAGACCGTGGCCAGGATTGGGTGCAACTTAGTTCCTAGGCAGACAACCTTGCTCTTCAGCACGCTGGAGAAGTCCCTTACAGCAGATTTCCCCAATGCAATTAATCTTTTGATTTCCTAATTGTTCATGCCGAGAGTGTTGATTGCAAAACTGAGCAAGCTGAAATGTTGTTATTGTTGTTATGTGCGGTCATTTTGCTCTTGATTCATAGTGACCATATGTACAACAGCTCTGGACCCTGCCCTATCTTAAGCCAACCTTAAGGTCTCTGTCACACCTACCCCCATTACCCCGGTCATTAAATCAATCCATCTCATCCAGGGTCTTCCTTTCTTATGCTGTTCCTCCACACTTCCAAGCATGATGATCCTCTCCAAGGACTTGTTTCTCCTTGAAACATGCCCAAAGTATTTCAGTCAAAGCTTCACAATTCTTATCTCCAAGTAACAGCCTGGTTTCACCATCTCTAGCACAAATCTGTTTGTTCTCCTACCAGTCCATGGTATATTCAATACTCTTCTCCCACACCACACTCAAAGGCATCAATTCTTCTATCATCCCTAGTCATTGTCCAGATTTCTTTTTTGTTTAAAAAATAGAATGAATATTTAATAAGAAAATATCTATCTACTCAATCTGTAGATTTCCAGTCCTTTTGTTCTAGAAGGCTAG
>NW_006400080.1:1045248-1115304 GCF_000299155.1 Elephantulus edwardii | reverse complement strand
CTTTGCTATTGTAAACAAAGCTGCAATAAACATGGGTGTGCATATATCTGCTTGGATGGCAGACACGGTCTCTCTGGGGTATATTCCCAGTAATGAGATTGCTGGGTCAAATGGTATCTCTATTTTCAATTTTTTGAGAAAGCACCACACCACCTTCCATAATGGCTGCACCACATTGTCCAGATTTCTGATGCATAGCAGGTAATTGCAAAGATCATGGCCTGGATCAGGCACACCTTAGTCTCTAGACTGACATCGTTGCTCTTCAACACTCTGGAGAGGTCCCTAACAGCAGACTTTCCCAGTGTAATTAATCTTTTGGTTTCCTGGCCACTGGTACAAAGAGTGTTCATTGTGAAGCTAAGCAATCTGAAGCTATTAACAATCTCAATCTCTTCACCATCTATCATGATGCTGTCGATTGGCCCAGCAGTAAGAATCTTTGCTTTCTTGGTGTTGATCTTCAATCCATATTGAAGGCTGAAGTCCTTGACCTTCTGCAGCAAATTCCTGAGGTCCTCCTCAGTTTAGGCAAGCAAGGTTTTGTCATCTGCATTATGCAGGTTGTTGATGAGTCTTCCCCCAATCCTGATGCCACATTCTTCCTCATAGATCTCAGCCTCCCGGATGATCTGTTCCACATATAGATTGAAAGGGTATGGAGATATGATGCATCCCTAGTGTACACCCTTCTCAATTTTGAACAAGCAGTGTTTCCTTTCTCTGTTTTAATGACTGCCTCCTGGTCCCAATAGAGGTTCCACATAAGCATAACCAAGTATTCTGGGATTCCCATTCCTCCTGAAGTTAGCTACAGTTTATTGTGATCTGCACAGTCAAATGCTTTTGCATAGTCAATGAAACACAGATAGGCATTTCTCTGGTACTCTCTGCTTTCAGCCAAGATCCATTTAACATGAGGGACAGCGCAGGAAGGGAAGACCCTCTATGAGGTGGATTGATTCAGTGACTGGGGTAATCGGGATGGGTGTGTCAGAGGCAATGCGATTGGCACAGGATAGAGCAGAGTTTAGGGTTGTTGTACATAGGGTCGCAAGTGACTCGATGGCACATAATAACAACATAACAACCCTAGTACCACATCCTCTTCTAAACCTAGCCTGCACATCTGGCAGTTCTCTGTTGATGTGCTATTCCTGCCATTTTTGGCCCAATGATGAGAATCTTTGTCTTCTTGATGTTGGACTACAGTCCTTGACCTTCTGCAGCAAGTTCTTCAGGTCCTCTTCAGTTTCAGCAAGCAAGGTTATATCATCTATATACTGATCCCACATTTCTTCTCATAAAACCAAGCTTTCTGAATGATCTGTTCTGCATATAGATTGAAAATGTATAAAGAGAGTCCTCTGGTATTCTTTACTTTCTTCCAAGATCCATCTGACATTGGTGATAGTCTCTTCTAAACCTAGTTTGTATTTCTGATGGTTCTCTCTCAATACACTGTTGCAGTTGTTTCTGGATAATCTTCAGTAGAAGATAATTTTGCTTGTGTGTAATATGAGTAATATTGTTTGATAATTTGCATACTCTGTCAGGTCACCTCTTTTTGGAATGGCAATAAATATGGATCTCTTCCGGTCAGTCAGCCAGGTAGTTGTCCTTCAGATTTCTTGGCATAACCTGGAAAGCACATCCAGACTAGCATCTGTTTGTTGAAGTGTATCAATTGGTGTTTCAACAATTCCTGGGGCTTTGATTTTTGTTAAATCATTTAGAGCACCCTAAACTTCCTCCTTAATCACCATTGCCATTTCAGCATATATTGTTTCATTAAATTCTGTGTCAGTCAATTCTTTTTGGTAAAGTAACTTTGTATGCTCCTTCCATATTTTAATGTCATTGGTAATGTTTGATGGATCCTGGCTAAGAGCAAACAAAAAAATATCAGAAGAATGGCCCTATGTATTTTACTGACTATGCAAAATCATTAAACTGTGTGGATCACAACAAACTACAGCTAACATTGAGAAGGATGGGAATCCCAGAACACTTAATTGTGCTCATAGGCAACCTAGACAAGAATCTGTTGTCCAAATGGAGCAAAGGAACACTGCATGGCTTAAAATCAGGAAAGGTATGTGTCAGGGATCTTGTTTTCCACCCCTCACTGTCAGCAAAGCCTGGTGGAATTCTGGGAGGAAGGGCATTACCTGATTTGAGAGGACAAAGGTGACTCCAGACTGCTACCATGTGCAAAGCCCAAGAAAATAAAGGTCCTTACCATTAGACCAATAGGCAACATCATGATAGATGAAGAAATTATTGAAGTAGTCCATTTTTTTCATCTTGTATGGATTTACAATCAACAAACTTGGTACCAGAATGGAAGAGATTAGGAGATGTATTGCATTGGGAAAATTGGCTGTCAGGGACCTCTCCATTCAAAATACTGAAGAACAATAGTATTAGTTAAAAAACTAAGGTATGCTTGATTCAGATCATGGCCTTTTCAATCCCTTGTTATGCATTTGGGAGCTAGACAATGAATAAGGATGACAGAAGATGAATTGATGTCTTTGAATTGTGGTGTTGGGAAAGAATACTGTATATTCCATGGACTGTCAAAACAACAAACAAACATGTCTTGGAAAATGTACAGCCAGAGTACTCCATGGAGGTAAAGATGGTGAAGCTTCCTCTTTCATACTATGAGCATGTTGGTAGGAGAAGCTATTTTGGAAAGGGAGGTCATGATTGGAAATTTGAAGGGTCAGTGAAAAAGGAAGACCCCAGTGACAGAGATTAACATAGTGACTGCAGCAATATGCTCAATTATGTGAGAGATGTTGAAGATGGAACAGAATAGGACAAGGTTCAGATATGTTGTTCGTAGGGTCACTATGACTCTACATGACTCGACAACACCTAACAACAAAAATATACTAATACAAGTATCAGTTACTAATGTCCACTTCCATCAAGGTAATTTCAATTCATAGTTGCTAAGAGTGGAAATCTTCATGGGAGGAGACTGGCTATCTTTATGTAGCATCTGATGGATTCAAACCATGAACCTTATAGTTAGTTCGCAACCTGACACTTCACTATGCCACCATAGCTCCTTAGTTGCTCTTGAGTGAATTCCAAGTCATGGTGACCCTGTGTATGTCAGAGTAGAATTGTAGAGTAGAAAATTCCGTAAAGTTTTCAGTGGATCATTTCTTGAAAATAGATCACCAGATATCTCCCCGAGGCACCTGTAAGTAGTCTCATAACTCTAACTTTGCAGTTGGCAGTGAGTATATTAGTGTGTGTTCCATCCAAGAACTAATATCAATTATTATGTTGTTATGTGCTGTTGAGTCAGAGCCAATGCATAGTTGACCCTTGAGAGTTTTCAAGGACAGGAAATCACACAGAAGGAGATTGCCCAACTTGATTCCCTGGAGAAGCTGGTGGATTTGAACCATGTGCCTTTGGGTTGGCAACAAAGTTCTTTACAACTAGTTCACCAAAGTGTCCTAATATCAATTAGTCCTGTGAATAATCTGCACAGAAAACCAGATAAGTACAGACCAAAATTAACTGATATATGGCTGTTGTTGTTATGTGCCAGTCACTTGCAACTCATAACAACCCTATCTACAACCGCTCTGAACCCTGCCCTATCCTAAGCCAACTTTATCATCTCTGACACACCTACCCTTATTACCCCAGTCACTGAATCAATCCATCTCATCCAGGATCTTCCTCTCCTGCGTGTCCCTCCACCCTCCCAAGAATGATGTCCCTCTCCAAGGACTAATCCCTCCCTGCAACATGCTCAAAGTATGTCACACGAAGTATGTCAGAATTCTTGCTTCCAAGGAGCAGCTTGGTTTCACCCTCTCCAGGACAAATCTGTTTGTTCTCCAAGCAGCCCATGGTATATTCAATATTCTTCTCCAGAATACTGTTCTCAAGGAGAATAATGATATATGACAGGGAATCAATTAATGTTTGTGGATTGCAGGTCTTTAAGGAGTTTCAAGGATGAGAAATCACATGTGAACATTCCTCATTAACATTTTTTTATCCTACACAGATTATGTCCCAAAGAGCAGGTATATTTCAAACACACACATATATATATGGCTGTTAGTAAGTGGATTGTGGAAAAAAGCATAAATGTGAAAGAAAGTGTGAGAAGACATCAGCCTGTCTTGAGCCTTCTGGAAAAGTGCTACATATGACAGGAATTTCAAAGCTGTTTGAAGAACATCACTTAACAAAATAAAAATCTAAATGACTCCTGAATCCAGTAAACTCAGTGAAGCAAATTAGTAAATACTAAATTTACCAAATGGTAAATACTTTATGATCCCATTTTACATTAACTTTCTAGAACAGATAAATTCATATAGACCAAGGTTTCTATGTCGTTATCAGGGGCCACAGGAGAGAGAAAAGAGGAGTTACTGTTTCAGGTACACTGGGTTTCTATTGAGAGTAATGAGAAAATTTGGAACTAGACAGTAGTGATTGTTGCCCAAGATTGTAAATGTAATTAACACCAAGAATTGTATTTAGACAAGTGAGAGTGAGTAAAAGGGCATTTTCACTGGTTAGCGGATACTTGCATGTATAATCTTACTGACAATTAATAGTAAGGCTACTTAAATGGCAAATATTTTGTTTTCACTTTTTTTAATGTATATTCATATCTTGGGAGTGGCTTACACCTTAGATTAACTCTCTTTTATTCAAATGTTGTTCACTTTACACACATATTTTCTTTATACATGTGAAGTATGAAAAAGAGTGCAGAAAGTGCCACAGAAAATGAAGAAAATGTTTGGGGAGATAGGCTTGCTCTCAGAGAGGTCCCAAAACACTGACCCTAATCAAGATCCCCGGGAATACTTTCATTTTACTGGTAGCGTAGTTGACAGAGCATTGCACTAACCCAAAAGTGGTGCCTGTCAGGTGGTTCGGATCCACTAATGGTCCCATGGGACAAAGATAGACCACCTCCTCCTGTGATATTTCCAAGCCTCCCAAAACCCACTGGAGGGCCAGCTATGAGCGAGTTCTGACTAGAGGATAATGAGCTGAGTTCCAGGAGGAAAATCAAGTCTTAGTCATTCAGATTTTAATATGCAAGTACATAGATGAAACATGGTTCATTCTTCCGTGTTAGCAAGTCCATACAGAAAATTTCTTTCAACCAAAATAGAGGGTTCATGTGCTCAGGTTCAAAGATAGTTTTACTTTAAAGCAAGTAGTGGATTTATTCCTAGAAAACCACATGAATTTACCTTGGATAAAGAGCCCTCTCAAGGATCCTAGACTTTATGAGAGAACCATTTCATTCCCCAGTCCTGCAGTTTCACACCTCCATGGGCTCTCTACACATCAACAAAAACTCCAAGGATTTGATGGAAAAATGGTGTTAAGTCTCATGTTGTTTCAGGAATTTCCCAATATGCACTAAATTAACTTTTGGGCCATATGAGGCCGAGTGTGAGGAAATCGCTCCATTGGACACAGATGGCAGCCCTAATGTTCCCAACAGCTGTTGCACACACATGAAATTAGATTGGGATTAACACTTCCCTTCAGTGTGGTCACACCCGGATGGGGAGGCTTCTCTGTAATGTACACCAAGCTTAGCTTACATCTCCGAAACGATACAGCTTCGCAGGCCTTGGGAACATTTGATCCAGGAAATCTGAACCTGGGTAGAAATCATAAAGCATCAGGTACATGTTAAGGAGGAATTTATCTGCTTTCTGTCTGACACGGCTTCACATCTATCCAGCTTTTGTCTGACTCCCAGTGAAATATTTATAGACGAACTTCTTTCGAAGGCAGAGTTACAGACCTCCTCAGGCTTGGTGTGAAATGCTTGTGCCCCCTGAGCACCTGCTGAAATCTAAATTCCCAGTGCAACTGTACCTGAGTTCACCTGTTTTAACACTGATAGCAGGGTGGGGAACAAAGCAAGAGTTACAACGAAATCTAGTCACTATGTCAATGTTATTAGCAAACACATCAAGGCTTACCAAGTTTGCAAACGATCAAAACTTTCAAAGACCTGTGTTCCCTTGTGTGAGAGCAGGAAAAGACTTGGCGATAGTGAGGTTGCCAACACACGTGTTTCAAGAATTCTCCGTGCTGGCATTTTCAGAAGTTGTGACTCAGTCTTTCAAGTATACTTACTACTGTATCATTGGAGGGCAAATTTCATTTTAGACACAACCAAAGGTTAGTCAGAGCTAACTTTGGATATTGGAGGATGACCGATTTGGGTGATACCAATATATGCCAAAATGAGGTGTGATTTTTAATTAGAGGGGCAGATTTTGTTGTCTGGCTTAACCATATGGTCTTAAGGCAGTTCTAAGACATTTCTTGACATTTTAATATTATCAATATTGTATAAACTTTTATGTTTCATTTCTAGAATATTTCTTTAAAAATAATAAATCTCATTACCCAATATTACAGTTTATATATAACACTATTGAGGGTAAACTTACAGAATAATTCAAGAAGCCTTTCCTTTGGATTAATCAGAAAAATCCAAGAACTCAGAATTTGCCTAACTAAAGCCATGGCTTTTCCCATTGTTTCATGTATATATGTGCATGTGCGTGTGTGTGTGTGTATATGTATATGTGTGTGTGTGTATATATATATATATATGTGTGTGTGTGTGTGTGTGTGTATATATATATATATTAAGTTGGACAATGAATAAGACTGAAGAAGAATTGATGCCTTTGGATTGTAGTGTTGGCAATGTCGCTTGACTATGCCAGGGACTGCCAAAATAATAACCAAATCCATCATGGAAGAAGTGTAGCCAGAGTGCTCCTTGGTAAAACTTCATCTTACATACATGGGAAATGTTAATAGACGTCCACATACCAGACAATAGGTTAAAAAGAAAAGAAGGAAATATTTTCTTGGAAAGGTACAGTGAACATTGGATGTCACTTCTGTTTCAATATCCTGGCCAGAACTTAACTACAAACGAAACTAGGAAGTGTAGTTGAACACCCAATTATGAACTCAGACAGTATGTGTGGCTTTGACATGGAAGCAAAAAAGAGGAAGGTGGCTATAGAGGGCAACTAGCAATCTCTAACACAGAAGATCTTGGAAGAAGTTGTATTTCATGAGATGGATGACTTTAGTTATGCCTTGAAGAATCAGGGGAAGGGACACGTCTATGAAGAGACAGGAAACGTAACTGAAAGAAGCCAGGTGTTAGATGATAGTTGTTCTGAGAACATCTCAGTGAGGTAAGAAGTGAGAAGAGTTAACCAGAACATATCTGTGAAACACCTAATCCTTCCTCAGAAGTCCCAGAGGAGTGAGACTAAATGTAATGATGTCTGTCAAGATGAGGACAATCTATTGGTTGTTATGGTTGCTGTACACCGTAGAGTCAGAACCAGCTCATAGCTGAAAATACAGTGGGTTATCAGAGGCAATAAATCACATGCAAGGAGAATGCCCTTCTTTATCACCTTTATCTCAAAGATCAGTTGGTGGATTCGAACCATGTACCTTTGAGTCAGCTGCTCAACTCCTTATCACTAAGCCACCACAGTTCTTTAATCTTTTGATATCCAAGTATGAAAAGACACTTGAGAAAACTAGAGAACTATAGAATACCATCTCAGCTGTTCTCAAGTTGCATCTGACTCATGGTGACCCTGTTGCCCAGCCCTGTGAGTATGATTGTTGGGGTGTTTGAGCCCATGGTTGTAACTATTGTGTCAGTCCACTCCATTCAGGATTTCCTCTACTTTCCCATACACTCTGTTTAATCAAACATGAGCTCCTTTCTCATGCTTGGTCTTTTCTGAGGCTATGTCCAACATAAGCAGGACAAAGTCTTTTCATCTTTTATTAGAGTGAACACTCTTGTTTCTATTTCTTAGAAGATTGGCTTGCTTGTTTGATATGCTTCACCAACACCACAGCTCAAATGCATCACTTCTTCTGTCTTCCTTTTTAAGTCTAGTATTTACATGCATATGAGGTAATTGAAAATAGCAGAATCTCTTCTGGAAAAAAATGTATTCAAATTTTGTAAATAAACTAATATAATAGGAAGAAGGAGGAGGAGGAGGAGGAGAAGTGGAAGAAGAAGAGGAGGAAGAGGAAGAAGAAGAAGAAGGAGGAGGAGGAGGAGGAGGAGAAAACAAGATCATGCGTTGGCTCAGTTATGCCTTAATACTCAAGATGGTATCTTTGCCTTTCAAATCTTTAAAGAGGTCTTTTGCAGCAGATTTTTTGGAGCAACACATTACTTGAGTTCTTGATGGCTACTCCCATGGGCATTGAGCATTGTTTAGGTAGAATGAAATCAATGACAACTAAAACAAAACAAGTCTTCCAAGACACAGAACTATTCTGAATGGTACTCTTTCATTGCCTGGGGATCAGAAGTCTATTTTGACAAGTTTGCAAATGGTCACAAATCCAGAAAGAGATCATAGTTGAGAAGGAATAATGTAAAAGCATGTGGGATTTACTAGGAAATGAGTTGGAAGGAATCCATAAACTCCCTTTACTACTTATTTGGAAAATGCTTTAGAGTTAACACTCTACTCCACAAAGTGAAAAGAGTATTAAAATATTTAGATTCAAGAAATTCCACAGGATCTGTTCTCACCATCACATTATGGGAACTGATGGCTGTGACTCTGGAAATACCTCCTAGGTATGGGCAAGACTGCATAGGAAGGGGTATCTGTAGTCGTCAACACTACAGCACTTCAAAGGACCCCTCCCCTCCACTCCTTATGTGTATTTCTTAAGCAAAATAAATTTATCCAGCGGCTCAGAAAAAGCTCTGATTATTTTTCCCTGGAGTGCACACATGCCACCTTAAAAACTAAAAAAACCAAGTTACATTAGTGGTGTAATCTATAAGGAATTCCTCTGCTGACACAAGACCAGGCCTCTTTGATGGTTCGGATCCATCACTGGCTTCATGGAAGATAAATAGATAATCCCCTTCTGTGTGGTTCACTGCCTTGCGTAAGTCACTTCTGACTTAAACATTCTCCCTTAGAGAACTGAAAATGAAGTGAAATGATTTTTGAGGCTAAACATGCTTTATTTTCTAAGGCCAAAAAATGTGGTGCTTGTTGGTTTAATAAGCAGTTGCTGACATTGTGAGAATGGCATATTAAAACTTCAGGGCAGCCTCCTTCTGGTCACCCCAGCTACTGCTGCAGCTGCTGCTGAAGCTACTGCTGGTGGCTGGAGAGGAGATGATGGCAGCCACTGTGAGAGGACAGCAGTGGAAGAAAGAACATCAGGAACTGCCAGGGTCCTGCAGTCTCAGCACCTCAAGGCCACACCCTCCCTCTGTCTCACCACCCTGCCTCGCACCTGTCCTCAATGCAGCAAGGGTATGCATTTAGACTGTTGTTGTTAGGTGCCTTCTTGTCAGCTACAACTTATGGAGACCTTATGAACAACAGATCTGAAACTTGTGCTATACTACACATCCTCACAATCTCTGCCGCGCTCCAGGCCATTGTCACAGTCATTGACTGTGTCAGTTCATCTTGTTGAAGGTCCTCTTCTCTCTCACTAACCTGCTGTCTTTCAAATGATTTTTTTTTTATCAAGGACTAGTCCCCTCCAGAAAATGCACCCAAAGTACGTGAGAATAAGTTTCACCATCTTTTCCTCGAAGGAAAAGCCTGGTTGCATTTACTCCAAGACAGGTTTGTTTGTTCTTTTCGCAGCCCATAATAAAGTCAATGTTATTGTTGTTGTAAAGTGCCGTCAAGTCACCTGTGACTCATAGCGACAACAACAGCTCTGCTCCCTGCTCTATCCTGTGCCAATATTATTGTTTCTGACACACCTACCCCCATCTCCCCAGTCACTGAATCAATCCATCTCATTGAGGGTCTTCCTTTCCTGCACTGTCCCTCCATTCTCCCAGGCATGACATCCCTCTCCAAGGGCTGTTTCAATAGTTTTCTTTAATTCCATAGTTCAAAGGTATCCATTCTTACATTGTCTTCCTTATTTATTATCCAACTTTAGGATGCCTAGGAAGGCAACTGAAAATATCATGACTTGATCAGGCACATCTTTGTCTTTCAACTGATAGCCTTACTCACTAGCACTTTGATGAGGTCTTTGAAAGCAGATTTTCCCAATACAACATGTCTTTTGATATCTTGACTCCTGGTATCATGAGTATTGGTTGTGAATTCAAGTAAAACAAAGTTGTTGGCAATTTCATTCTTTTTTCATCTATCACAGTGTTGTCTATTGGTCCAGTGGTAAGGATTTTTGTTTTCTTGATGTTGAGATGTAATCCATATTGAAAGTCATAGTCTTTGATCTTAAAAGCACTCGGAAGAAATAATAAAATAAAAGCTACTTTGTTCTTTTACTTAAAAAACAAAACAAAACCCAAGAGATCATAGACATATACACAATCAAATGTTGCCCAAATAGACATTAGATGACTCAGTGTTTAGATGTAATAACCAATGCCTGGTGGCTTACTGGTAAGGAGTTGCACCACTAGCCCAAAAGTATGCAGTTCAAATTCACAAGTTATTCTAAGGGATAAAGATTGGAAACTACCTTTCATGCATTTTACAGCCTCTGAAAACTCACTTAAGGTAAGCTATGAGTTGGTTTCAACTTCATGGCACATAACAACAATAACAATTGATATCTAGAATATATAAAGAACTCATCCAACTCAATACTTTTAAAATAGCCCAACTTAAAATGGGCAGAATAACTGAATAGAGATTTTTTAAAGAATATATAAAAAATGGCAATAAATCCACAACACCATTAGTTAATTGTCATTGCTGTTATATATCATCGAGTCGTAACTGACCCAAAGCTGACCCTCCAGCAGATTTTTAGAGGCAGTAAATTGCATGAGAGGAGATTACTCATCTTTCTCCTCTCGTAGCTAGTGGATTCTAACCACATTAGGCCATCAGAATTCCCTTCAATCAACTGTTGTTGTTAGGTGCCATCAAGTCAAGAATGAGTCATAGATGCCCTGTAAACAACAGACCCGAATCTTGTCCTGTCCAGTGCAATTCTCACAATCTCTGACACTCTCAAGCCCCTCGCTGCAGTCACTGTGTAAATTCACCTGGTTGAGGGTCTTCCTTTCCTTTGCCATCCCTCCACCTTTATAAATATAATGTCCTTCTCCAAGAAATAGCCTCTCCTAGTAACATGCCCAAAGTGTATGAGACAAAACTTGACCATCCTTGCCTCCAAGGAGCACTGTGGCTGCGCCTTCTCCAAGACATATCTGTTAATTTCAGTTCGTGGCATATTCAGTACTTTTCTCAAACACTACAGTTTGAAGGTATCAGTTCTTCTTCTGTCATTCATTTTTTCAGCTCTCAGGAGTATAGCAAGTGATTGAAAAGACCATGGTCTGAATCAGAAGCATTTTAGTCCTCAAACTAACATCATTATTCCTCAATAATTTGGGGAATCCCTGACTACGGACTTTCCGAGTGCAATACATGCCCTGATTTCCTGACTGCTGTTAACAAGTGTATTGATTGTGGATCCAAGTAAGATAAAGTCATTGACATTTTCAGTCCTTTCTCCATTTATCATATTGCCTATTGGTCTGGTGGCAAGAATTTTTGTTTTCTTGATGTTGAGATGCAATCCATATTGAAGGCTGTAGTGTTTGATCTTCTGCAGCAAGTGTTTCAAGTCCTCCTCACTTTCAGCAAGCAATCTGTGTTATCTGATAATGAAGGTTATTAGTGAGTTTCCCCTAATGTTGATGCCACATTTTTTTTCATAGAATCCAGCTTCTCAGATAATTTTCTTAGCACACAGATTGAACAGGTATGGAGAAAGGATACAATCCTGACACACACAATTACATACTACTTTGCATCTATTACTATGATTATATTAAAAAGACAGATAAAAACAAATGTTGGTGAGGATATGATGAGTTCAGAATCCTCACATACACTGATGGGAATGTGAAATGTTAAAGTCACTTTAATAATTTCTTAGGAAAAAAGGTATTCCTACAGTTACCATTTGACTTCGCAATAATACTTCTTAGTATATACCCAGGAGAAAAGGAAACGAATGTCCACACAAAGACTTCCAATGAGTTGTCATCACAGTATCATTCACAATAGTCAAAAGGTAGCTACAATAAAAATGCCCATCAATTGATGAACTCATAAACAAAATATGGCATATTCATACAGTAATCATGAAGAAAGGTGAACTAATGATATTTGTACCACATGGATGGACTCTGAAAACACCGCATTAAGTGGAAAAAGTCTAACATAAAAGATTATACCAGCATGATTTCATGTATATAAATTGTTCGGAATAGGTAAATCAATAGAGACAGTAGATTTCTGACAGTAAGGAGTTGAAGGTGATGGAGAAACTGGGATGATAGCTTAAAAGTAATGAGAATGTCCTCTTACCGGTTCTGGTGATGTTTTTAAAATTCTCTGAATATTTGAAAATATTTTGAATATATGCTTTAAATGGGTGAATTGTAGAGTATGATACTTACACTCTAATAAAAAAAGAAGTAAAAAAAGAAATCTACAGTTATCAGAAATAGAAGAAAATCTCCATATCTTATGAAAGATTGTTGTTGTTATGTGCCATTGAGTAGCCTGTGACTCATAGTGACCCTATGTACAACAGCCCTAAACCCTGCTCTATCCTGCACCAATCTTATTGTCTCTGATACACCTACCCCCATAACCCCAGTAACTGAATCAATCCATCTCATTGGGGGTTTTCCTCTCCTGTGCTGTCCCTCCACCCTCCCATGCATGATGTCCCTCTCCAAGGACTGATTCTGTGTTGCAACATGTTCAAAGTGTGTTCAGAATCCTTGCCTTCAAGGAGCAGCCTGGCTTCACCCTCTTCAGGACAAATCTGTTTGTTCTCCTATCAGTCCATGGTATATTCAGCACTCTTTTCCAGCACTACAGCTCAAAGACATCAATTCTCCTTCCATCATCCCTAGTCATTGTCCAGCTTTCTGATGCATAGCAGGTAATTGCACACTGTATCAGGCACATTTTAGTCTTCAGACAAACATGGTTGCTAATCAATACTTTGGAGAGGTCTCTGACAGCAGACTTTCCCAATGCAATTCGTCTTTTAATTTCCTGGCTACTGGTACCAAGAGTGTTGACTGTAGAGCCACGCAAACTGAAGCTGTTAACAATCTCAATCTCTTCACCATCTATCATGATTCTGCCAACTGTTCCAGTGGTGAGAATCTTTGTTTTCTTGATGTTGAATTTCAATCCATATTGAAGGCTACAGTCCTTGACTTTCAGCAGCAAGCACTTCAGCTTCTTCTCAGTTTCAGCAAGCAGGTTGTGTCATCTGCATAACGCAGACTGTTGATGAGTCTTCCTCCAATCCTGATGTCATGTTCAAGGAGCTGGAGTCAGAAAATCAAAAGGGCCAAACTCGCTCATCATTTCTTAAGCTGAAAGAACTGAAGAACAAATTCAAGCCTCAAGTTGCAATACTTATGACTGCTTTGTGCAGAATCTTAAATAATCCAGGAAGCATAAAAAAAGATGGAAGTAGTATACAGAGTCATTGTACCAAAAGGAATTGGCAGACACAAAAGTTTTTCATGAAACAAAGTGTGAACAAGAGCCTGTGGTAATGAAAGAAGAAGTTCAAGTTGCTCTGAAAGAATTGACCAAAAAAAAAAAAGACCCCAGAAATTCACTGCATACCAGTTGACATATTTCAACAAATAAATGCTGCCCTGGATGAGCTCACCAAGTTGTACCAACAAATCTGCAGGACAACCACCTGGCCAACAAACTGAAAGAGATACATATTTGTTCCCATTTCAAAGAAAGGTGACTTGACAGAGTGCAGAAATTATCAAACAATAGCATTGATATCACATGCAAGCAAGATTTTGCTGAAGATTATCCAAAAATAACTGAAAGAGCACATCAGCAGAGAACTACCTGAAGGCAGGCTAGGTTTAGAAGAGACTGTGGTACTAGGGATATTATAGCTAATGTCAGCTGAATCGTGGCTGAAAGCAGAGTACCAGAGGAATGTCTAACTGTGTTTCATTGACTATGCAAAGGCATTTGACTGTGTGGATCACAACAAACTGTGGCTGATGCTGAGAAGAATGGGAATCCCAAAACACTTGATTGTGCTTATGCAAAACCTATACTTGGACTAGGATGTAGTCTTCAGAACAGAGCATGGTTCAAAGCTGGGAAGGGTGTACGTCAAGGATGGGTCCTATATCCATATCTTTTTTTATGAATGGTAATAATTGATATCATAATTAATATTATATTAAGTCGCACATTAAAGTTAGAAACAAAATAAGGATACTTGTTTCTGTAAATGCATCAAAAGGAAGGAAACCTGGAGGTCTAAATATTGAGGGGGGGGAAAGAAAAAAAAATTCCCTAATATTTTTATGTGTCAGTGTTACCTATTCACAAAATTGGGGGGGGGGAAATCCACCAAAAATTCTCAAGATGTTCATCAAATTAGATGGAGATGGTATCAATAGGCAACAGTTTTTGTGTACCAGTATTACTTGATATAAAATGTTTTAAAAGAAAATATTCCTTTTATAGTAGTAATTATTGTTGTTGTTAAAGTGTCATCAAGTTGCTTCTGACTTATAGGGCAGCTGACCGAAACATCCTTGGGTCCTGATCCCGCCTGCTTACAGCCACTGCTAGGTTGAGTTCACTGTTATAGTGATTTTGTCAATCTGTCTCATTGAGTCTCTGCCTTCTCTTTCACTGTCCCATCTTATCAATAATCATATCCTTTTTTTAATATATAACATATCCAAAGCATGTGAGACAAAGTCTTGACATTCTCTCTTGTACGAAAAATTTTGGCTATATTTCTCAGACTTAATATTTTCTCCTTTTTGGCAATCCATTAAATAGTCAATATTAACAATATACTCAACAATAGCAACAGCAAACATGAAAACACCTAAAACTGATACCTAAAGCTGACATGCATTTAAAAAAAAAATTTCCCAGAGTACACAAAACAAGTCCAATCAAGTGCATTCTTCCTTATTGGACCCTATAGGACAGGGTAGATTGGCCCCACAGAAACGCCAAGGCTCTGTATCTTTTCAGAAGCAGAATGCCACATCTTTTTTCCCCTCCAAGCATCTTTTGGGTTTGAACCTCCAACCTTTCAGTTGACAGCCAAACACCTTAACTACTGGCCAAGAGAGCTCCTTGAGAATGTCAAAGAAGATTTAAATAAAGTAAGATTCTCCTCATTGGACAAGAAAGCTTATTATTATAAAGATCTACTTCCCTAACATTAATATTCAAATTCAGTAAATCTCATCTAAATCACTTGTAATTATCTCCTTCTCTCTTTGTCCAGAATGATGTAATTGTGTGTAACTAATTACTGTTGAGTTGACTCTGAGGCATGAAATCTGTAAGAGAAGGTCATATAAGAACTCGTTGGAATGACCTATCACCACTACATGTGACATACAAGAATATTTATTTCCTCATTGTAAAAGGACACTTCAGGTCAAAATCCACATCTCATTCACTGTCTCAGCAGGTCTAGAGCATTTAGGCGACTTTCACCAAGCAGCCCAAATGCCACAATTTTACCTGAAACAAACATGGAAAAAAAGATTTTAATTGGAAAAAATTCCTAACTTCTAAAAAAGTTATCTTTTGGTAAACATTCCCTAGAAGCTAAATATAAATAAGTGGTAAATACTGGAGAAGTGGCAAGCATTCCCAAGACATTCTGTTCCGACCTTCCTTATCACATCCACTTGAGGACAATTATTTTAATTATTTGTTTACATATTTGAACTGAGTGCACATCAAATTTTCAAAATTCAATAAATATCTGTTAAAGAAAAAAATTATTACTAAATTGTGGTTGTGGTTGTTGTTATTATTATTATTATTATTATTATTATTATTATTATTATACTTGGGTAGGGAGCACTGGTGGCCTAGTGGCAAGAAGCTGCAATCGTGAAGGCACAGGGTTCAAGGACACCAGCTGGGCACTCTTCTCCCATGCAATTAACTGCCTCTGAAAACCTGCCAAAGAGTCAGCTATGGGTCAGTTCTGACTCTATGGTACACAACAACAACAATAAATAATACTTGGATGTATTATTCCCTGGGGTGGTGGATTTAACAAAAAAAACAATAATAAACCCAACTTACAAAAAAAAGAGAGCAGTTCCTTATCAGGCAGTAAAGTAATGGGGGAAAGCAACATGCACTGCTCTTAGGGGATTTTTTCACTGTTCCTCCCACCAAGTGTCCAATATATAGAAAAGTGAAATAGAGGCTGAGGGGCTTACAGATGGCTCATAATTAAAAGTGTGTTAAACATCTTGTTCAATGCTGCATATCACTCAATCTTCAGGACTTTATTTCTCCCTGTCAATCTATGTCTTCATAATGGTCATTACATGATCTCTGGGATAATTTTAACCTGTTCTGTAAGTGCCAAGCATTATGCTCCTGGTTAAGAAAATAAATTTAAGAAAATCATTACAATAGTGTTAGTTACTGGAAACCATAATATACATGAAATAGCAACAAGATGGGCAAAATGGCATTAGTACCACTATCGACAGGCTGCTACTTCATTATCACAGAATGGCAGAATATTATCTAATCACTACAGCTGCACTTATTTTCAGCCTGTTATTTAAAGATAAGTGTCTGTTTAAAATCAAATAGCTTCCTAAGAGTCATCAAACATTGGCTCAGGTCCCCACACAGCCTACCCAGGATTTCCTTCAAAGATTAACAACTTCCAGAGAGTTTATTGTTTCAGAATGTCCAAAACCCTTCAGCCAGGTGCAGATCACCCAGTAAACAAGGTAAGCACAGGTTTACTTGTCATGGATCAGAATCAACGCCATGGCAGGGGGTTTGGGTGAAGTAAAAGAGATGAACAGAAGGTTTTGAAGGGCAATTCAAGAAGACAAAGCAAAGAACTGTAATGAATTATTCAAAGAGGTAGAACTAGAAAATAAAAAAGGAAGAATAAGCTCAGCATTTCTCAAGCTGAAAGAACTGAAAAACAAATTCGAGCCTGGAGTTGTAATACTGAAGGATACTATGGGTCTTGAATGAACCAGAAAGCATCAAAAGACAATGGAAGAAATAGAGTCACTATGTCATAAAGATTTGGTCAACATTGCATTATTTCAGGAAGTAACATATGATCAATATATATCCCCAGGAATTGACGGCATACCAACTGACATGTTTCAGAATAGAGATGCAGCCCTGAAAGCGCTCACTAGTCTATGCCAAGAAATTTGGAAGACAGCTTCCTGGACATCTGACTAGAAGAGATTCATATTCCAAAAAGGTTATCGAACAAAACTTGGATATTATTTATTGAGCAATATCATTAATATCACATGCACGTAGAACTTTGCTAAAGGTTATTAAAATATGACTGGACAGTACATTGATGGTGGACAGCCACATAGTCAAGCTAAATTCAGAAGAGGTCATGGAAGAGGAACGGCGATGGTGATGTCAGTTGGATATTGACTGAAAGCAGAGAACAACAGAAGACTCTTTCTTTGTGATTTTTAAAGTTTTTTACATAAATAACCTATTTATTACATGCTAGAGATGCTTCAAATGGGATAGTTTCTACTGGTCTTTCAGATCCTTCAGTTCTTTTGATGACAGACTCTACTGTGACTGCGGAGGTGGTGGTGTAGGTCCAGGTACCACCAGTAATGGTCTTTATGCAAGAGCCACAGTGCCAGGTCCCCACAGCTCATCTCTTTATTTTGGTTTTGCCACGAAAGGAGCAGTACCTGTCATGCTGGCTGATTTCCACTGTCTTCATCATTTTCCTGAGTGGGGCACCATAACAGGTCCTGTATTTACCGATGATCCCAACTTGCTTGATGTGTTTATCCATTTTGCCACAAACCAGCAGCTAACTCTTTCTTTCTGCGGGGGGGGGGGGGTGTTAAAAATAAAATTTTTATTTTATACTGGTTTACTTTCAAAGTTCATATACATTGTTTTCACACTTGATCTTTCCCATTTCCTTTATACACCCCTCCCTCCACCCGTCAAACTGTGTGTGACCCTAGGATTAGCCATTCCCTTCCACCACGACCCACCCCCACCCATCCTCATCCCTCTGCTCCACCCCTTACCCCCTCCTTGGATTCTCATACACGTTCTACCATGATGGTCTTATATAGTCCTTGTTCTTATGGGACTGAATTAGTTCACTCGGTATAATGCTCTTCAGTCCCTCCCAAGTGAGGTAGTGATTTACAAAATCAC
Organism: Elephantulus edwardii; assembly: GCF_000299155.1. Lineage (NCBI taxonomy): Eukaryota > Metazoa > Chordata > Mammalia > Macroscelidea > Macroscelididae > Elephantulus > Elephantulus edwardii. The sequence continues at coordinate 1,096,978 of NW_006400080.1, read as the reverse complement.
TGCTCCTTCATGCTAAGTAGAATTCCATCGTGTGAATGCCCCTAATTTCTCAATCCATTCAATTGTGATTGGGCATTTGTTTCCATGTTCTTGCCATGGTGAATGATGCTACTATGAACACTGATATACATGTCTCTGTGCCTCAGTTCTCATTCTCTTAGAGTATATTCCAAAAAGTGTAATAGCTGAGTCATATGGAATTTCTATGTTCAGCTTTTTGAGGAAATGTCAAACTGCCTTCCAAAGTGGTTGCACCAGTTTACAGTCCCACCAACAATATATAGGAGTTCCTATCTCTCCACATACTCTCCATTTATTACTTGCTGTCCTGTTAAACTTTGCTACTGCTAGTGGACTAAGATGATATCTCATTGTGCATTTTATAGAGTGTGCAAAGGCTTTTGACTGTATGGATCATAACAAATTGTGATTCACATTGAGAAGAATGAAAATCCCAGAACATTTCATCCTGCTCATGCAAAACCTATATCCGGGCCAAGAAACTGTTGTCTGAACACTGGCAATAAGGAAGAACTGCATGGTTCAAAATCAGGACAGTTGGGTCTCAGGATTGTACCCTTTCTCTATACGTATTCATTCTGTATGCCAAGCAAATCATTCAAGCAGCTGGACTCTATGAAGAAAAACGAGGCACTAGGATTGAAAGAAGACCCACCAACAATCTGGGTTATACAGGTGATATAGCCTTACTTGCTGAAAGTGAAGAGGACTTGAAACACTTACTACAGAAGATCAAAGGCCACATCCTTCAATATGGATTATGTCTCAGCATCAAGGAAACAAAAATCTTCACCATTGAAACAATAAGCAACATCATGATAGAGAAAAGACTGGGGTTGTCATTGACTTCATTTTACTTGGATCCACAATGAACAACCACAGTAACAGCAATCAAGAAATCGAAAGACATATTGCATTGGGAATATCTGCTGTCAAGGACCTCTCCAAAGTGTAAAAATTAAAAAAAAATTTTTTAAACGTGTAAAAATATAAACAATGTCAGTTTAAAGACTAAGGCGCACCTGATCCAAACCATAATATTTTCAATTATGTCCTATGCATATGAAAGCTGAACAAAGACAAAGGATGATGGAAGAAGAATCAATGCCTTTGAATTGTGGTCTTGGAGAATAGTACTGGATATTCCACGGACAGCCAAAAGACAAGTCTGTCTTGGAGGAAGTGTCAACAGGATGTTTTCTATGGGCATGTTTTCTGGAGAGACCAGGTGGAGAGTCAGAGAAAGATAGGAAGCCTTCCAGCAAGATAGATTGAAGCAGTCACCTTGACAATGGGCTTGAGCTTAACAGAGATCATGAGGATGAAACCGCATAGGGCGAGGTTCAGATCTGTTAATCACAGGGTCACTCTGCCTGAGTGGTTCCTAACAACAACAATAACAACAATTTTAAGAGGGTAAGGGTACTGGATTGTTCACTGTTGCATTTGTGTTCATGAATAATTACTGCCAGTCAACAAATATGTATTTTGTCAGTGAAAAAAAAATCAGTAATGGGAGAGAGATAGGATTTTATGGAACACAGCAATTGTTTTAAGTACCAATCTATCCAAATTCAAAACCCCATGAAATTGATAGCCTCTATAGAACTTTTTCCTCTATTTCTCCATAGACTAATGAATAAATGCATTTTATAAATATAAAATTGATGCATGTGGCAATTAGCTTATATAAAGTGGAGCAACACAAGCATAGACTCCATTTAGAGTGTAAGAGGATGTTGTGAAAGCAACTTAACACAAACCAAACACGCTGCCATAGGGTAGATTCTAACACAGGCTGATCCTACTCTGGGTTTCTGAGACTCTAAATCATTCTAAGCAGACCCTTCCCATTTCTCTCCCGTGGAGGACCTGGTTAATTTAAACAGTTGATCTTTTTGTGTGCCACTGTGCCAGCAAAGACTGGCTCTTGTTTTGTTGTTATTAGATGCCCTCAATTCACAGGAACTCTATGAACACAGGCTGTCCTATGCCATCCTGATGGATCTCCGACATGCTCAAGTCCATTGTTACAGTCAACAGTCAATCCATCTCCTTCAGGTCCTATGTCTCTTTTACTGATCCTCTGTCTTTCCCAGCATTACACAAGTTGTTGATGAGCCTTTCTCATAACCTGATGTCACATTCTTCTTCATCAAGTCTACTTTCTCAAATGATTTGTTCAGATACAGATTGAATAGGTTAAAGGTCTTATGGTAAGACTGAGATTGACATGTTTTAACAGAGATACAACCATGAAAGTACTTACACTAATCTATGCTAACGAATGTGTGAGATAGCTACTTGGCTTATTGACTGGAAGAGATCCTTCTTTGTTTTTAGTATATGGAACATATCATTAAAATCACATACAAGTAATATCTTGATCAACATTATTTAAAAGTTATTGGAACAATATACCCACGTGGAGCCACCAGAAATCAAACTGGGTTCAGAAAAAACTGTGACATAAAGATATTATTGCTGATGTCAGATGGATCTTGACTGAAAGCAAAGAATACTAGAAAGTTTTTTACTTGTATTATATTGAATATGCAAAGGCATTTGATTTGTGAATCATAACAAATTATGGCTAACCTTAAGAACAATGTGAATCTCAGAATAATGAATTGTGCTCATGCAAAATCTATAGTTGGAACAAGAAGCAGTTGTCTGAACAGAACAAGGCAACAGTACATTGTTTTAATAGAAAATATGTGTATTATGATTATATACTTTCTCCATATATATTCAATCTGTATGCTTAGCAAATCATTTACAAAATTAGACTTTATGAAGAAGACTGTGGTATTAGTATTACAATTGGAGGGAAAACTCAACAGTTTTCATTATGCAGATAACACAACTTTGTTTCCAGAAAGTGAAGACTTGAAGCACTTGCTGTAGAAGATCAAAGACTACATGCTTCAATATGGATTACATCTCAATATCAAGGAAACAAAAATTATCACTTCTGGACTACTGATAGTATCAAGGATAAAAGAATGAAATTGTCAACAATTTCATTTTATAAGTATCTGCAAACAATTACATAGTAACAGCAGTCAGGAAATAAAAAGATGTGTTATTGTTATTGTGCTATTAAGTCTCCTGTGACCCATAGTAATCCTATGTACAGCAGCTCTGAACACTTCCCTGTTCTGAGCCAGTCTCACTAATTCTGACATACCAACTCCCATTGCCTCAGTTATTGTATCAATCCATCTCATCCTCTGCCTCTCTCTCCTGGGCTGTCCCTCCACCCTTCCGAGCATGATGTCCTTAAGGATGCTTTGGGCAGAATAGTAAATGATCCAGAAAGCATTAAAAGTAGAGTCTCTGAACCAAACAGAATTGGCTAACACAGAAGAATTATAAAACAACATATAATCAAGCTGCAATGGTGATGAAGGAGGAAGTTCAAGTTGATTTGAAAGACTTGGGGGAAAAACACCCACAGGGCCCTAGGAATTGACAGCATACCAGCTGGCATATTTCAACAAACAGATGCTGCCCTGGACGCACTCACCAAGTTGTGCTAAGAAATCTGGAAGACAACTACCTAGTCAACAGACTGGAAGAGATCCATATTTATTCCCATTCCTAAAAAAGGCGACCCAACAGAGTGTGTGGAAATTATCAAGCAATATCATAATTATTATATGCAAGCAAGATCCTACTGAAAATGATCCAAAAACAACTGGAACAGCACATCAACAGAGAACTACCCGATGTACAGGCTGAGTTTAAAAGAGGCCGTGGCACTAGAAACATTAGAGCCAATGCTAGGTGAACCTTCACTGAAAGCGAGGGTACAAGAGGAATGTTTATCTATGTTTCACTGACTCTGCAAAGGCATTTGACTGTGTGGATCACAAAAGACTGTGGCTAACTCTGAGAAGAATGGGAATCCCCGAGCACTTGATTGAGTTTATGTAAAACATATTCTTTGACCAGGAGTCGGTCATCAGAACAGAACAAGGAAACACTGCATAGTTCAAAATCAGGAAAAGTGTATACCAGGGACATATAGAACAGGTCATCCTGGAGGCTGGGCTCTATGAGGAGGAATGTGGCATCAGGCTTAGAAGAAGTCTCATCAACAACCTACATTATGCAGATGATACAACCTTGCTTGCAGAAACTAAGGATAGGACTTCAGGCATTTGCTGCAGAAGGTCTAGGACCTTCAATATGGATTGAAGATGAACATCAAGAAAACAAAAATTCTCACCACTGGACTGATTGGCAGCATCATTGAGATTGTTAACAGCTTTAGTTTGCTTGACTCCAGAATCAACACTCTTGATACCAGTAGTCAGGAAATAAAAATGCAAATTGCATTGGGAAAGTCAGCTGTCAGGGACCACTCCAGAGTACTGAAGAGCAACCATGTCAGTCTAGAGACTAAGGTGCACTTGATTCAGGACATGGGCTTTGCAGTTACTTGCTATGTAGCAGAAAGCTGGACAATGGCTAATGATCATAGAAGAATTGATGCCTTTGAGCTGTGGTGCTGGAAATGAATATTAAATATACCATGGACTGCTAGGTGAATAAACAGGTTTGTCCTGGAGAGGGTAAAAACAGGCTGTTCTTAGGAAGCAAAGATTTTTAAGCTCTGTCAGACATATTTTGGACATGTTGCAAGGAGGGACCGTTCCTGGAAGAGAGATATCATGCTTGGAAGGATGGAGGGACAGAACAAGAGAGGAAAAGAGGAGATAGATTGACTTAGTGACTGGGGTAATGGGGGATAGGTGTGTCAGAGACAATAAATGAAGTTTGCTCAAGATGGAGTAGGGTTCTGGGCTGTTGTGCATAGGGTCACAATGAATTGCAAGCCACTCAATGGCACAAAACAACAACACAAAAATGCCTTATTTATACTCGTGGGCAATTGGTGGTTAACTGGTATTGTGAATAAAAGTGCTGAGGGGGGCAAGAAAATCAGTTGACACAGCCTGGGAGAAAAAGATCACAGTTTCATAATGAGGGTCACTCTTGACCTAAGGTTAATTTTGACAGTAACTAGGTTAACAAAGATCAGAACGTTTCTATGCATATTTTGAGTAAGGTTGCTGAATGAGAGCTGTGAGAAAGATTGTCTTATCCATTATCAGTGCCTAGAGAGTTTTGATTGGAACTTTGGAGATTTCGGTTCTGTTCTGGCCAATGAATAGACACTTCTCCTCTGTCAATGGAGGCTTGTATGTTGTTATGATGTTGAAAGGTCTCAGCAGAGTTTCCAGACTAAGAAGAAAGTAGTAACTCTTTGCTTCATTAAGTATGCTCTATAATTCTCTGTAATCCCACCACTTGCTACTGTGCTTCTCTTGAATGCTTCACTCTCTGCTGGTCCTCACTGGATATCAATCCCATATCAGGGTTGGGGTAGGACTGAGAAAAACTGGATAAATTGTGTATACTGCACTGAAACAGATGAGGGAGTGAATAATTTAAAAGCTATGTATGATAGGGTATTATGGTTATCACAAGAGTCCACAATTAAGGTTGCATAGTGGAATGTACTTGGGGTGGTGGGAGGGGTGCGGGGGGATTGTGTACCAGGGAAGGAGTGTTTCTTTTACTTTTGAAAGAGAGGAGCGAACTGGGGGGCGGGGGGAAACTGGGGGGTGGGGAGAGAAGTGCGGCGATGAATGAATGGAAATCCAAAATCTCTGTAAATGCTCATTAAAATTATTTAAAACAAAACAAAACAGAAATCATGTCAATCTGTATTCCATCAATTCCTAGGACCTTAATTTTGGCAATGCCTTTAGTGCAGATTGAACTTTAATTTCTTCCTTCATTATTATTGGTTCTTGATCATATGTTACTTCTGGAAATGATCCAAAGTCAATCTGTTTTGATACAGTAGATCTGTTTATTTCTTCCATTAAGGTCTCCTACATCATTCAAGAGTTAGCCCATAAGTATTAATAATTTAGCCATAAGTATGGTAGGTTGAGGCTTGAATTTGTTTTTCCATTCTTTCAGTTTGAGAAATGCTAACAGTATTCTTCACATTTGGTTTTCTTACTCCAGCTCCTTGTACATTACATTATAATACTTTATTTTGTCTTCATTATGTATTACATTTCAACATCAAGAAGACAAAAGTCCTCACCAAAGAACCAATAATCAACATAATGATGATAGATGATAGATAGATAGATAGATAGATAGATAGATAGATAGAGATAGACTGAAGTTGTCAATGATTTTGTTTGGATCAACAATTAACACCCTTGGTACCAGCAGTCAAGAAGAATTGAGGAGATATATTGCATTGGGCAAGAACAGTGTCAGGGAATTCCTCAAAATACTTAAGAAAAATTATGTCCCTTTGAAAACTAAGATGTACCTGACTCAGGCCATTGTCTTCTCAATAACCTGCTAGCTGGAAAATGAATATGGATGAAAGAAAAGGAAATTATCTCTTCAAGTTGTGTTGTTGGAGAAGAGTACTATTAGATGGACTGCCAAAAGAGCAAATAGAAATATTTTGTAGCAAGAGCAGCCAGACTGCTCCTTGGAGGCAAAGATGGTGAAGGTCCATCTTAGACGTGCCTGCTCCATGCAATAGTATTTTCAATTATTTCATAATTATCTTATATTTGAACAATTAATAAGGATAACAGAAGCATTGATCTATTGAATATCAGTATTGGAAGAAGAGTACTGAATATCCAATGTTGTTGTTAAGTGCCTTCGAGTTGTAGGCAACTCATAGTGACCCTATGAACAAAAGTCCTTGACACTTGCATGACTTTCATCCTTTCTCCAGGTTTGTAGGGTTTCTGGAGACAAGCTATTTACCTAAGTGGATGCCACTCCTGTTTCCAAGCTTGTTTTAATCGGAGAGCTCCACTCAACACTGTCCATCGTGGGTAACCATTATCGCATTTGACACATCAGTGTCACAATGTTCAACTTCACAGCAACCACAGTAACCTCTGTACGGCAAGTGGACAGACCAGGGCTGTACCTAGTTAGACCTAGAAGAATGTTTGACCAAAAACAATGAAAAGCAGGCCTGAGGGCCAAGGATTTGAGTCACCCACCCTTGGCGTGGTAGCATCACTGCCGGTCGACTAGGCCAACTGGTCTCTATCAAAATAAACAAAATCTCAATGTTGTCCAACAATAAACCGGAATTTTATTTTGCTGATTTGTTCTAACAAAAAAAAAATAAATAAACAACATCTGTCTTAGAGAAAGTGCAAACAGGATGCTCCTTAGACATTGGAAGTGTATGTAGGTGAGTTCATTCCTTGGAAAGGGGACTCATGCTTGGAAAGATGAGGGATCACCAAAGGAGAGGGCTCAAGTGTCAAACATGATGAGGACGGCACAGGATAGGCCAGGGTCCAGGTCTTTTGTTTATCAGGTCTCTATGAGTCATATTTAACTTGATGGCACCAAATAACAGCAACATTCTTTATTTTTTATGCTGAAGATATAATCCCAGAAGCTGAACTATATGAAGAATAACATTGGATTACATTTCAACGTAAAAAAAACTAAACAAACAACAAAGATCCTTATCACTGAACCAATAGGGAAAATTGTGATAGACGGAGAAAAGATTGAAATTGTCAATAATTTCATTTTACTTAGCTCCACAATCAACATGGTAGCAGAAGTCAAGAAATCAACAGATGTGTTGAATAGGAAAATTTGCTTTCAAGGACCTCTCCTGAGTGCTAAAAAGCAAGAATGTCATTTTAAAGACTATTGTGTGCCTGCTTCATGCCATAATATTTTCAATTACTTCCTATCTCTCTGATATTTGAGCAATGAATGAGGATAACAGAATAATTGACCTTTTAAATAATGATATTGAAGAAGAGTGCTGAAAATTCTGTAGACTGTCAAAAGAACAAACAAATCTGTCTTGGAGAAAGTGCAACCAGGATGCTTCTTAGAAGCAAGCATTGTGAGACTTCATTTCATGTACTTTGGGCATGTTATCAGTAAGAGTTATTGTTGTTGACTATGATCAAATTGGAATGAACCCATAGTTGACCTTCCAGCAGGTTTTCAGAGGCAGTTTAATTGTAAAGGATGGAATGCTGCATCTTTCTTCTACAGAGAAGCTGGTGGGTTTGAACCATGTGCCTTCAGAATTTCAGTGCAGTTTCTTACCACTCAGCCACCAGAACTCCCTCGTAAGAGTTAATTCTTGGAAAAAAGACTGGATCCTTGAAAAGGAGGAGGATCAGAGGAAGAAAGCAACATCCTTAACAAAATGGATTGGCACAGTGACTATAACAGTGGATTTAGCATAACAGGGTAGAGTTAAGGATAGCACAGGATAGGGCAAGGTTCAGATCCTTTGTTCATAGGGTTGTTATGAGTTGTAGTTAATTCAATGACACCTAATAATGACAAAATTCTAGGATAAATTTCAGAATTTCTTCTAGCATCAATTTTGACCTTTTCTTTCTCCCCTTTGTAATGACATTTTGCATTCTCCATGGGTGATATTCTTGATGTGATCCCACAACACATCTGATCTTCAATCTCTAGTGTTCAATACATCGATTCTGTTCTTGAGATGGTTTTTGAATTAAGGTAGAAAGGACTCACAGTCATTTTTTAGTTCACATGGACTTTTAAAAATTTTCTCCAGCTTTTATTTGCTGGGGCAACACAACAAGAGAAGGAAATAAAAGGCATTCAGGAAAGAGATGGTGAAACTGTAGTTATATGCAGATGACATGATAGTGTACACAGAAAAGGCCAAGAACTTAATAAAAAACCTATTAGAGCTAATAGACCAATTGAGTAGAGTGTCAGGATAAAAGATCAGTATACAAAAGTCAGCGGGATTCCTCTACAATAACAAAGAAAACACAGATAAGCAACCTAAGAAAGCAATTCCATTTACAATAGGCAACCACAGAGTGAGACACTTAGGAATAAACCCAACTAAAGACAAAAAACACCTTTACGAAGAAAACTGCAAAACACTCTACAATAAATAGATGATAGATAGATAGATAGATAAAAACAGACACAATAAAAGACATAAAAAAATAAAAAAGGAAAAATATTCCCTGTTCATGGATAGAAAGACTTGGTATAGTAAAAACTACAATCTTACCAAAAGCAATTTATATGTTTAATACAATCCCTATACAGATATCAAACACATTTTTCAAAGAGATAGAAAAAGCAATTGGCAAGTTTATCTGAGGAGGAAAGAGACCTCAAATAAGCAAAGCACTTCTGAAAAACAAGAATTAAGTGGGAGGCATAGCACTCCCTGACCTCAAAACTTACTACACAGCTGTAATAATCAAAACAGCATGGTACTGGTACAATGACAGGCACATAGACCAATGGAATAAAATTGTAAATTCAGAAATTAGTCCATCTATCTGTGGTCAACTGATATTCACCAAGGAAACAAAACCTACTAAATGGGAAAATGACAACCTCTTCAACAAATGGTGCTGGCAAAACTGACTGCTGCTTACAGAAAGCTGAAGTAAATGTACATCTCTCATCATACAAAAAAAAATCAACATGAGGTGGATCAGCGATCTAGGTGTAAAGCCCGGACCCACAAAGATCATAAGAGACAACGTAGGACCAAGCTTACTTAGAAGGCCTAGTTGATGGTATAAAAAGGCTGACAAATGCAGCCAGAAATAAAAAACCAGGAGATGAGAATATTGATGAATGGGACTTTCTAAAGATTAAATTCCTGTGTGTATCAAAAGGATTTTCCAACAGAGTGAAAAGAAAACCTACTAACTGGGTGGGGGGGAGGGGGAATTTGGGAATACCATCTCAGAGAAGGGTCTCATAACAAAAGTTTATAGAATTCAACAGTGCCTCCACAAGAAAAAGACTGGTAACCCAATTATAAAATGGACAAAAGAGATGAAAAGACCATTCACAGAGCAAGATAGCTGGATGGCCAACAGACACATGAAGGAATGCTCCAAATTATTGACAATAAGAGAGATGAAAATTAAGACCACAATGAGATTCTATCACACCCTAGTGCAGTGGCAAAGATTAACAGTCCGACAAATAATAAATGTTGGCGAGGATGTGCAAGATAGGAACTCTTATACACTGTTGGTGGGATTGTAAAATGGTATAACCACGCTGAAAGGCAGTTGGGTGTTTCCTCAAAAAGCTGGACATAGAAATTCCATACGACCCAGCTATTCCATTGCTTGGAATACACCCCAAGAAAATTAGAAATGAGACACAAATGGAGATTTGCAATGTTCGTAACAGCATTATTCACTATCACAAGATCATGGAAACAGCTCAAATGTCCAACCACATCACAATCGAACAGATTCAGAAATTGTGGTACATTCACACAATGGAATACTATGCACATGCAGGAGCAATGATTTTGTAAATTACTCCCTAACTTAGGAGGACTGGGGAGAGCATTATGCTAAGTGAACTAACTCAGTCCCATGAGGACCGTGTATAAGTCCCATTTATACATAAATACTGTATAAGACCATTATTGTAGAAATAAAAAGAGAATTAGTAAAAATGGGTGTGAAGATCCAAGGAGAGGAGCATAAGAGCAGAGGAGTAAGGATTGGCAGGGGGTGTAATCATGGGTTGCACAATTTTATGGGTAGAGTGAGGAGTGGGTGAAGGAAATGGGAAAGATCTAGGGTGAAAAAATATGAACTTTTTAAGCAAACCAGTATAAAATGAAAATTTATTTAAAAAATATTTCTTCATCTTCAATTTGAATTTACACATAGTTGATGGTCTGTTCAACAATAAGTCCTTGTCCTGGATTTCATTGTTAATACTGATCTTTTCCATTGATTTTTATCTGCAGAATGTAGTCAATCTGATTTCTTTGCAGTGTGCTGGTGAGGTCCATATGCATAGTCAACATTTTTTTTTAAAAAAAGAGGTATTCGCAATGAGTAAATCATTGATTGTACAGAATTCACTCTCCAGTTTCATTTCTTTCACCAAGTCTGAATTCTCTATCAGTCTTCTCTTCTTCATTTCCAATTTTTGCTTTCCACTCACAAATTATAATTAATGCACCTTGGTTGCATATTTATCAATCTCAGCAAAAGTTGATGGTGATTGTGGTTCTTATGAGCCATCGAGTCAGAAACAATGCATAGCTGATCCTCTGATGAGTTTTCAGAGGCTGTAAATTACACAGGAGAACATTGTCCCCCTTTCTATCTTAGAGACAACAGTGAATTTAAATAGCCTTTGAATTGGTAGTAAAACTCCTTACTACTAAGCCACTGGACTTCATCTTTAGTTTTAGTGATTGGCCCATATATGTAAATAACATATGTATTAGCAGGTCTACTTTACTGATATATGGATAGTATCCTATAACTCACAGCATTGTGCTTCAGAATAGGTCTTGAAATATTCATTTTTTACTATAAATGCATCACCATTTCTCTTTAATTTGTTATTCCCAGTACAATATATCGTATGATTGCCTAATGAAAAATGGTCATACGAATGCATTTCAGTTCACTGATGCCTAGTATGTCAATTTTATGTGCTTGACTTAATTTTTTTACAACTTCCAATTTTCCTAAATTCACACTCTTTACTTTCTATATTCTAATTATTAATGTATATTTCTAGCTATTTCCTCTCATTTTTTAATGGCTTCCAATCTGAGGATCCCTACGTCTAGTGCTATATCTAACAATATACCACTTTTAGTCATTGGTTTTGGTGAAATTGGGTTTTTAATAAGTTTAGATTGGTTTGCATATAAAACTCATATACATTGTGTTTCATTCATGTACATTGTGTTTTATGCATTTTTTTCATTCATATAAGGTTTCACACAGCCATTCCCATACATTGTGTTTTACAAAAATTAATCACCATTTATCTATGCCTACCATCCCTGTCTGTTCAGGTCTCCACTGGATCTTCCCTAATTCCTTCATGATCACAGGCCAGACAATTTCTTTTCTATTTTCTTTAATATGCATATTTATTTGATATTTGTATGACCGCTTGTTGGTTGTTGGGGATTTTTTTTCTTGCTTGTATATAGTTTGAGCTTAAGGATACAGCATTTGTCTATTAATTTTCTGTACGAGGTAGGAGACTTGTTTATTGCTGTGATACTGGAAGTTAAGATTCTAGAATTTCAAATACCCTAAGTGTCGCTCATGGAGGACAGGTTTTGGTGAAGCTTCCAGATAAAAACAGACTAAGAAACACAATAGATGTGTATGCAAGTCTAAGGAGGGAAGGGGAGGGGAAAGAGGAGCTGGGGTCATGGAAAATATTTACAGAAGCAGATTACCCTGTCTCTCTTTCATGGAGTAGCTAGTTGTGTTTGGACTAGCAGCCTAGCACTTAACCATCTGCACCACCAGACTCCTTTTAAGATATCTAGTCTGTATGGAGTTGGGTTCCGAACCCAAAAGCAACACCTCTTGGAAGATCTGGAGGAATCTACCAGCATTTGTTTGGGGGAAAGATAGTCAATCTCCTCCCTGGGGATCCTATCCTCAGAAAACACACTGAAGGGTCAACTAGGAGTCAGTTCCAATTTGATGACAATGAAGTTTTTTTGCTTTTTTTTTAGTATGAGCCAGTGGGGTCAAGTGTGTGGGAAAGAGTGAGATTGTCTAAGGATAAGGCAAGTTTCAGATCTATTGTTCATAGGGTTGCTATGAGTCTTGGTCCACTTGGCAGCATATAACAACAATAGAATTAAAGACCATTGAATTGGAACTCACTGGGTACTATCCTTAGACTGTGCAGGCAAAATTTCTCTCCAACTCACACATGGCCATTGAGTCAGAAACAACTCATAGCTGACCCTTTATGGAGTTTCTGAGGCTATAAACAGCAAGAGAGGGATTTCTTGTGATTCTTCCTCACAGCAACCAATGAATCCAAACTGCCAGAAAAGCGCAGCCTTTAAATAGTGCAATTCTCTATGGACTTTGCCACCAGAACTCAAGAATATCTTTTGAGGACATTCTTCTTTGTAACATGTGGGGTCACCATGAGTAAGAATTGACCTGCAACCCTCATTAACAAGATCTCTCAGGGACCTTTACAGAGGCCATTTCCAGGATGCGAGCAGGGGTTGCTTCTCCTGAGCTCTGGCTCTTTTGAATTTCTTAAGTGAACATGGCAGCAACATGCTGTACAAGAAAGTAGACTATATGGTTGGAAGGTTTTCAAAGCTGGCCATGTGCACAACAGCCCTCAGCTCCAAGTCAAGAGGGCTCCTCTCAAGGCCTGAGGCTTTGTTCTGCAGCAGATGTCAGAGGAGCAGCCATCCTTGAAGCCATCCAGGCCACACATGGTGAACCCTGTCCAAGGCATTCCAGGGCTCTATTACACAATGACACCATGGAGTCAGGGAATGAAGATGACCAACATCTGAACAAATTCCATGGGACTCAAGGCAGCTAGTCAAAACCCAAATCCATTGTTGTCAAATCCATTCCAATTCACAGTGACATTAAAGGATGGAGCAGAATTGTTGTATGTTATGTCCAAGCCTGTCATCTTTATACAAGCAGATTGCTACTTCTTTCTTCTGTGGATCACCTAGAGGCTTCAGAGCATCAAGGGGAGTTAAGACGTTTATTCACTGCACCATCTCCTGCCCACACAGACCACCTTTCCAAGATTTTGAAGTTGAGAAGGACATTACATTGATGAGACTGCCTAGTTTTCTCCATCACCACAATTACACCACAGAGCTATGGAATTTTTCAAGAATCCCTCAACGTTTTGTAAACAGTTAATATGTTCAATGCCGGCCTTTAGACTGGAAGTGTAAGTGCACACAAAGCCACCTTGGAAGAAAGGCTGACAGATCTGCTTCTGAAAAATCAGTCATCAAAACCGTGTGGAACACAGTCCTATTCTGATACACAGATGGGGCCACCATTGGTCAAAGCCATGCCAACAGGAACTGGTTTACGTACTGGGCTACTTCAGTGACTGCAAGGTTTGAATGCCCCTCACAGAGGAACAACTGTTGTTGTGGTTGTTATGTGCTGTAGAGTCACTTGCGACTCATAGCGACCCTATGTACAACAGCCCTAAACTCTGCTCTGTCCTGTCCCAATTGTACTGTTTCCGACACACCCATCCCGATCACCGCAGTCACTGAGTCAATCCATCTCATAGAGGGCCTTCCCCTCCTGCACCTGTCCTCCACCCTCCTAAGTATGTTGCCCTTCTTCAAGGACCAGTGTCTCCTTACAACACGACCAAAGTATGTCAGATGAAGCCTCAGAATCCTTGCCTCCAAGGAGCAACCAGTTTAACCCTCTCCAGGATGAATCTGTTGTTTTCTTAACAGCCCATGGCACTCTCAATACTCTTCTCCAACACCAAAGCTCAAAGGCATCAATTCTTCTTTTATCCTCCCTAGTCATTGTCCAACTCTCTGATGCATACCAAGTGATTGCAAAGACCATAGCCTGTATCAGATGCACCTTAGTCTCCAAAGAGACACCACTGCTCTTCAGCACTTTGGAGAGGTCCCTAACAGCAGACTTTCCCACCACAATACACCTTTTAATTTCCTGGCTGCTAGTGCCAAGAGTGTTAACTGTGGAGCCAAGCAAACTAAAGCTGTGAACAGTCTCAATCTTTTCACCATCCACCTGATGCTGCCAATCAGTCCAGTGGTGAGAATCTTGGTCTTCTTGACATTGAACCTCACTCCATATTGAAGGCTGCAGTCCTTGACCCTCTGCAGCAAGCGTTTCAGGTCCTCCTCAGTTTCAGCAAGCAGGGTTGTGTCATCTGCGTAACGCAGATTGTTAATAGATCTTCCACCAATCCTGATGCCACACTTCTCATAGAGCCCAGCCTCTTAGATAATGTGCTCTGCATACAGGTCGAAAAGGTATGGAGATAGGACACATCCCTGGCGTACGCCTTTCCCAATTTTGAACCACGCAGTGTTTCCTTTCTCTGTTCTGACCACTGCCTCTTGGTCCAAGTATAGGTTTCTCATCAAGTGTTCTGGGATTCCCATTAGTCTCAAAGTCAGCCACAGTTTGTTATGATCCACACAGTCAAACGCCTTTGCATAATCAATGAAACACAGATAAACATTCCTCTGGTATTCCCTGCTTTCAGCTAAGATCCATCTAACATCAGCTACAATATCCCTAGTACCATGACGCCTTCTAAGCCCAGCCTGGACTTCTGGAAGTTCTCTGCTGATGAGCTGTTTCAGTCATTTTTGAATAATCTTCAGTAGAATCTTGCTTGCATGTGAAATCAATGAGATTGTTCTATAGTTTTCACACTCTGTTGGGTGACCTTTCTTTGGAATGGGAACAAATATAGATCTCTTCCAGTCAGTTGGCCAAGTGGTTGTTCTCCAGATTTCTTGGCACAACTTGGTAAACACGTCCAGGGCAGCATCTGTTAGCTAAAATATGTCAATTGGTATGCCATCTATTCCTGGGGCCTTATTTTTTTGCTATTTCCTTCAAAGCAGCTATGCATTGAAAAATAAGTAACCAAGAAGAACAAGGATCTCTGCTTTTATTATTAACACATTGCCGCACACTTTTAAATTGATGACCTTGCTTAGAAACACATTTTTTTTCTTTATAACCATCATTTGCGCCAAAGTGTTAAAAAGAAAATGAAGTCACATTAACCCTCAGCTTTAATAGTTGTCAAAACTGGAAAAGGGGGTTTGAGGATGTGTGTTTTAGCTCTTTGCAATAAAGAAAACAAAGTTTCCTGAAAATCTTATTCTGGCATCATGAAATGCCAATCATCCACCACAGCGACTGGTATACAGTAGGTGCTCAATAAATATTTCTTGGAAAAGATAAAGACAAACACGAAATATCAAAGTTTTAAAAATTTAGAACAGTGGCGATGGTTGTACACCATGAAACATAACTCATGTCACTGAATTATATATGTAAAAATGTTGAAATTGAATCTTTTATTAAACATAATGTTCCATTTGAAATATGTATCCCTATAAAAAACACTTAAAGGTTGAGTAATATGTGACATACATACTAACGTCCTCTTTCTCTCCTTTCCATGTCTGCATAAAATGGTCATACATTTTAAAGTTAACTAATTTATATCAACTTTGAGTTTATAAAATTGATGGATGCAAACCAGCACTCAACCCAAAGTGGCTGGTCAGGTGGAGAAGATGGCAGTAAAGAGGAGGGAACAGGGCTTTCCAGAAGCAAGCCACCCCCAAGTTTCTCAACAAAGGGGTCTGTGACTTGGCCATTTGCATTTCAATGGAACAGAAAGCATCATTCCTCTGTGCTTTCCCAGACTTCCAGAAACTCTGGCTCCCTGTAGCTTGATTAATCATTTCAAGTTCAAAGTTGTTGTAAATGCTGCTTAGTCTGGGAGGCTGAGGGAGCAGAGATGTGAGAGGAATACAACACAGCCACACTTTAGCATCAGGCCCTAGTTATTGCTGTTGTTGTCAGGCCTTAGTGCACCTGTAATGTCCTGGCTGTTGTAATGCTGGAAGCTATGCCAGTGGTATTTCAAATACCAGCAGCATCACCTGCATGGACAAGTTTCAGCAGATGTTCTAGACTGAGACAGTTGAGAAACAAGGGCCTGGCAACCCGCTGCTGAAACCTCTGGGTCACAACAGACAGTGTTGGATAGAGTGCTAGAAGATGAGCCCGTTAGACTGAAAGACTCTCAGAATAACCCAGTGGAAACAGTGACGAACCCAGGTGTTGAACAGTCATGGAGCTGGCACAGGACTCAGAAACCTTGCACTCCATTACATGTGGAGAGACTACGAGCTGAGGTGAGCTACCTGGTAATTGATAACCGGGGGCCAGTATGCAGTATGCAGAGGAACTGACGTGCTTCTAGAGGGCCAGTGGAAGTGTAAATTATACAGCTTTTCTGAATTTATTTTCTCAAGATGCTCCAAGAGTTCTGAAAAATATGCACAGGTTTTTTTCTTTTTCTTTTTTTAATTTTTTTTAAACAGGTTTTAACCAATGTATGCACTGAGACATTTATGCCAATGGCAGGGAAAAAATAATATTTACAAGAATGTTGACCAAATGTCATAGACATCAGAGAAGACCACCAAATAATCTAAGCATTAAGTATGAGAAGGCAAGTGTAGCTCTCTCTGGTGGTCTAGAGGCAAGAAGCTGTGCTGAAATCCCAAAGGTACAAAGTTTGAATCTACCAGATGCTCCACTGGAGAAGGAGGGGCAGTCTCCTCCTGTACCAGTTGGATCAGATTTGATGGTGCACAACAACAACAGTAACAAATCAGAATGCAGATATTATTAGCGAAAGTAGTACATTCCTATGAAAGGAACTCTGGTGGCATAGTGTGTTACATTAGACTGTACACATATACATATAACATGTTAAAGTATAATCAAAAGGTCAGAAGTTTGAATCCACCAGGTGCTCCTATAGTCTCCTCCTGTAAAGATTTACAGCCTCATCATCCCGATGGAAGGATGCTATGAGTTGGAACCAAATAGACAGCCGTGAAGGGGGTTGTTCTTATCACAGGATTCTGTAAATTATTAAAAATTATAACATTGAATGTATTATATTGACTGACCCTTCGTGTGCACCAAATAGGTAGTGTAATCTGTAACTCAGAAGTGATGCCTCTCTTGTGGTTTGAATCCTCAGAGAAAGATGAACAATCTCTGCCTGTGTAATTTACAGCCTCCAAAATTGGAAGATTCTCCTTGTCAATCAATTCTTTTTGGTTCAGTGAAACTGTATATTCCTCGCATCTCCTTTTGATGCTTCCTGGATCATTCAAGATTTGGCCCATAGTTTATCTTAATACTGTGGCTCAAGGTTTGAATTTACTTTTTCAGTTCTTTCAGCTTGAGAATTGCCAAGCGAGTTCTTCTCTTTTTATTCTCCATTTTTTTGCACATTCCATTATGCTTTGCTTTGTCTTCTCTTTATACAAAAAAAAAATAATAGAATGAACACCTTTAATACATGTGCTAAAATGAGGAGGAGGAGATTTATCTGCCTTTCTGTGCCTTGATTTTCCTCACATAGAATTTCAGCCCCTTGCCCTCTAGCACACAACCATCTGTGTGGCCTGGAAGCAATACATGCAAGAAGCTTGCCCTGTTGGAACAGCTGATTTTTGCCTTTATTTTTCCTTTCATGGTAGTTTTTCTTAAATTGTCTTTATCACTTTTAGTTTAAAATCTCTTCCTCCTCAGGAGTCACCTTGGCCCCCTTCTTGCAACACAAGGGCAGTTCATAGTGGGACTCATACCATTATGGGTATGCTATCAATGAGAACGATGTAGTTCCTCACAAGGATCTTAGTTCAGACCAGCTCATTATTGGAGATATTGTTGTTGTTGCTGCTGTTTTTGTTCTGTGCCATCAAGTCATCTGCAACTCATAGTGACCTTAGTACCACAGGCCTCAATCCTGCTCTATCCTGTACCAATCTGTCTCCTACACACCTACTCAGAGACATTGGAGACAACAATAATTCTTGTTTTGTGAGTACAACATTCAGAACCCCCGGAAAAGTTCCCCACATCCAGTCTTAGGACACGGTACTTCTCGTTGCCTCCTCTCACAAGAACTCTGTGTATACGGCAAGGGCCAATCTTAGTGTTGGCAGCCTGGCATCCCAGCTCATCTTCTGCTTATTGTGGTAGGGCTTTCTCTTACCTTTGGTCTTGCAGCGTTTGTGCCATTTGTCCTGGCAGATGCCCGTCGCGCTGCGTTGCCTGGGCTATGTCTTTTTGAGCTGCCCTTTGAAATCTTCTGTTCAGCTCTTACTTCTGCATCTCTCCTCTTTATTTTGGCTTCTCATTGTTCTAATGCACTTTTTAGTCTCTTCTATCATAGATTTTGGTCTTTTCTTTCTCCTCTGTCTTTGTGATGACCTTTTGCTCTCTTTGTGATGACATCGTTGATGTCATCTCTAACTCTTCAGTCACTTAGAAGAGTCACTATGCTCAAACCTCTTCTGGAAATTATTTTTAAATTCAGATGTGTTAGACTCAAGGTCATATTTTGATTCTTGTGGACTTGTTTTCATTTTCTTCAGCTTCAATTTGAATCTGCACATGAGTAATTGATGATCTGGACGTTGTCAGAAATTAAATGGAACGCATGAAGATTGACATTCTAGGCATTAATGAACTGAGGTGAAGTGACACAGACCACTTTGATACTCACAGGATCTATTATGCCAGGAATAAAAAGTTGAAGAGTAATGGCATTGCATTAATAATTTTTTTTTAAAAAAGACAATATCAAGATCTATTCTAAAGTGCAATGCTGTTGGATAGTATCCATATGCATACAAGAAAATCCTGCTAATACAACTATTAGTCAAATATATGCACCAACAACTAAAGCCAAAAAACTTTAAAGATTGAAGATTTTTACCAACTGGAATGCAAAAGTTAGAAACAATGAAGAAGAAATAAATGGTAGTTGGAAAGTACCATCTATGTGACAGAAAAAAAGCCAGACACAGAATTTTGTACTTTCAATGATTTCTTCATCACAAATACTTTTTTAAAAAGCATAAAAAGATGACTTTACACATAAACCTCACCTTATGAACCACACAGGACTTAGATTGACTACATCTGTGGAAGGAATCATAGGAGGGGAAAAAAAATCTCATTATAACCTAGTTATATCCAGGAGATTATAGGTGATTTTAACACATTTTCTCCAAGAAATATAGACTTGTATAATAAAGATAATAACTAATGAAAATGCAAAGAATCCAGAAAGAACTTTAGTACAAGTTTTGAAATGTATTTATAACCATAGATTTGAACTCAGCAAAATAGGTACCAAGTCCCAAACTAAGCTGAGCAAGGCACTGTGCAAGCAGTGCAGAGGCTGGAATGTGTCCATTATCTTTTTTTTTTCAGACTACATTTCTCCTGCCCACCATTTGCCTCTCCCTCACTTCCCACAGTTCTAAGTAAATATTGACACTAACAGCGCACTCCATGTCCCATACTGTTGACTGGGGCTGTGCTGACAGCAGCTGTGGGTTACACAGCTGTCTCCACATCTGTGAGGTTTTGAAACAGCTTCACCAGGAAATGGGAGAGATGCACAGTAGCTCTAAGTCCTCAGGAAAGAAGAATTCAAACTGACAGTGCAGAGTTTAGGTTTGGACGTTTGGTGGTGGCGGTGAGCACCTGGAGATTGAGTGTGTCATCTTGGGCACTTTGAAAATGCCTGGAAATCAAGCCAAGCTGTGACATATGCAAAACCCCCCCTTGATGGTACAAACAGTTTATGTGCTTCACTGCTAACTGAAAGGTTGGCAGTGCCTAAGAAGTGCAACCAAAGTGTAGCTTAAGGGGCAAGAATGATGAAACTTGGTCTCACGTATTTGGGGCTTGTTATGAAGAGGGTCAGTCCTTGGAAAAAGGCTTCATGCTGTGAAAAGTAGATGGTCAGAAAAAAAAATCCTTAATATATGGATTAAAATGTGACTTTAAAAAATGGGCTTGAGCATGGCATAGATGGTGAAGACTGCGTAGGATAGGATGAAATGCCAGTGTGTTAGTGTTGCTGAGTCATAGCTGACTCAAAAACATCTAACAGCAACAAGAAGAAAGGCCTGGCAATCTTCTTCCAAAATGTCAGTCACTGAGAAGCCTAAGGAATATGATTCTAATGTGACACCCAGCAGGGTACCATGAGTTGAAGGTGTTCCACAGCAGCTGCTGGAGGCAAGAAAAAGCCAAAGCCATCAGGTGTCAGGAGCTGCGAGTTCTATGAAAAAGGGTGGAACACAGAGGGATAGAAAAGGGCAACTATTTTTTCATCTTAAACATGTGTCATTTCTGAGACCAACATTAGACTCTGAACCCACAGAATATTCTCACGCATCTTGATTAAGCCTAAGAAGCATCATCTATAGTTCAGGAAGTAGGACATCAAAGGACAGACACATCATCAAACTTCTCCATCTCTGGCGTGGAACTTACAGGGCTTTGGATTCAGATGCTGGGGACTAAGTTCCCAGCCTGCCCACCTCTTAGTGTCCCAGTCTTACTCCTGTGGAAGGACAGACATTCTCTGTCTGACTGACAAGCTGAGGGAACCACTTCCTTCCTTCAGATCCAACTGCTTCTTTTTAGCTATCCTACCTCCATGGCATACACACAGGGGTTCCCCAAATCTCCAAGAATTCTAGGTGAAACAGGTCCTAAAATCATTCATAGTATCAAAGCTGAGCCTGGGAAGGAGTTGGAGGGAAGCTCTGACCCAGTATCTCCTTTATAAGCTAGAGAGACTGGAAAGGGCACTGTGTACATGTCACCACTAAGGTCGTGGCAGATGTGGTCCTAGTTCGTCCTCACAGTGCAGTCGATGGCACAGAGGTATCAGCATCACCACGGAGTTTGAAGGAATAAAATGTCAAAATGCGTATTGTTGCTGCTCGTCTCTGTGGCGTTGGCTCTGACTTTTAGGTCTCCTTTACACAGCATAACAAACCATGGCCGGGCCGTGTGCCATCATTCTGACTGTTGTTATGCTGGAAACCCTATGTGATTTGAATGACTTACAACCTAGAAAGCTCATCTTGCAGTATTTTATCAAACAATGTCCAGTTGCCACCTGTAAGGATTTCATTGACTAGTGTAGTGTAGTGAATCGCCAGGCCTTTCTTCCTAGGCTATCATACATAGTCTGAGAATTCCACCAAAACACGTTCACCTGCTCGTACATGAAACACCAATGGAATAATTTCCACCGTCACACCAACATAAAAGACACAAAATTCAAGCTGGGTGATGCATATTAGTAATGTTTAACCAGTGTTGGCCTGTGACCATGGGCCAAGGTCTTTTGGAGAAGGATTTGTTACAACACAGGTCACCATCAGAACACCTCAACCCTCTGATTCAGCAAGTCAGGGCTAGAGGCTGAGATTCTGCATGTGCAACAAGTCCTCCTCAGAGGTGGTGGCTGCTGCTGCTGCTGCTACTACTGCTGCTATGATGGCTGCTCTGGGGACTGACTGATCAACCAGATTTTGAAAACACTGGTCCAGGCCTGCTGTTGGCAGTCAGCTCAGAGAATGACCTGGGGCTTCTTCATTGCAATCCATGGCATGGTTCACGAGTGAAGGACCTGTCACTGGGCAGGCCAGGAAGGGCAGAAGGTGCCCTCAAGATGGAAAAAATAGGATAACTAGTAAAACATGTATGGGAACCCAAAGGAGTAAGGGGTGGGAGTGGAGGAGTGAGGAGAGGTAGGGGTGAAACCACAGGGTTGCACAATTTGGTGAGTGAAGGGAGGTGGGGAATGAAATGGGAAGGATTCAAGTGAAAAGGCAGGGTAATGACAGGTAAGGTGTAATGGTGATTAATTTTATAAAACATAACGCATGAGAATGATTGTACGAAATGGTATGAATGAAGCATAGTGTGAAACACAATGTATACAAACTTTATAAACAAACCAATGGAAAAAAAGAGGGGAAAAAATAAAAGATGGATATTAAATCAATGTTGGTAGCTTCAATCTTCTCCCCAAACATGGAGTCCGGGAGGAGGTGAGAAATACCCCTTCCAGATGAATCTGATGCCTGATGTAGCAATCACTAGGAAAAAAGGTCCTTAAATTGGAGTCAACCTTTTGACATTTTATTTATTGCTTCCTTTGATCCTTTCCGTGAGCAAGGGAAGTGAGCAGGTCAGGTCTAACTGACCCCCTTTGCAAATGAGAAAAAGGGCACATACCTAATTGCTGACACAGCAAGAAGCAAAAACCATTTCTCAACTCTACTTCATTAGTTTCCCCCACCCACCCTAATTCGCCCTTTGGGGTTCTCCTGAAGTGAATATAACTGAAGTGTTTCTGATCATATTCCAGATGGGGCAGTACATTGCTATTCCAGATGAGCCGGAAAGAACCATTCCATTCATTTTACACATAAAAGAGAGAGAGAAACAGAGAGAGAGCGCGCGCTATAGAGAGACAAGCATGCATGCATACAAAGCCATTAAAGTGTCTTTCCCAAGGCCATAGTGCTACAAACATGTTGAACTCAGCATTGTGACCATAACGTCAAAGGCTTTTAAGGGAGAGATTGTCCCCAACAAGAGAAATCTGGTACTAATTCAACTCCACATTTTGCCATTCATAAAAGTATAGGCAGTGCCAAAACTTGGAAAATGTTGTGCTCTAAAAGTGCAATTCTAAGCCAATTTGTTTTGTTTTTGTTTTGGGGTTGTTTTTTTCTACATGCAAACTGCCTGCAAGGCACTCAGCATGCAGTGGGGTTTTAGATGAATGAATTTCTTTTAAAATGAGATAAAGATAGTAGTTATTGGCCCCAACTCCAACTCTGTTAAAATCTGAGGTAGAGAAGGGAGCATTGTCCGGCCCTGTATCAACCACAATCATACCAGGGTCTATAAGTCCATTCTCCTGGCCGGTATGTTGACTCATCTCACTACGAGTCTCTGCTTCATCAAACACGATGCCCCACTCCAGAGATGGACCCCCTGATAACATGCCCAAGCAAGCAAATCAAATAATGTCGTCTTAGAATTCATAGGGGTTTCACATGTTAATTTTTGAAAGGCTTTCTCTAGCCCTTTCTTCCTACTCTATGTTAGTCTGGAATCTCCCCCTGAAACTGCAGATACTCAGCTTCCACTATCACAGTAACACACTGGCTCCTGCAGTACAACAAACTGACAAGTGACAGCTTTGTCCAGGATAATCCATAAAAAATACTATTTTACTCTCAAGATTTTAAAAATCCCACTTATCTGTTTTTAAAGTGTGACAATGTTTCCCATGTTAATGTTGTTCACATACCACTCCGTGGCATTAGTTTTGTTCATGGTGGTTTTGGCCAATCATCAGGATTATCCACTTACAGATGTTCTCATCACCCTTCCAAGAAGTTCAATGTCCTCTAAGCAGGGAGCTTTCATTTCTGATTCCATCCTGTTCAGAGAACCACTTAGTAAACTTTGGTCCTTGTACACCTGCCTATTCTAAATGTTTCATACCTTTTAGGAATTGCATCCAAAATTTCCACAAGGCATACCTTTCTTTATAATTGCCTTCATTATTCCCCCCCCCTTTTATTTCATTGATAGACTCATTGGCTTTTTTCCCTTCCTGAAAGTAAAATAAGTTGGGATAATATGTCTTATTCACCCTGTACTCCTACCACAAAGAGTGATGCATGAATATAACTTCATTGAGCTGCACCAACCCCCAGCTGACTCCCCAGTGGTTTGCCAGAAACTGTAAATTGTACAAGGGGAAGATTACCCATCTTTCTTCCTTGAAGCCACTTCTTGTTGCTGTGTACCATCGAGTCATAATTGACCCTTCAGAGAGTTTTCAGAGGCAGTAAATCTCATGGGCAGAGATTGCCCATCTTTTTTCTATATAGTTGTTATGTGCTTTGGAGAAGAATACCACGCATAACGAACCTATGAACAATAGCTCTGGACTTTGCCCTATCCTGAGTCAAACTCACCATCTCTAACTCACCCGCCCCATTGTCAGTCACTATGCCAATCCATCTCATTATGCTAATCGATCTCATTCAGGTGTCTTTCTCTCTTGCACTGACTTTCTACCTTTCTGAGAATTATGTCCTTCTTCAAGGGCTGATTTTTCCTGATAACATGCCCACAGTGTGTGAGACAGAATTTCACCATCCTTACTTCCAAAGAGCACTCTAGTTTCACCTTCTACAGGACAGACCTGTTTTTTCTCTTAATACTCTATGGTATGTTCAATACTCTTGTCCAGGACCACAAGTCAAAGGCATCAGTTCCTCTTCTGTCATCCTTAATCATTGTCCAATTCTCAAATACATAGCAAACTGAGAAGACCATGGCTTAGATCAGGCACACCTTAGTCTTTAGACTGACATCATTGCTCTTTAGAATAAATAGTTTTATTCTAGAGAGGGTTAAACCAGGCTCCTCCTTGGAGGTAAGGATTCTAAAGCTTTGGCTGACATACTTTGGGCATGTTGCAAGGAGTGACCAGTTCTTGGACAGGGGCACCATGAATTCAGTGACTGGGGTAATGGGAGTAGATTTGTCAGAGACAATAAGGTTAGCCAACCTGTTTTATTTAAAAAACAAAGCTGAATATAGGAACTTTCTATGACCCAGCTATTCTACTATGAGGAATATACCCCAAAGAAATTAAAACTGGGACACAACCAGAAACTTTACATCAATGTTTATAGCAGAGTTATTCACCATCACAAGAACATAGAAATAGCTCAAATGTTCACACTCAACTAAATGGATTGAGAAATTGTGATACATTCACATAATGGAATACTATGTAGCACTAAGAGCAGTGATTAAGAAAAATACTACATAATTTGAGAGAGACTGGAGAACAGTAAGCTGAGTGAACTAACTCAGTATCATAAGGACAAATACTGGGTAAGGTGAAGGAAATGGGAAGGATGTTTTGTGAAAAACAATGTTTTCAAACTTTGTAAATAAGTAAAAGTAATGTTTTTTTTAAAAAAAAAATGACAAACACTGAGTAAGACCATTATTTTAAAAATAGAAGGATAACTAGTAAAATATGTGTAGGAATCCAAAGAGGGAAAGGATGAGGGGTGAGAATGGGTAGTGGTGGAATCACAGAGTTTCACAATTTGGGGGGCAGTAAATGAGATAAGAAAGATCCAGCAGGAATCTAGAAAGACAGGGTAATGGTGAGAACAGTCCTATAGTGATTAATTTTATAAAACATAATGGGCCGCCTCTCCCGCCCATCCCCGTCCCGGAGCACCATGGCCCCTGCAGACCCACTCCTCCCCCATCTCCGCACGCCGCCAGCCCATCGTGGAGAAGACAGAGTTGATCCAGAAAGCGAAGGTGACAGAGAAGTCTGAGCGCTACGACAACATGGCCACCTGCATGAAGGCCATGACGGAGCAGGGGGGGCCCGAGCTGTCCAACGAGCAGCGCAACCTGCTGTCGGTGGCCTATAAGGACGTGGTCGGGGGACCGCCAGTCCGCCTGGAGGGTCATCTCGAGCATCAAGCAGAAAACCGACACCTCCGACAAGAAGTTGCAGGTGATTAAGGACTATCGGGAGAAAGTGGAGTCTGGGCTGAGATCCATCTGCGCCACCGTCCTGGAATTATTGGATAAGTATTTAATAGCCAATGCAACTAATCCAGAGAGTAAGGCATTCGATCTGAAAATGAAGGGAGATTATTTCCAGTACCTTGCTTAAGTAGCATGCGGTGATGATCGAAAACAAATGATAGATAATTGCCAAGGAGCTTACCAAGAGGCATTTGATATAAGCAAAAAGGAGATGCAACCCACACATTCTATCCGCCTGGGCCTGGCTCTCAACTTCTCTGTACTTTACTATGAGATCCTTAATAACTCAGAGCTTGCCTATACACTTTTGATGAGGCCGTTGCAGAACTTGATACACTGAATGAAGATTCAAAGACAGCACCCTCATCATGCAGTTCCTTAGGGACAACTTAACATTATGAACACCAGACAGTGCAGGAGAAGAATGTGATGCAGCAGAAAGGGCAGAAAACTAAATGCTCACAGGGTGTCATCCTTCTCCCCCTCAAGAAACCTTTTTACACATCTCAATTTCTTCTTTTTTTTATTGCACAGCACTCCTTTATTATACTGATCTGGAAAAAAAGAGTATAGTTATGTTCAAACTGGGTTCTGAGCCCCAGTGGCAATGGCCCAGCAACTGGAACATGGTTCAGAAAACACAGTGGAGACACATTTGGACATGGTCTATAGGCATCTCACTGCCGTAAACAGTAAGGCAGGGGACGGATTCTTAAATACACAGCAGGGTGGACTCCAAGCCCTAAGAAGTCAAGGAGCCTTTTCCCCCACGGGGTGAGGAATGGCTTATTTTCTCACGTGGTATTCAAACTGCCACCAGAAACCCTAGAAGGTGTTTTGTCTTTTATGTATTTTTTTCTTTTGTAAAAGAAAATGCAGCACGTAAACATTCAGGCTTGATCCCAACCTTCTGGAGCCAGCTCCTCTGGGGTGAGGGAAGAAAGACTGTTTTCATCAGCATGTGGATTACAGTCATCCTCCACTGCAACAGCTAGAGTACCCTTACTACAGAACTGGACAGGACAGGACACTGGCTCCTGGCGACAGGACTAGGCTCTCCTGCTTCCCCTTATTGGTCATACCTGGCATGGCTCCTCCCTATCTCCTACTCAGACAGGTCCTTAGTAAACAAACCACTAGCAAAAACCCTGGAGTCCCTACCTCTCATGGATGAGAAGTCTTCCCTATGCCCTGGACTGAGGACCATGGCCCAGAGGTGCCATTCTGACTAGACTAGAAAGAGAGTGTGCAGGAGACAAAATGGCTAAAATGGGAGCCACCGGCCCCCCATCTGCAGCTACAACTAAAGATGCCTACAGATGTGGTCAGTGTAACATGTGCAGGGGAGCAGTGCAGGGGAACAGGACGGGCAGGGAGGGTGCGCCTCAGGACAGCAGTCTGCCTGCTTGGCTTCACTTCTTGGCCTTGCCCTGAGCAGCCACAGCTTCCATGGCTTTGCGAACCATCTCTTCATCTCCCAGGAACTGCATGGGCTTGATGGGCTTCAAGTTCTTGTCCAGTTCATAGACAATAGGAATTCCAGTGGGCAGGTTCAGCTCCATGATGGCCTCCTCGGAGAGACCCACCAGATGTTTGACAATGCCCCGAAGACTGTTGCCATGGGCTGCAATCAGTACTTGCTTCCCCTCCTTGATCTGAGGAACTATTTCTTCATTCCAAAAGGGCAGGGCTCTGGCAATAGTGTCCTTCAGACTCTCACAGGAGGGCAACTGATCTTCAGTCAGGTCTGCATACCTGCGATCCTTACTGATGTTGCTGTAGAAGGGGTGGTCAGGCTCCATCGGTGGTGGTGGGACGTCATAGGAGCGCCTCCAGATCTTTACCTGGGCCTCACCATGCTTGGCAGCAGTTTCTGCTTTATTGAGGCCAGTCAGACCTCCATAATGCTGCTCATTGAGGCGCCAAGTCCTCACTACTGGCAGCCACATCTGGTCAATGGCGTCCAGTACTGTCCAGAGCGTCCGGATCGCTCTCTTCTGCACTGAGGTGAAGCAGATGTCAAACTCATAGCCAGCATCTCGCAGCGCTTGTCCACCGCACTTGGCCTCGTCGTGCTCCGCCGGGCTCAGGTCGGTGTTGTACCAGCCGCTGAAGCGGTTCTCCAGGTTCCAGGCGCTCTCGCCATGGCAGATGAGCACGAGCTGGTAGGCAGCCACGGCAGCAGGCAGGGGATGCGGCGCTCACTACATCTCCATTTCTTATTCCACTTGGATTTCCTATAGCAAAGAAACTCATTCATGTGTATGGAATCAACTGTTTATAGTCTTTTCACACTGCAACTTTGGGAAGACTCCATTCCTTGATTTGTGTTTTTCTTGGCCTTTCTAGTGTGCAGTTACTGCTGTAGAAAAGTATTAATAACTTCATTTCATATAAACATAAGTAACTTCCAAACACTTATGTAGAAGACTAAAATGTATCTGGTATTTAAGTAATCGGAGCCAGTTCTATAAGTGACTGTGTTTTATATCACTGTGAAGATATGAAAATGTAGTTAATTACAATTAAAAGAGTGTTCTGCAAAAAAAAAACCCAAACAAACATAATGAATGGGGTTGTTGTTGTTAAGTGCCGTTGAGTCGTAGGCGACTCATAGCGACCCTATGAACGATAGTCCTCGACACTTGCATGACTTTCATCCTTTGTCCAGGTTCATAGGGTTTCCAGAGGCAAGCTATTACAGAAGTGTATGCCACTCCTGCTTCCAAGTTTGTTTCAACCGGGGAATGCCACCAAGCACTGTCCACCAGGGGTAACCATTATCGCATTTGACACATCATTGTCACAGTGTTCAGCTTCACAGCAACCACAAGTTACCTCTGTACAGCAAGTGGACACACCAGAGTTTATGTATAAAACACAATGTGAGTGAAGAATAGTGTGAAACACAATGTATACAAACTTTATAAGTAAATCAATATTAAATAATTTTAAAAAATGAGGATGGCATTTGAATGATTGGGATAAGGGGAGAAGGAAGTAGAAAAATATATCTAAAAGGAAAAGTTAGAATAAATATATTCTTGGTGTGCATGTTCTTGCATAAAATTTTACTGATAAACCTGGAAAGTATAGAATGTATTAGCAACAAGTTCAAAGAAAACTAATGAATTAAAATTAAACATGAGACTTATTTATCACACTTGACAAAACCAAACGCTGGCAATGACATAAGGCTACATGAATGGTGACGCTCGGTGATGGCTCCATGGTGGAGGGGACCTGGGGGAGGGTTTGTAAAACAATGAAAGAATCTTTTCTTTTACTTTTCCATAATTTTTGACTCATGTACTTATAACTTGTTAGTTAAATTTATGTCTTCTAGGTTGCAACCCCCCCATGATACATCTTCAAGGATATGAACATGTACAGCTAAGCACAATTAATAACAGTGCATATAAATTCCAAAATCAATCTCCATAATAGTCTATGTGTTTCCTACTGCCAAAGGGGCCCTTTAGAGTAGTGAGAGAAGATCTTCACCCTGAAACCCACAGCGTCCCTTTTCAGCAGGAAGTAGCTAAGACAATACGCCATCCCCTTTTCCTTATGACTCAGGGTGAAGTCTCTCTCAGGGAGGAGTGATAGGGAATGGCAAAGGACACACTGACAAAGGAGATTAATCAGAACTGACTTTGACAAGCACTGTGGCAATTGGACAATTAAAACAGACATTCGGATGGCGGGGGAAGAAGAAAAAACTGGGGAGGAGGGTAGAGAAAATGGTGCAGCAGTGAAGGAGTGAAGACCCAAAATCCCTGTAAATGTTCATTAAAATTAATAAAATGTAATAATAATAATAAAAAAAATGGTGATGCTAATGGGAATGCAAAAATGGTACTTCTACTCCTGAAGAGAGTGTGATCATTTCTTACATAGCTAAATTTAACAGATTATCTAGTAATTGCACTTCTTGGTATTTACTCAAAGGGGTCAGAAACCTATGTCACACAAAACTGTTTTATGAAAGTTCATAGCAGTTTTATTCAGAATTGTCAAAACTTACGCATGAATAAGATTTCTTTCAGCAAATAAGCGGATAAACTACTATGGTGAATTCATACAATGGAATACTATTCATAAAAAAAGAAAAAATGGGGGAGAAAAAAGAAATAACCTCTTCAGCTATGGAAAAACATGAAACATGAATGCACATTGCTAAATGTAAAAGGACAACTTAAACAAAAAGTTTAAATATTATGTATTACAATTATTTAATCTTTTAGAAGAAACAAACTATAGGAAATTTTAAAAAATAGGGGAAGTCAGAGATTAGGGGAGCATGTGAGGCATAGGATATTTCTTGAAGACAGTGAAACTATTCAATGTGACTGTAATGGTGAACACACTGCATCATGCGTTTGTCAAACCCATAAGATTATACACCAAAAGTGAACGCTAATGTCAATCAATGGACTCTAGTTGATCATTAATAATAATGTAGCAATACTGGTTTATTAATTGTGACAAATTAACCACACTAATGCAAGAATTAAATAATGTGATAAATGGTGGGGGGTAGGTGGCACACTAAAATTCTCTGACATTTCTCCTAAATTTTCCTGTGAAACTAAAATTATTCTTAAAAATTAGTGTATTGAGAACTAAGTAGATACATAAAGAAGCAGAAAAGAGAAAGAAAATAAAAGGAAGGAAAGCAATAAATAATAAATTATCCAATGAATGAATGGAAATCTAAAATCTCTGTAAATGTTCATTAAAACTAGTAAACTAAATTGAAAAAAAAATAATAAATTATCACCAAGATTCTGGAATTTGATCATGCTTAGAGAACTTGAGTGTGTATCTCTGCACAGTACATCCCAAGGCCCCTACTGGAGAAATGTATGGATTGCAATAGATACTATCAACCAAATAGACATCAGAGATGCTCAAAGAAAATCCAAGATTGTGGTTGATGCGGCTCCAGGCTTAAATTTATTCTTCAGTTCTTGCAGCTAGAGAAATATCAAATGTGTTCTTCCATTTTTATTTCCTAACTACTGTACTTTTTTTAATGCACATTTCACTACAATAATGTACTGTATCTCTCAAGTTGCCCTTTGAAATCTTCTGTTTATTTCTTTACCTTCAGCATTTCTTCTCTTTTTTTGCATAAAAGTTGTTTAATAAACTGAGAGCAGTCTCTAAAGACCCCTTTTAGAGTTTATTTCCTGACAAACTTCTTTATGATGAAGTTGTACTTGGTTAGGACAGATGATTCATGGAAGCATGAAAAGTTAGTAGTAAGCAAAGGATAAACAAGAATAAGAACTGAGATAATCTTAAGGATAAAACTCAGAAGAAATTCCACCTAAAATGCACAAGGGAGCAGTACAAAGCACACCAGGGATGAAAAGATGCTTGATTTCACCTTCAAAGCAAGTACACAGGGACCATTGCCATTAATAAAAGACTTTTCCACTTGAAACTCTATATCCTAATTAAAACTGCCTTGAGTATGTAGTCACTGTAACTGGAAGGAGTAGAAGAAGACTCATAAACACCCTGTGTCATGTACATGGCACAGCCTTATTCATGGAAAAGAAAGAGAACTGAAGCACTTACTGAAGAAGACCAAATAGTATATATAACCTTCAGTACGGACTACATCTCAACATAATGAAAATGCAAATCCTCACAACTGAACAAGCAACATTATGAAAAATGAATAAATGACTCATGTTGTCAGGATTTCATTTTACGTGGATCCACATCAATGTCCATGGCAGTGTTAAAGAAATCAAATGGCACATTGCACAGGGAAATCTGCTGTTAAGAACCTCTTCTGAGTGCTAAAGAGCAAGAATGTCAGTTTCATGACTGATTTAAGCCATAGTATTTGCAATTGCTTCATATGCATGTGAAAATAGGACAAATGAACAAGGAAGACCAAAGAAGAATTGATGACTTTGAACTGTAGTGTTGACAAAGAATAAGCCATGAACTGCCCAAAGAACAAATAAACTTATTTTGGAAGAAGTCAGGATGCTCCTTAGAGGCAAAGATGGTGGGACTTGGCCTCACATACTTTAGTTGTGTTACCAGAAGTGGCCAGTCTAGGAAAAGAAAGCCTCGCTTGGCAAACTAGAAGGTCGGTGACAGACAGAAAGACCATCAAGGAAAGGGTTAATACAAGAACTGCAAAAATAGACTTAAAGACAGTACGTTGGTTCTGAGATGGCACATCTGTTATATATAGGGTCACTGGGAGTCAGGGTTGACCCAGTGAAACCTATTATCAACAGTATGACAAGAAAAGCTAGTCACCAATACTGCTAAAGTGTCCCTATACTCAAAATAATTAAGGGTATACACAAAGCTTACACAACTTATATTCACAAAATTAACAATCTATATTATTCTCAATGGCAAGAAATAGAAAGTATTCTTCTTGCAAACAAGAACCAGAAAAAGATACTCTGTCCCTACTCCTTTTTAGCATTGCATTAGATATCTTAGAGAAAGTAATAATGCAAGAAAGGAAGAGAGAAAGGCATCCAAATAGATGAAGAAATAAAATTACCTGTTTTTGCAGGTGATATGATCCTATACATAGAAAATATCATAGACTCAACAAGGTAGTATTGGAATTAATAGGAGGATTCAGCAAAGTACCTAATCAATATGCCAAAAAGCAGTTTAATTTCTCACATTAACAAAAAAAAAGATCTGAAAAGAAAATCAGGAGAAGGATACCATCTTTGGGTATTAAAATTAGTACTCAAAAGATGAAATATTTTTGAATAAACATAAACAGAAACACAAAAGACTTATACTATGAAAACTACAAAACACTTCTGTGTAAAGCCAAAAGAGACATACATAAATGGAAAAACAAACATATGATGCTCATGGAAAGGAAGACTTAATGTGAACATTAATATTACTGAATGTGATCTGTAGATGTCATGTAGTCTTGACCAAGAATCTATCATCATTCTTTTCATTTTTTTAATCATTACCTTCATATGGAAAGGAAAGGAATCCTACATAAACAAAGCACTCCTGAAGAAGAAGAACAAAGTAGATTTCACAGTGCCCAATCCCAAAACCTGTTATACAGCCGTATTAGTCGGACAGTCTGGTACTTGTACAGGGACAGGTGCATACATCAATGGAAACAAACTGAGGATCCAGATGTAAATCCATCCACCTCTACATAGTTGATCTTTGACAAAGGACTAAAAACTGTTACCTGAGAAAGCAAGAGTCACTTTAACAAATGTTGGAAAAACCAGATATCCCTTTACAGAAAAATGAAATCAAATCCACACTTCACATCATACATTAAAACTAACTGAAGATAGATCAAAGACCTAAATGTAAAACCTGAAAGTATAAAGACCATCAAAGGAAAAGTCAGTACAAAGTTAGTTGCCTGATTTATGGACAGAGAGGGAAGAAAACATAGAACTAAATCCAAAATCATCAAAAAAAAAACCCCAACCCAAGACTTCCTGCCCAGGGAGAGAGTGAAGTAACCACTGAAAATGTTGTCCTTCGACATTCTGTAAGCCTAGTGAGTCCACCTTCAAGGATCAATGTTCAGCCAAACAATATGTTCCTGTTGTTGTGGTGGTGGTGGTTATGTGCCTTAAGTTGGCTATAACTCATAGCAATCCTATGAACCACTGAAGATCTGAAATTCATCCTAGCCTGAGCCGTCCTCATGATCAAAACAAGCCCATTGTCACAATAACTGTATCAACCCATCTTATTTAGGGTCTTTCTCTCCCACTGGCCCTTCACCTTTCTCAGAATGATGCCTTTTTCCAAGGACTGGTCCCTACAAACAAGTGCAAAGCATGTGAAAAGGAGTTTCGCCATCGTTAGCTCTAAAGATCACCCTGGTTAGACTTCCTCCTATAGGTTTATAAAGTGAATAATAAGAGAAAGGAGGGCATATTCCTCTGTACAATAAGGTCACCATTTCTCCCAAAGCAAAGTTCATAAGACAAGAAGGGGGAAAAAGGGAGGAAGGAAGGGAGGGAGGGAGGGAGGAAGGAAGGAAGGAAACAGGAAGCCCAGGGCAGAAACAAGAGAGCTGTTACAATGAGGGGGTTTTAACGAATGTCACAAAATAAAATACACATAAATCATTCAATGACAAGAAAAATGGCTCTTTAAACCTTCATCCAAGCTATATATATTTCTTTTAAAATCTGGCTGAGTTTCAGCCAATCTTTGTAAATAATTTGAGAATGTGATGTCAGTTCTGTAATGTCAGGCTCCTCTTCTGTTAAATGAAGGTTGAAGCAATGATGCCTATGGTCTACTGTAGTTCTCACACTTTACAATTCCAAGTTCTACCTAAGACATAAACAGTAGTACATTTCAGTAGTGTATCAAAGTACAAAGCCAGGAATTCACAGAAAGCATCCCTCAAACCTGCTCTTTCTTTAATTGTTGTTGTGTGCCGTCAAGTCAGAACCAACTCACAGATGCTCTCATTATAAGTTTTTGTAAGTATGCCATTGAATCAGAACCGACTTCTAGCTGACCCTTCAGTGAGTTTTCAGAATACTTTGTTTTTCACATCAAATCTTTCCCATTTTCTTCACCACCCCCCACCCATCAAATTGTGTGACTTTATAATTAACAACCCTCCAGCCTATCCTCACTCCACTGTTTCCACCCCCCTCCAATGGATCCTCATATTCATTCTACAATAATGGTTTTATACAGTATTTGGCTTATGGAACTGAGTTGACTTGTGCACCAGTGTTCATAGTAGCATTATTTACCATCACAAGAACATACATGGAAACAGCCTTGATGTTCAACCACAATTGAATGACTTGAGAAATGATGGTACATTCACTCAGTGGACCATTACTTATTCTTCATATATAACTGAATATGTTCGCTAAGTGTCAAATCTGTCCATTTAAGATTTGAAAAAGAAATCCAGTCACAAGCTGTAATTAAAAACTAAACAGCATTCCTATATGGTACTCTCTCAAAAAGTTGCAATTAGAAATACCATTCAACCCAGCAATTCCATTACCAGGAATATACCCTAAGGAAACCTTAACTGCCACCCAGGCAGATATGTGCACACCCATGTTTATTGCGGCTTTGTTCACAATAGCAAGGAGCTGGAAACAACCTAAGTGCCCATCAGCAAACGAATGGATAGAGAAGCTGTGGTATAGTCACACAATGGAATACTATGCTGCATTGGAAAAACAAGGAACTCATGCAATATTATTCAAAATGGGTGACCCTAGAGGATATTATGACCTGGAAGAGTGAAATATCTCAGTCACAAAAGGCAAAAGGGCAGGTACTGCATGGTGCCACTTTTGTGGAATGGGACTGACATCAGGGTTGGGGTGAGACTGAGAAAAATTGGATAAATTATGTATACTGCATAGAAACAGATGAGGAAGAGAACTGTTAAAAAGTGATATTTGATTGGGTATTATGGTTATGACAAGAGTTCAGAATGAAGGTTGCATAGTGGAGTGTACTGGCGGGGGGCGGCGGAGGGGGGGGCAGATTCTATACCAATGAAATAATTTTTCTTTTACTTTTCAAAGAGAAGTGCGAACAGGGGGAGGGGTGGGCAGGGAGAAAAAGGCAACAATGAATGTGTGGAAACCCAAAAATCTCTGTAAACGTTCATTAAAATTAATTTTAAAAAAATAAACAGCATTCCTGATTTATTCATCATGAACGGTTCCGACCACTGCTAAAAATAAGCCTATTGCATGAGTCACACCCAAGTCAGAATAATGAAATGCCAGGGAGCAGAAGCCTGAACAGGGCGAGGTCTGATTTCATTCCAGATGTGCATTGCTCCTCAGTGTCAAAGTCACAGAACTTCTCCATGAAAGCCACGGAGGCTCCATGCCAGTCTGAGCATTTTCCTTGACCCATGAAAAGCTAACATGCTGGACCTGAGTTAATTTTCCAGAGCAGTCTAAGGTTTAATGGCCATTAATTTATTCTAACCCACCAAGGAGCATATGTGTAATCACAGTGACATTTCAGTCTTGTATTATTTTTTTCACAATAAGTCCATCTTGTTGCATATCACATCCAAGAATAAGGCAATAAGGAATTTCTCACATAGTACTCTTACTTTCCATCTGCTAAACATTTTTTAACCTCATTTCAGAGTTTTATAACACCGTAAGGCCACGTCCTTGGTTAGTCAGTTTCAGAGAAAAGGGGAAGAATCATTTCTCTTAAGAAGTCTTCTGAAAAAAACCCTGTATTTGAAGAGTATAAACAAACCTGAAAATAGCTTCTCATTTTAGTTTAACTCATCTTTTCTGTATTTAGATAGATAAGGAAATCATTCCACCTAACTAAATTTAAATTTAAAATCAGGGCTTACAAACTGTTGTTAGTTGACATTGAATCAGTACCTTATTTCTGGTATCCCCATGCACAACAGGATAGGATCATTGTCATGTCAATGGATGATTTTTGAGAGTAGGTAGCCAGTCCTTTCTTCCTGGTCCATCTAAGTCTGGAAGTTCTACTGCAAGCTGTTTAGCATCACAGTCACTTGCAAGGCCCCAGTGACAAATGAGTAGTGGTGTTAGTCTGGAATCAAACCCAGTGTTTCTACATGGAAGGTGAGAGAATCCTACCACTGAAATGTCGCTAAGTAAATATAAATAATAATAATAATAGTAATAATAATAAACATGAAGTTATTTCAAAAGCAGGGAGAAAGAAAGAGCAATCACAAAGAAGGCACTTGATGATGAAAGGTACCTAAGGAATCCTGCAAGCATAATGTGCTTGACACTGAGGAGCATGTTCAAGGTCAGTCACACAGCTATACAAGAGCTGTCGGTTGTCATTGATTTAGCTCTGACTCCTGTGCAACCAGCTGAATGACCTCTCCTGCACCTTCTCTTTGATCTTTGATATGTTTGAGTCCAATGTTGTGGCCCGTATGTAGAGCCATCTCATGAAGGCTTTCCCTCATTTTTTACTAACTCTCTAGTCTCTCTAAAGTCTGCTTGCCTTTGAGTTGTGGTGCTGGAGAAGAGTATTGTATACATACCATGGACTGGCAAGAGAACCAACAGATTTGTCCTGGAGAGGGTGAAACCAAGTTGCTCCTTGGAGGCAAAGATTTTGAAGCTCCGTCTCACATACTTTCAGCATGATGCTGGAAGGACAGGTCCTTGGAGAAGGGCATCATGACTGGAATGATGGAGGGTCAGCACAAGAGAGGGAAACTCTCGAGGAGATAGATTGACACGGTAGCTAGTGTACTGGAGGCAAGGGTCTCTGACAGTGAGATTGGCTCAAAGTAGGACAGAGTTCAGAGCTATTGTGCATAAGGTCACTATGAGTCACAAGCACATAACAACTACTTTATGAATGAAGTTGTCTTTTCTTTTTAAAAAATTTATTTTATTAATTTTAATGAACATTTACAGAGATTTTGGATTTCCACTCATTCATTGTTGCACTTTTCTCCCTGCCCAGCCCTCCGCCTCACCCCCCAGTTTGCTCCTTTCTTTGAAAAGTAAAAGAAAAATTCTTTCTTTGGTATACAATCCCCCCGCACCCCTCCCACCGCCCCGAGTACACTCCACTATGCAACCTTAATTCTGGACTCTTGTGATAACCATAATACCCTATCATATATTGCTTTTAAATTATTCTCTCTCTCATCTGTTTCAATGTAGTATACATAATTTATCCAGTTTTTCTCAGTCTTACCCCAACCCCGATATCAGTCCCATTCTACAACAGTGGTACCATGCAGTATTTGTCCTTTTGTGACTGAGATACTTCACTCAGCATAATGTCCTCCAGGGTCACCCATTTTGAATAATATTGCATGAGTTCCTTGTTTTTCAATGCAGCATAGTATTCCATTGTGTAAATATACCACAGCTTCTCTATCCATTCATTTGTTCATGGGCACCTGGGTTGTTTTTAACTCCTTGCTATTGTGAACAAAGCTGCGATAAACATGGGAGTGCATATATCTGCTTGGATGTCAGTTATGGTCTTTTTGGGGTATATTCCCAGTTGTGGAATTCCTGGGTCAAATGGTATCTCTATTTGCAACTTTTTAGGAAAGCCCCACACCACTTTCCACAATGGTTGCCACATTTTACACTTCCACCAACAGTGAATAAGGGTCCCAGTTTCTCCACAACCTCGCCAGCATTTGTTGCTTGCTGAAGTTGTCTTTTCTTAATAATGATCTTTCCTGATGATATATGCAAAGTAAATAAATCACTTCTAAGGAACATTCTGGATTCATTTCTTCTAAGACTGATGTTCTTGCTCTTCTGGAAGTGGATGATGTATTCAATATTTTTTTTACCATCATTGCACTGTTGTTGTTGTTGTTGTTGTTGTTGTTTTTAGGTGCCATTAAGTTGAGTACAACTCATAACGACCCTATGAACAACAGATCTAAACCCCGCCCTATCCTGTGCCATCCTCATCATCTCTGGCACACTTGAGCCCACTGCTGCAGTCACTGTGTCAACCCATCTAATTGAGGGTCTTCCTCTCTTTCATTGGCCCTCCACCATTCCAAGCATGATATCTCTCTCCAAGGAATAGCCTCTCTTAGGGGTATGCCCAGTATATTTGAGATGAAGTATTACTATTCTTGTCTCTAAGAAGCACTCTGGCTTCACTTTTCCCAAGACATATCTATTTGTTTTTTGGCAGTCCATGGGATATCCAGAGCTCTTCTCCAACACTACAACTTAAAAGCATCAATTCTTCTTTCATCATCCTTATAACATTGCACTAAGATGTTTCAATTCTGTTTTTTTCATTGCCCAGCTTTCATATGTAAACACATGGGTAGATCTATGCTTTTCATAATCAATGTCCTTGATTTGCTTGATTTTACAGGAACTTAGGTTTTCTTGAATTACTGAGAGTCCCAAAAGATTCTTCAGTAATCACACAGTTGCCCTAATCCTCCTTGAGAAGTAAAAATCAGCACATAATGTTAGATTGTTACAGTCCAGACAAAGTTTAACCAAGGATTTGTTATCTGCCTTGCTAGAGTAGCTGTGAATGACTTCCAAACTTTCTCCATACTCTGTGTAATGTTGTTATCATTTGTCTTAAAGGAACACAAAATCTGCTTCCATCATTTCTTTGGAGAATTTCACTGTTTGGAAGTAAATGTAGCAGAATACTGTATTGAATTTTTAATTTGTGTTTGTGTTCCCTATGCTTTTTTCTCTTTCCATTTCCAGTCAGTAGCCAGCATTGTATTTTCTTGCCTAAGGATATTTGGAAAGGAAAAGCTGGAGCTGCAGTTCTTCCTGTCTTTCATAAAGCCTGAACTTGTTGAAGAGATTAAGCAAAGTGTCCAGAGAGGAGGAAGGAGAAAGAGGAATGCCCTTGAGGGGAGAAGGAGGAACTCTCCTATAGATAGGCAGTGATGCGCAGCTCTTCCAGTGCCTGAACAGGAGTCCAAGCAATACCTCCACACAGCCCAGGGCCTTGAGGCAACTCTGAGTGACACAGAGAGACTCTGATCTTGTCAGATTCCTGGAACCCAAAGGAACTAAAGGAACGTGGAGCTAAAATAACGGGCATTAGATTTTAAATGACCAACCTGTGCATCTCAGAAACATGTCTTACAGACGCAGCATGCAATGGAAGAGATGACGACCCAGTAGTTTTTACTTCCAGAGAAGAATGGGAAGATAGGCATATTACATG
The DNA here is from genome assembly GCF_000299155.1 of Elephantulus edwardii. NCBI lineage: Eukaryota > Metazoa > Chordata > Mammalia > Macroscelidea > Macroscelididae > Elephantulus > Elephantulus edwardii. The sequence goes on along the minus strand of NW_006400080.1, from coordinate 1,057,136 downwards.
TTAATCCACCTGGTCAACTCAAGATCATCATAGTGACTGATGAGAAGCAGCAGCTTGAACAAGGCAGCTTGGAATCTCCCATGAAAGCTATTCTTTGTTGGGGAGCCACCAGTTTTCACTGACCTGAGATACACATGGGCGACTCCTTATTCCAGGATCCCAGAACGGATGTCATCCAGCGGCAGCAAGGCCTCTGGTCTTTGACCCATGCAAATTTCAATTAGCCAGGATTACTCAGCTGTGTCCAGCCTGGTCTTCCTTCAAACACCTAATTGTGTGAAAGCTACATTCCTTTGCAGCATCGCCCCCTCCTCCTTGATGAGGTCCTCTTTGCCCCTTCCAAGAGTGTCTCTCCTTTTGTTTTTCTTCTATTAATGAACTGTGCCAATCATTAAGGAAATTCTGCTGGAACGTTATTACTCTTGACGATCCTTCACTCATTAGCCAGTGAGCCAAGCAAATGTCCCCATTTACAGCTGCTTCTACCTCCCAAGTCTAGCCAGGCACTTCAAGAGCCCATCAGCTTCCCCATCCACCCTGCTGAGAAAACACAACCAGGCAAATGTTCAAAAACATAAAGGGATGTTAATATTGTACCAAATAGCAGTGAACAAACCTGCAAGACAATTATTATGCATCCGTTTCCTCATGCCGGGCCTCTTTCCCCTAACCTCCCTGGAATAGGTAATTAGAGGTAGAGTCACATAATCTGGTGCCAAACGTTAGAGATTCAATTGGATTCCCCAGTGGTAAGTCCCTCAAAACACACATGCTGTTTTTGTTGATGCTATGCCTCTGCTTGCACTTTGGCAGGGGGCTGAGCATGATAGAAACCAAACAGACCTCATTACCAGGCTTCCCTGCAAATAATAGCTGCATGTACTGGCCCCATTGATAATATCAAGGCAAAGATTCAGGATGTTCACATCCCCCAGGCAGCAGACACAAATATACCATAAGAGGATCTTTTTTCTGAATTGATCTAAATGAGATAATGCCCAAATTCTCACCATTCATTCAGATTTTTTTAAAGAGGGAGGGAGGGAAAGAAAGGGGGGGAAACACACACATCCCAAGAACACTTAAATTTAAAATATTCTACTCACATCTATTAGGGAACTCCTGTGTCCTAGTGGTAAGAAACAGTGCTGCAATCCCAAAGGCAAGAGATTTGAATCCACCAACTTCACCCCAGGAGAAGGATGGGTATTCTCCTCCCATGCAATTTACTGCCTCTGAAAACCCACTGGAGGGTCAGCTATGGGTCGACTCTGACTCCACAGTACTCAACCACAACTCACATTCGTTACAAAGAGACCAAAATAAGATCTGAAGACTAACCTGGTTTGTCCTTTTCTCCTAAACGATTTCCCTTCCTTCTGACACCACTATATCAGACACATGAAATCGCCACTGGATTCTCAGGAGTGGGTTGAGACCTAGGCAATGAAAACAAAGGCTAATTCTGAAAATCTGCATGAGGTCACTTTGGCTCTATTCTCTGTATCTTCATGTAAAGCAAGCAAACTCCTTTGGCTTCCTCCATTCTCTCATTAAAGCCTGTTAGTTCAATGTCCAAAGAAATCCAGAAGTTGGTCCCCTAAATGTGGGATGTTGAGATTTCAGTGTGGAGTGTTCATAGTGAACATAGACAATGATTTTCTGCTACCCATTTTTCCAGTTGGTTCCTAACCAGAAACAGGGCTAGAACAAGAGAAACTAGAAGAGTGAGGAAGCAAAATGATAGGTGCAGGCCACACGGTCAGGGCTATGGCTGTTGGACTGGTTGCATGTAGACCTAGGGTGCTGTTTTGGATTGAGTGGTGATCCTATCCCCAAAATATGTATTAAAGTCCTGGCCCCTGTATCTGTGGAGTTATAAAAAGGATCTATACGGGGAAGATAGATTCCATGTACAACACATTCACAAGCAAAAGAACACCAAGGATTGCCAATAGGCATCAGAAACTATGAGAGCGACCATAGGAGCATCAACATGGTGAAGATACTGATTGGACACCTTGGCCTCTTAAATGTGAGAAGATACACGTCTGTTCTTTAATGCCCCTCACTTGTGATATTCCTACTACAGTAGGACCTTGAGCTGTGGTGTTGGAGAAGAGTATTTGTGAACATCCCATGGACTGTCAAAAGCACAAAACAGAAACATCTTGGAAAGGGTGCAGCCAGAGTGCTCCTTAGAGGCAAGTATGACAAAGGTTCATATCACATACTTTAGGCATGTTGCTAGGAGAGGCTGTTCCTCAGAGAGGGACATCATGCTTGAAAAGTGGAGGGTCAACAAAAGAGAGGGAGATCCTCGACAAGATGGATTGACACAGTGACTACAGTGTGGACTTAAGTGTGTCAGAGATGATGAAGATGGCACAGGATAGGGCAAGGTTCAGACTTATTGTTCATAGGTTTGCTCTCAATGGCACCTAACGAGAACAGGTAACTAAGTTCCTCTTTTCACTATTCATTCCACGGACAAGCCTCATGGAGTAAGTTCCTCTCCTGTAGATCAGACCTCAGCATGGACTGTTCCAAGAAGCAGTACTCCTCAGAGCCAAGCTAAGAATTAAGAAATTCAAAGGTCAGAAGATGAGGTGGGAAACCGGGTACAAAGGGAGGACTGAAATGCACCTCTGAAGAGGAATGCCCTTCTTGCTTTGACTTCCCCATGTCAGCAAGCCTCTTCCTAGAACTTTGAGAACCTGTGGGACAAACATCACCTAGGAGTTTAGCCGATTCCCAGACTCTCAGGCCTGTAAGTCAGAATCTGCATTTTTAAAAAGTTATTCTTAATATAAGATGTTGGTATCAAGGGAAACTATTTGGGGAGTGGGGGGTGGAAGTATATAGGAGCTTGATATGTCTCTGTCCATTTGTTCTGTAAAATTATTATGACTCTAAAAACAGTCTATTAATTTTTTAAAATCTGCAATTGTATGGACATTGAAGAATTTGAAATCTTGATCTAGAACACAGTTTAAGGGGGGAAAAAGAAATTTTAGCTCTCGTCCTCTACTCTAGAGGAAAGAAAAAGAGGTGAAATTAGCATGAGGTCGTAGCAATATAGTCTGCCAGTTTAGAGCATAGTAGCTCAGTGTTAGAATGCTCCTCTTTCATGCAGGAGACCGAGGTTCAAGTCTCAACCAAGGAACCTCGTGCAAGGCTACCGCCTTTCTGTCAGCAGAGGCTTGCCACATTTTATTACGTGTAACAGGCTTCTTTCAGTAGGGCTTCCATACTAAAGTCAACTAGGAAGAAAGATCTAATGGTCTATTTCCAAATATCACATAGTTAAAACCCTTTAGGACATCACAGTCTGATTCAAAATCCATCCTGGAAATGGCCCAGGACTGGGGGCATTTCTTTGTCTTGTGAGATTTCCATAAACGAATGTATTTGACAGAGGCCAGCTAAAAGCAAGAGCAGAAGGAAGAGGGAAAAAGATCGAAATGCAGGTTTATTGATCTAATGGAGCACTGACTGCCTTTTCAAATCGGTTGCTTCATTCTTTCCAGTTCATGGATACAATATTTACCCACTCACCATGCTCCCGTCTTGGTCACTGGTTGTCTCTCACCAGGATGCTGTGGAAAGGCTTAGCTGGCAAAGCAGTCCACAATCACTTCCTGAGCCATGTTCCAAACAAGCCAGTCATGGAGCAGACTTCCAAATACATTTCTAACTTGTATCATCCCATAATTCTGATCATAGATATAACTTGACTTTCTGTTTTAAAGGAAACCTTAAATTTACATGCTTATTATCAAGCCTGTCTTAGGGAAGACTAATTTAAAAAACAAGGGGGGAAATGGGCTTTCCCCCCCCTAAATAATATCCTGGTGTTGTCTTTGTTGTTACTAATGTTGTGTGTCAGTAAGTCAAACACATCCCATAGCTGACCCTGCAGCCAGTTTTCAGAGGTAGTAAATCAAATGAAAGAAGGTTGTCCATTCATCTCCCACAGAACAGCTACTGGATTTGAACCACGTGTCTTTGAGATTGCAGCACAGCTTCTTACCACTAGGTCAATAACTTAGAGAACATGGAGAGAGAAATAAATGCACATATTTAGTAGGTGGAGAACAGAGAGAAGGTGAGTGACTGAGCAGATCCATGGAGACTTTGCTCTGGCATCTTCTAAAACGGGCGGGAGCTCAGAAAGAGTTGACTCACCACGCAGAGCCACAGGAAGGTCCAGGACGCATCTGTGGCCATGAAAGGGGAGTGGAAGAGCTGTGAGGGAGACTAAGAAGAGAGTCTGTATAGAAGGTGATTAGACCCCCAAAGCCCCTCCATTTGTCTTTGTTTCCATTCAACCTGGAAAACATATCATCTCAACACTTAAAGGAGACTAATGATCTACACTCAAAATTGAAGCTCACAAATTTCTGAAGTAGGGGCTTCAGACATATTAGACAGCAAGGATTAGGAACAGAGCTAAAAGTGGATGATTGTTGTTTGCCATTGAGTCAGACCCAATCTCTAGCTGACCATCCAGTGAGTTTTCAGAGGACATTATCCATTCTTCATCTACAGAGCATCTGGTGGTGACAAGAAGAAAGATGGAATTAAACAGAATTCAATTTCTACCAGCCATCTGCCAGTCATTGTACTATGGTTGCTTGTGTATTTTTGTGATGCTGGAAAACCATATCTTTGGTATTTTAGATGTCATAGATCTTCCACAGTGGACATGTTTCAGTGGAGCTTTCAGACTAAGACAGACTAGGAAGAAAGGCTAAGTGGCCAATGAAAGGCCTATGGACCACTGCAGACTATTGCCTGATTCGGCACTGAAAGATGAGTCCCCAGTTTAGAAAACACTCAGAATTCACCCTGGCTGTCACAATGAACATGAACTTGAGCACAGAGTCCTCGTGAGGGTGGTGCTGGACAGGGCAGCAGCTTTCGTTCTATTGTTTGTAAGGTCATCAGGGGTCAGAGTCAACTAGTTGTCAGCTAACAGCTGCAACAGGAAATGCAATTTCTGGACTGAACAGCGGGATTCTCAGGAGGCTTCTGACTCACTGCTTCCAGAAGGCAGACAGCCAAACCTTGACCCTCAAGAAGGTTGCAGGATACTTCTTGGGAAAAGCACCTCAGAGAAAACCATCTACAGATGATCAACCACAAAGCAAGAGTCTTTCATCTGATGATGAAACTCAATGGTTAAAAGGCTGACAATTCAGACTTAGTGATTGATTCTTAAATCGGAACAGACAATGATCACCCCAAGTTGGAGGCAAGCTACCAATGCTACAGATGTAGGCCTAAACTAGAAATTAAAAAGTCTTAGTGGAAATAGAGACAAATGGGGGCGGGGGGGGGGGAGAAATAATATTAAGGAAGGAAAAAGAAAGGACTGTGATAAATACAATACCCTAATCCTTAACTAATACTTTGTCCCTAACAGAAGTAAGATTTCCCTCTCTGAAACAAGAATAATAGGGAAGTGAAAGAAAGAGACAGAATAATGAGAGATTATGAAAATAAAAATCTAAGTTTTTTTTTCTTTTTCATTTCAGAGGTGCCATCAAGTATGACTCATAGTGACCCTATGAACAAAAGATCTGAACTCTGTTCTATCCTGTGCTATCCTCACACTTCCTGACATGCAAGAGCCCATTGCAGCAGTCACTGTGTCAATCCACCAGATTGAGGGTCTTCTTCTCCTGCACCTACCCTTCACCCTTCCTAGCATCATGTCCTTCTCCAAGGAATAGCCCCTTCTAGCAATATGCCCAAAGTATGTGAGGTGAAGCTTCATCATTCTCTATAGGACAGGGGATTTCTGAAAGGGAAGAGGACTAGAAACAATGTAGAAGATCAAAGACTATAGCCTTCCTTATGGATTGCATCTCAGCATCAAGAAGATAAAACTTCTTACCTCTGGACCAATAGGCAACATCATAATTGATGGAGAAAAGATTGAAATTGTCAATGATTTCCTCTTAATTGGATCTGGAGTCATGATCAACACCCTTCGTACCAGCAGTCAGCAGATCAGGAGATGTATCGCAGAGGGAAAGTCTGTTTTCAAGGGTCTTTCCAAATTACTGAGGATCAATGATGTCAGGTCTTTTCAATCACTTTCTATGCATCTGAGATCTGGACAATTAGTAAAGATGACAGGAGAACTAAAGCATTTGAGCTGTGGGGTTGTAGAAAAGCACTGAAAATCTCATGGATTGACAAAAAACAAACAGATCTATGTGTTGGGAAAAGGGCAGCCAGAGTGCTCCTTTGGGCAAAGATGGGAAACTTCATTTCACATATTTTGGACATGTTGCCAGGAGAGCTATTCCTTGGAAAGGGATATCATGCTTAGAAAGGCAGAGGGTCAGTGAAGGAGAGGAAGATCCTCAACTAGATGGACTGACATGGTGACTGCAGCAAGGGGTTTAAGTGTGTTGGAGATGGTGAGGATAGCAGGTCACAGTTCAGGTCTATTGCATTTCCTCCAAGATGGACTTGTTTTTTTCCTTTGAGCAGTCCATTCATACTCTTCTTCCAACATCACACTTCAAAAGCATTGGTTCTTCTCATGCCTTTTTTAATCCATTCCTCAACTTTCAGAAGCATAGGAAACAATTGAAAATACCATGGTTTGGATAAGGCATACTTAAGTCTTTAAACTGAGATCCTTGCTCTTCAGTACTTTATTAAGGAGGTCCTGAACAGCAGATTCTCCCAATGCAACACTTCTTTTGATTTCTTAACTGTAAGTCTCATGGAGGTTAATTGTGGATTTAGGTAAAATTAAATCATTGACAACTTCAATCTTTTCTTTATCTACCATGATATTTCACGTTGGTCAAGTAGTATGAATTTTCGTTTTCTTCATGTAGCTCATACTGGAAGCTTTGATCTTTGATCTTCTGCAGCAAGTGCTTCAAGTTCTCTTCATTTTGAGCAAGCAAGATTGTGTCATCTACATAAAACAGGTTGTTTATGGGGTTTTTTTCTAATCCACATTCCACTTTTTTTCCATATAGTCCAACTTCATGAACATAACAGATTGAATAGGCATACAGAAATAATAAAATTGAAGCAAAACTTTCTTGCTTTTAAACTATATCAAGTTCCCTTGTTCTATTCAGACTATTGTGTCTTGACCTACGCACAAGTTTTTCATGAGCACAGTTAATTAAGTACTCTGGGATTTCCGTTCTTCTCAATGTTAGCCTCACTACTTTAAACATATGGATGACCATGCTCTCCAGTTTCCAGATTTCTCCCTTAATACCACCCTACACTGTTCCTTCTGTCATTTTTTTTCCAATGTTGAAGCCATGATAGAGCATGGGTACATGTCACTATTTTAAGCTGGAAGTCTCATAGGTGGTTTTATCACTTTCCTTTGGTTAACCACCTGGACTGTGCAGATAAGCACATGGTGTATTGGAATCTCAGCTCTACTAGTTGGGAAATTCTCTCATCTTGGGAAATTCTCTCACCAACTTTAACATCAGTTTCCACATCTGTGAAATGGGGCCACACAATTTATACCAATCTTACAAGAATGGTAAAATGAAAAAAACTAAAGTTTAAATCCCACAAGATGTTTTTCTTAAAAATGGTAGCAAAACTAAAATGACATTTCATAAAAGGGAGCACATTGATCAAGCCTTTAATGTTTGCTACTGTCAGATACTACTCATTGTGCTCAATGTTCTCTTCCATGGTTACCCTCACCTACATGCAGGCAGGTGTTCACCCTTAACAATTTAGGTTTCTATTCTAGATCTTCCTTGATCATAGCACATCCTTCTTATATAGGGCCTTTCTCACCTCAGAGAGTCCATTGTGTGTCCTGCCTTCACTGCTGTGTAAAGTAAGTGAAGGAGACACCCACACTTGGGAATGAACTGTCAGCCTCCACTGACTATTCTAGCCCACACTTAGGGAGATGGTTTTCAAGGACGGAAATGTAAACAGGAAGGTCAAAGAGTAGTAAAGACAAGAGAAGTTGGAGGGGCCACTTGATCAAGACCCGGTTTTGAATCTTGCACAAAAATGTAAGCAGTCAATTTTAAAGAGCCCACCATGTAACGTTTTATGGTTCTAATGGATGGATGAGACTAGAACGCTGGAGACTTAGGGGATAAGGTGATTCCCTGATAATCCAAAGTGTTGGTTTTTTGTGCTGCTGAGTCAGAGATCCATAACTGGCTCTTCAGTGGACTTTCAGAGACTGTAAATTATACAGGAGGAGACTACCCATCATACTCCCTTGGAGCAGTTTGTGGATTCAAATGATCTGACTTTGGGTTGGCAGTGCAACTAAGTACCACTAAACCACCAAGCACAGTTGGTTCCATAGGAGAAAGATCAACAAACTTCTGTGCAATTTACAGCCTCTGAAAACTCCCAGGAGGGTCAGCTTAAGTTAGTTCCAACCTGGCAGCATTTAACAACAATTCTGCCTCCACATAGGATGAAAATGAGAATATCTGTATATAATATATTACAGTTTTCAAAACACATTGCCATCTCACCTCTGTGTCACACACAGAGCCTCTGAGAGATACTTCGGGCATGTGTTAGACCCGTTTAGCAGATGAGAAAATTGAGGCTCACAAAGATCAGATGACTTACTAAAGATCCTGTTAACAGTAAAGAGAGCACTGGTGATGCGGTACATAAAGGGTGGCACTGCTGCCCCAGAGGTGGTGTCTCTCTGGCAGTATGAAGACACCAGTAGTTTCATGGGAGAAAGATGAGCAATCTTATCTGATGCAATATGCAGCCTCCAAAAATCCTCCTCGGGAATCAACAATAAGTCTGCTCTGACTTGACGACAATGAGTCTGAGTTTATGGACAGTAAATTTTTCTGTTTCTGGTATCAAGGAGCCTGGATGGCTGGTGGTGATGTACTTGGTTATTAACCAAGAGATGACCAGTTTGAACTGTTCATCCTCTCTGTGGGAGAACGATGTGCTTCCATAAAGATTTCTAGTCTTTAGGGAAACCCTGTGGGTCAGTGCTACCCTGCCCACTGGGGCCCCTGTGAGTTAGAATTGACTCCAAAGTAGTAGATTGTGGATTGTGATCTTCTACAGTGTGCTACTTTCCACCATGGTACTGAGGCAACCTGCACACAGAAGGTTAGGGAAGCAATGGCGACAAGCTGGACACTTGGAGTCCTGCACCAATAGGTTGGGATACAATTGTTGCTGTCTGCCTGGCTAGGACAGAGTCTTCTCATATCAAAGGGTCCTGGGAGGATGGACAGAAGCAGCAACCCTGGTGGGTATCAGAGGCTGAGAAACACCTGTTGTCCTGGAGCAGCTTCAGTTTAAATGCCTCTAAAAGTTCAGGATGGATGCCATCACCTTGTGCCATATGGAACTTGTTACCTGTTGAGCCTAAATGAGCTGATCTTAATAGGTTAAAGAAGACTTTGAATAATGATATGGCCAATTGATGCAAATTGGATTATTAAGAGGGGAGCTTGGGGGTATTAGTCTTCTTTCGCTTGCGTTTGAGGATGACACTGAGAAAACAAACAGCTGAGATTAATTCTGGGCTGGACCAGGGCTGATCTGGAATGGAGTTCGTTCTCCATGTTTCTTGTTCAGACAATCTTTATGGCTTTTATAAAGAATCCTGGAAGGATAATAAAAATTCCTGGCACTATAACAAAGCTAATGTCAATGATAACCCAAATTAGACCTCTTCTGGTCTTCCATTCTTAATTTTATAGTCTTTAGAATTGATACATCTCTAACTACAAAAGACAAATGTAAAAATATTAGGTAGTATTGTCATGACAGGATTCCAAAACGAAGGTTGCGTAGTAGAGTGGACTTGGGGGGAGGGATTGTATAACAATGAAAAAAAATTTTATTTTACTTTTCAAAGAGAAGAGCAAACTGGAGCGGGGGAGGGGTGGCAGGGAGAAAAGTGCAGCAGTGAATGAAGGCAAATCCAAAGACTGTAAATTTTCGTTAAAATTAATAACAATAATAATATATTAGTCCAAAGTGTTATGTTTTCCTGAAAGTATTGCTAACCCCTGTAGCCTTCTAAGCTTTTCTTTTTGAAAATTATCTAGGATAAATTTCCTTGAGTGCTCTTCACTGATTTGCTTAATCAAAAACTAATTGGGTAGAAAAGGTGAGAGAAAAGTGTGATGTAGCTTGTAGACACTGAGCAGATGTAGGAAATCACCCTGAGTTTCTGTTAAAAGGGATGGGAAAATGTGGAAAGAGAAAGACAATGGTGCCCGATGGGCAACATGGTGAATATGATTGATGTAATTGAATTATCCATAAAATCATTGGCATGGCAAATGTATATAAGTGTGTGCACACATATGCAAGGCCCCCGGCAGCATAATGTGAAATGTATCATAGTTTGAAACCAGAAAGTTGGACAGTCTCCTATAAAAATTTATAGCATTGGAAATCTGATGAAAGGTCTTTACACAGTGAAATCAACTCGACGACTGGGATTTGATATTTTAATATACACACACATGGTGTTGATGTTGTTGTGTGTCCTTGAGTTGACTAGAACTCATACTGACCCTGTGAACAATAGCTCTGAACCTTGCCCTATCATGAGCTTTTTGGGATCTCACCATCTCTGACACACTTGCCCCCAAAACTCCAGTCACTGTGTCAATTCATCTCATCCAGGGTCTTCCTTTCCTGCCCTTCCAAGCATGATGTCCTTCTCCAAGGATTGATCCCTTCTGGCAATATGCCCAAAGTAGGTGATACAGAGCTTCAAACTCCTTGCCTCAAAGGAGCAAATTGGTTTCAGTCTCTTCAGGGCAGAACTATTTGTTCTCATGGCTGTCCATGGAATGTTCAGTACTTTTCTCCAGAACCACAACTCAAAGGCATTGGCTCCTCTTCTGTAATCCTTAATCATTGTCCAGTGCTCTGATGCATAACATGTAATAGAGAAGATAATGGCTTAGGACAGGCACACTTTAGTCTCTCACTGACATTGCTGCTCTTTCGCACTCGTTAGAAGTCCTTGACAGCAGATTTTCCCAAGGCAACTTGTCTTTTTATTTCCTGACTGCTGGTGGCAAGGGTATTTATTGAACAACCTCAAACTTCCTCCATCTTTCATTGGTCCCCAGTGATGAGGATTTCTTTCTTGATGTTGAGATGCATTCGATTTTGAAGGTTACACTCCTTCATCTTCTTCAGTAAACATTCCAAGTACTCCTCAGTTTCAGCAAGCAAGTTTGTGTCAACTGTATAATATAGGCCATTGATGAATCTTTTTCCAATACTGATGCTACTTTCTTCATCATGAAGTCCAGCCTCCTGACTGATGTGTTTTGCATATAGACTGGAAAGGTATGGAGAGAGGATCCATGCTGACACACTCCTTCTTTTATTTTTAGCCATGCAGTATTCCCTTGCTTTGTTCAGACAGTATCTTCCTGGTCTATATATGTTTCACATGAGCACAATCAAGTGTTCTGGGATTCCCATTCTTCTCAAGGTCAGCCACAATTTTTTGTGATCCACACAGTCAAATGTCCCTAGTGCCACAGCCCCTTTTAAAACCAGCTTGTATTTCTGGCAATTCTCTATCAATGTACTTTTCTAGTTGTTCTTAGATACTCTTCAGAAAAGTTCGCTTATAAAACCTGATGTTAGTGATATTATTCAACAATATCCACCTTTTGGGGGGGAAAGGGAATAAATAAGTATCTCTTCTAGTCAACTTGCCAAAAAGCCGTCTCTAGATTTCTTGGCACAGCCTAGTGAGTACATCCAGGGCTACATCAGTTTGTTGAAATATCTCGCTTAGTATTCTATCAATTCCTGAGCTTTGTGTTTTCTTTTTGTTTTTTGGGTTTTTTGGTCAATTCCTTACAGTAACTTGAAAAAAAAATATATAT
>NW_006400080.1:1042751-1043693 GCF_000299155.1 Elephantulus edwardii | reverse complement strand
TAGGGCCGATATGAGTCGCAAGCGACTTGATGGCACATAACAACAACAACAACAACAAATATATATAAATATATATATATATCCTATATCCTATCTATCTATCCTATATATATAGGATGTGCATGTGTGTGTGTGTGTGTGTGTGTGTGTGTGTCTGTCTGGTGGCCTAGTGGTAAGAAGTCACACTGCAATCCTGAAGACATAGGGTTTGAATCCACCAGCTGCTCCACCAGAGAAGGATGGGCAGTCTCCTCTCGTGTGATTAACTCCCTCTGAAAACCTGCCTGAGGGTTAGCTATAGGTCGGTTCTGACTCGACAGTACTCAACAACTATACATACATATATTTTTGAAGGCTGTAAATCTCATGGGAGGAGATGGCCCATCCTTCTTTCAGAGTCACTGGTGGATTGAAGCCATCAGAGAGGGTTACCAGGGAAACTGCTACCTTTGGATAGCAGGACAGCTCCCTACTGACTAGGCTACCAGAGGTGCCTTTGAATTATAGTGTTGAGTAAGAGTTCTGAATATTGCATTGACTGACAAAAGCACAAACAATCTATCTTGCAGGAAGCGCAGCCAGGGTGTTCTTCAGAGGCAAGGGTAGTGAAACTTAACCTTGCATACTTTGGATATGCTGTCAGGAAACCAGTTCTTGGAAAGAGACATCATGGTTGGGAAGGTGGAGGGTCCGTGAAAGAGAGGAAGACCCTCAATAAGATCAATTGACACCATGACTGTAACAATGGACTTGAGCACGGCTGAGATAATGAGGATTGTGCAGGACAGAGCCAGGTTCAGATCTGCTGTTCATAAGATCACTGTGAGTTGTAGTTGACTAAATGGAAAACATGGTTTTTTTTTATATTTACACATGTTGTATGCACTGCCAAGTTAGAACTGACCCATAGAGGATCCTTCAGTGGATTTCAGACGTTTTCTC
>NW_006400080.1:1035172-1042651 GCF_000299155.1 Elephantulus edwardii | reverse complement strand
CAACTGTGACTGGATTTCAGACGTTTTCTCCCATCTTTCTCCCATCAAGCAGCTGATGGATTTGAACTGAGTGCCTTTGGGTTGGCAGCACAACTCCTTACCACTAAGCCACCAGAACTCCCTACATAAACATGTTGTTGTTGTGTATCTTCAAGTTGGAACTGATGCATAGCTGACTCTCCTGCAGATTTTTCAGAGGCAGTAAATCTCACAGAAGTCTGTTGCTCGTGCTTATACTGTGTTTGTTGTTGTTGTTGTTGTGTACCGTAGAGCTGGAACAGACCCATAGCTGACCCTCCAGCATGTTTTCAGAGGCAGTGAATTTCATGGGAGGAAATTATCCATCCTCCTCCCACGGAGCAGCTGGTGGATTTGAACTGTGTGCCTTCGGAATTGCAGTGCAGCTTCTTTACCACACACACACACTAAAATTTTAAAGAAACAACATTATTGCACAAATAAAATTATTGCAGGTTCCTGAGAAGTGCTTCAGTATATAAAACAGAAAAACTCAACAGCTTTGAGGCAAAATTGACTCACAGCTGATCTTCCAGTGGTTTTTCAGAGGCTCAAATCTCACAGGAGTAGATTTTCTTTTTCCACTGGAGTAGCTGATGAATTTGAGAACTACTATCTAATATCCACTTCCTAAACAACATGCCTCTGTTTCATAAATGCCAATAGGTCTAGAAAGACTTCAGGCCTTTTGTTTATAGGGTCTATAGGAGTTGTGCTCGACTCAATGACAATCAACAACAACAACATCTTTGATTAGTAGTACAAAGTCTAGAAAAGAAGGAAACTGAGAAAAAAAACAAACCTAGGATCAGAGGAAAGCGGGGGGGGCTGTAATGGGTATAATAACGGCCTTGGAGGAAGAAAAGACCAAAACTCTGAAGCTTGAGATGGATGACCTGCAGTATAACACTGAAATCTGATGTGAGGAAGTCTGAGTAACCGGAGAGGAACTCAAGCAAAGATTAAGGAAGGAGCATCAGAGAAGCAGAGGCGTGTCTGAGAAGTCTCCAGAAGCCCTCCTGCAGATAAGAAAGTTTGCAGCAATCAAACGGAAACTGTCCCAGACTCTCTCACTGCCTGTCTCCCCCATAGCAATTTGGTACATTCTTATTCCTGAATTATCTCTGTAGTAAGTATGTCTGACACACACCAAGCCCCCTGCCTCCCTGGATGGCCACAATCTAAAATAAACAGTAGTGAGAAAGCGTGATGATAGCGCTCTGTACAAATCACCAAATGCTTTCACAGCCTGAGCTACTTGTGACCAGCAGCCACTGATCAAGAATCTTCCTGGTGCAGTTAATCCCTCCCTCCACATGTGAAGGGTTTCCAAAGTAAAAGCTATAAATCTTCACCATTCCTCCTCCAGACTGCTAGCTCATTAGAGCAGTTAAAGATGCACTGAGCATATAATAACAGATCATTAGTCCCACAGCGATGGCAGACTGCATTGTTATCTAACCACCCACTCTGCTGGTGGCGCTTCCAGGCACTCCTAGGCCCCCAGATAGTGAACGGAGCTGGGCAGGGCAGTGGAGGACCAACAAGACTAAGCGTGGCTAGGACTCTGCAGTATCTCTACATGATGTAGGGGTGTCCTTAATGGATCCAACCTGCTCCACTACTGACTAAAATGACCTAGGGCAGAAAAGTCATCTTTTCCCAGTCAGGAGAAGCAGAAAGATCACTAAAAATTATTCTGAGCTTCCAGAGGGGGAAAAGGTACCCATTCTGCCCCTGTACTACCAGTCACCAGGATGGAAAGCATGGAGTCCTCTGTGAACCTTGCCTCTTCCTTTCCCTGGCCAATCCCAGTCAATTCTGCTCTGGTAATTCCCTCCATTCCACTGTCCCAGCCACACGTCAGCTTCATGGCATCTCTCCAGGGCCACTGCCTCTGTTTTCTCCCTCATCACCTCCTTCCACCAGCCATGCCACTGCCACGCCTCCTTCATGCTGGGCCTGCCTAAGGCAGAGGCTCCCTTCTCCTCTCCGGTGAATAAATACCTGTGCTGACTCCTTTTTTAAACAGCAGCAAGTACACTCAAACTTGGAGCAACTCCATGTGTGACCAGGTGGAACTGTGTCCCCTGGTGTTTCCAAGGATTCATTTATTAGAAGCCGATTGCCAGGCCTTTCTTTCAAGTTACCTCTGGATGGACTAAAACTTCCAGTCATTCATTTAGCAGCTGGGCTTAGTAACTGCACACTCCAATCAAGGACTTCTTCAAGCTCCTCTTTACATTTACTAACATCTGAACACTTTCTCCTGATATGTCCCTCCAGTTAAGTCCATTCTGACTCCTAACACAACCACAAGACAGAGCAGAACTGTCCCATAGAGTTTTCAAGGCTGTATATCTCAGCAGAATATCTGTTTCCTAAGGAGCAACTGATGGATTTGAATGACTAACCTTTGAATTAGCAGCCAAGTGCTAAGTACTGCATGGAATCTGATCCCATTGCCTTTCCACCCTATAGCTCTCAGCTGTCCTTCGCATACTCTCCACTCTGAGCATGCAGAGGCTTTCTTACCTTCAATTTTCTGCCCTATTGTTTCCTTCATCTAGATTCAACTACCCAATATGGTAGCCACTACTTACCACACTGAGCTATTGTTTTTGTTATGTGTCATAGAGTTGCATGTGAGGCACAGAGACCATATGTACAACAGCTCAAAAGCCTGCTTTATCTTGAGCCAACCTCATTGTCTCTGACAAACCAAACCCCATTGCCCCATTTACTGAGTCAATCTATCCCATCTGGGGTCTTCTTCTCCTGAGCTGTCCCTCCACCCTCCTGAGCATAATGTCCCTCTCCAGGGACTAATCTTCCTTATAATATACCCACAGTATGTCAGACAGAGTTTCAGAATCCTTGCCTCTCAAGAACAGCCTGGCTTCACCCTCTCCAGGAAGACCCTGTTTGTTTTTTCTTCCCTTTAGAAAGCCCTTCTCTTTTTTTCATTCCAGTATAGTCTTCATTATCTATCCATTATTTCCCTACTCTCTCCTTCCTCATGTTCATCCTGTTCGGGATTTTTGGGTGGCTGTTGGTTTGGGGTTTTTTTTCCCCATCATGTTTTTATAACAGTTGTTATAGTGTGCCATGGAGTTGAAAATGACTAATAGGTGACACTCCAGTGGATTTTCAGAGGCAGTAAATCATACAGGAGGAGACTACCCATCCTTCTCCTGTGTAGCAGCTGGTGGATCTGAAATGCGTGCCTTTGGAAGTGTAGCATAGCTTCTTACCACTAGGCTAGCAGAGTCTTATTGTTAGTTGCTGTGGAGTCAAGCATAATTAATAGTGAACCTATAAACAAAAGATCTCAACCCTGTCCTATCCTGTGCTGTACTTATCATCTCTCACACACTGGAGCCATTGCCAGTCACTGCCAATCCATCTCATTGAGGGTCATCCTCTCTTTTGCTGACTCCTCTACCTTTCCAAGCATAATATATATCTCCAAAGAATAAGTCATCCTAATAACATGCCGAAAGTATAGGAGATAGTTTCACCTCCTTGACCGTAAGGAGCACTCTGGCTGCACGTTCTTCAAGATATATCTGTTGTTTTCACAGTCCATTGGGATGTTGAATACTCTCCTCCAATACCACAACTCAAACACATCAACTTTTCTTCTGTCATCCTTAGTCATTGTCTAGCTCTCAGATGCATAGCAAGTGATTGAAAAGGCCAAAGTTTGAATCGAGCCCAGTTGGTCTTTAAACTTATTCTTGAGGACTCTAGAACATCCTTGTTCTTCAGGACTTTGGAGATATCCTTGACAACAGACTTTCTCAATACAATTATGTCTACTGATCTGATCATTGACAACTTAAATCTTTTCTCCATTTATCAAGTTCTTCCCTTTTTATTCTACAATTCCAGCTTTCTGCACATTCCATAGATAGAGAATAGCCAGAAGTTCAAGTAGGATTTGAAAGCTGAAGTGGCACTAGGGATATCATTGCTGGTTCCTGGTTGAAAGTAAAGAATATCAGAAAAAAAATTTATTTGTGCCACTGTGTGGATCGTAACATGTTGTGGCTGATGTTGAGAGGAATGAGAGTCCCAGAGCACTTATTTGTGCTTATGTAAAATCTATACCTTGACCAGGAGGCTGTTGTGCAAACAGAGCAGTGGGACACTGTGTGGTTCATAATTAGGAAGAGAGTGCATCATGGCTGCATTCTTTCTCTATATCTATGCAATCTGTATGCTGGAAAAATTATTTGAGAGGCTGTGTATATAAGATCTGGACAATGAATAAGGATGATAGAAGAACAATTGATATCTTTGAGCTGTGGTGTTGGAGAAAAGCACTGAACATCCATGGACAGCCAAAAGAACAAACAGATATGTCTTGGAGAGTGTACAACCAGAGGCAGTTATGAGGCTTCACCTCACATACTTTAGGCATGTTGCTATGAGAGGCTAATTCTTTGAGATGAACATGATGCTTGTAATGGTGGAGGGTTGGAGAAGGAGAGGTAGACCCACAATCAGGTAGATTTACTTGAGGACTGCTGCAATGGGCTCTACTGTGTCAGAAAGTGTGAAGATAGCACAGGATAGGACAGGGTTCAGATCTGCTGTTCATAGAGTCGCTATGAGTCATACTTGACCCGACAACACCTGTAAACGTAACAAGAGTGTTTCCTTGCTCTGTTCACACAATAGCCTCTTGGTTTTAGTATACGTTTCTCTTGAGCACAATTAAGTGCTCTGGGATTCCAATTCTTCTTCATATTAGCCATGACTTGTTATGATTCACACAGTAAAACCTTTACTTAGTCAATAAAGTGTAAGTAGGCAATCTTCTGGTATTCTTTACTTTCAGACAGTATCCATCCGACATCAGCAATGATATGCCTGATGCCACGGCCTCTTCTAAATCTTGTTTGAACTTCTGGCAGTACCCTATTTATGTACTGTCCTAGCTATTTGCTAATGATCTCCAGCAGTCTTTTGCTTGCATGTGATATTGATATTGTTTGTTGATTTCCTCATTCTGTTTGATCACCTTCCTTGGGAATAGAAACAAATACGGATCTCTTCCAGTCAGCTAAACAGACAAGGCCGTATCCTGTATCAAATATATAAAGAAGCCTAGCAGCCTCTTGTAACTGCATCTGACTCATCATCTTTTTGGTTCTTTGGATTTTAGCCAGCAGCCTGCCAATCATGGACCTGTTGGCCTCTGAAGCTATGGGCCAACTTGCCACCTTTTACAAGTGCCTTAGTCATTTCCTTTAGATAAACTTAACTTCTCTCTCTCTCTCTCTCTCTCTCTCTCTCTCTCTCTCTCTCTCTCTCTCGTATGTACATTCATTGCCTTTGATTCTCTAATGAATATGACCTAAGACATCACAGAGAAAATCATGCTGTATCTGACATAACTTGACTACGATCCTGAGATCAAGACTAGACAGCTTGTTTTGACCAATGGAATGTCAGCAGAGCCTTCAAATCAGCTTGCTCTTTTGTTCCTCTTCTCCCTGCGTGAGAATATGTCAGGTCTATCATCCATGGGATGAGAGACACATGGAGCAGAGCCAAATTGCCAGTTCCCCAAGTAACTCCAGCTGAATTCAGTCTACAGCTAGATATTTACCTGTCCCAGCCAGTCCCAGGCACATGAGGTGGCCTATTGTTGTCATGTACTGACTATTCAAAATCGATTCGTAGGTGATCCTTCAGTGAGTTTTCAGAGGCTGTAAATTGCATGGTAGGGGACTACAAGATTTTCCTGTGAAGCAGCTGGGAGATTTGAACCAGAGTGCCTTTGAGATTGCAGCACACCTTCTTACCACTAGGCTGCTGAAGCACCTTGCCAAACCAAAAGCACACAGTTCTAATCTACCAGTTTCTCCATGGGAGAAAGAGGGTCAACCAGCTCTTGTGCAATTTGTTGTTGTTATTAGGTACCACTGAGTCAAGTATGACTCATAGCGACCCTATGAACAACAAATCTGAACCCAATTCTGTCCTACGCCATCCTCACACTTCCTGCCACACAAGAACCCACTGCAGCAGTCACCATGTCAATCCTCCTGGTTGAGAGCCTTCCTCTCCTTTGCCGACCCTCCACACTTCCCAACATCATGTCACTTTCTAAGCAATAGCACCCCTTAGTAATATATCCAAAATACATGAGGCAAAGCCTCATCATTCTTACCTCCAAAGAGCACTCTAGCTACACCTTCTCCAAGACATATCTATTTGTTCTGTTGGCTGTCCATGGGCTATTCAATGCTCTTCTTCAACACCACAGCTCAAAGGCATCAATTCCTTTTCTGTCATCCTTATTCATTGTCCAGGTCTTGGATGCACAGCTAGTAATCAAAAAGACTATGGACTGAATCAGACTCACCTTAGTCCTCAAACGGACATCACTACTCCTCAATAATTTAGAAAAGTCCCTAACTGCACATCTTCCCAGTGCAATGCGACATTTACTGCCTCTGAAAACCCACTGGAGAGTCAGCTATGAGCTTGTCCTGACTCCACGGTACACAGCAACAATAACCCAGAGCAGCAAAGCTGACCGACCTAGATCATTGCATCCCTGGAACTGAAAGAGAGAAACTGGCTATTTTGCTTTAAACGGCTGGAGTTTTGTGATTGTTATGTAGTGTTATAAGCTCATAGATAAGTAATGTAGAAAAGATAGCCCCATCTACATTGGAAAAGGTATGCTTGATGTTGAAGGCAGAGAGAAAAAAAATGCTCAAAATTGTATCTTCTAGAGCATATAGTCAACAGTAATGCCTGAAAATTTAAAAAAAGAGGAAGAGAAAACGAAGGCACACAAGAACATTATTTAAAAGCATGGAAAGTTAAAGTAGTGATCCTTGTGGAGGAGAAATAAGGAAATGAGAGGCGAGCAGTGACCATTTTTCCTATAAACACTAAATAACTATTGTTGTTGTTGTTATGTGCCATCGAATCGTTTGCGACTCATAGCGACCCTATGTACAACAGCCCTAAACCCTGCTCTATCCTGTGCCAATCGCGTTGCGTCTGACACACCCATCCTGATTACCCCAGTCACTGAATCAATCCACCTCATAGAGGGTCTTCGCCTCCTGCGCTGTCCCTCCACCCTCCCAAGCATGATGACCCTCTCCAAGGACTGGTCCTTCCTTGCAACATGTCCAAAGTATGTCAGACGAAGCCCCAGAATCCTTGCCTTCAAGGAGTAGCCTGGTTTAACCCTCTCTAGGCTCAATGTCAAGAAGGCAAAGATTCTCACCACTGGAACTATTGGGAGCGTCAGGATGGATGACGAAGAGATTGAGAGTGTTCACAGCTTCAGTTTGCTCAGCTCCACAGTCAACACTCTTGACACTAGCAGCCAGGAAATAAAAAAACGTATTGTGACGGGAAAGTCTGCTGTTAGGGACCTCTCTAAAGTACTCAGGAGCAACAGTGTCTCTCTGGAGACTAAGGTGC
>NW_006400080.1:1024579-1026409 GCF_000299155.1 Elephantulus edwardii | reverse complement strand
TGAGAAAACATTCACAGAATAATATTGTAGTTAGGTATTGTCCAGCACACCTCACCGCATAACAACAACAGATCTGAACTTGGCCCTCTCTCACACTATCCTCACAGGCTCCAATACGCTTGAGTTTATTCTTAGTTGCTGTGTCATTTCATCTTGTTGAAGGTCTTCTTTTCTTTTGTTGACTTTCAATCTTGCCCAAAATGATACCTTTTTCCAGAGACTGGCCTCCCCTGACAACATGCTCAAAGTACGTGAGACAGAGTGTCATCATTCTACATTTTTTAATAAAAAAGTTTTAATTTTATTCTGGTTTGGTTTGCTTGCAAGGTTCATATACATTGTTTTTCATGAGGTTCATCATTCTTGTCTATAGAAAAATGTGGCTGCTCTTCCTCCAAGACAGGTTGGTTTGTTCGTTCTTTTGACAACAGCTTAGTTGCAGAAACCTTCCTTTCTGCTTTTCCAACAGCCAGTTTGTTACTTTGATTGACCCAGACTGGCTTCTGGGGAAGAAGAAAGAAACTGTCCTGAAGCTGAGCCATGCCTGTTTATTTTAACTGTCATGAAGAAGGATTTGATATCATAGGATGATACTACACTCCTGGAAAAGAACACTCCAGATCCAAACTCCACTGGACAACTCAGGATTGTCAGTGTGACGCAAGAAATGTCTCGATGATTGCACAGAAGCATAAAGAACTATGTGTCTTCTGTGTCTAATTATGGAATTTATTAGCTGTTTCTACCTAGATAATAGTAAAGTTATTATTTTACAGCTCTTATACTTTTCCATATACTATTTCACTTATTCTTGTATTCGTTCAATTATTAAATATTCAAAGAGTACTAAATTTTTGTCATGTAAGTTTTCCTTATCCATAAAATTATATTTTATTAACAAGGCAAGATGCCACTCTTTTTGGCTTATCCAATATCTTCATCTCCAGGGCTCTCCCTCTATGTGCTAATCATGCCCCTTCTTTGGGGCTCAGGCTCTGTCTGCAACTCTTTCATTAATGGTTCTTCCACAAAAAGTAGGAAATAAAATATCATTTGACCCAGCAATTCCACTACTAGGAATACACCCTGAAGAAACCAGAACTGTCACCCAAGCAAATATATGCCCACCAATGGCTATTGCTGCTTTGTTCGCAATAGCAAAGAGTTGGAAACAACTCAAGTGCCCATCAACAAACAAATGAATAGAGAAACTGTGGTACATTCACACAATGGAATGGAATATTATGCAGCACTGAAAACAAAGAACTCATGAAATTTTATACAAAGTGGGTGACCATGGAAGACATTATTCTGAGTTAAATATCACAGTCACAAATGGACAAATACTGCATTATGCCTCTGTTATAAAACAGGACTGATATGAGGGTGGGGGGTAACTAAGAAAAGTGGGGATAAATAATGCACACAGCATTTAAACAGACGAGAGAGAGAACTGTATAAAAGAAATATATGATTAGATATTATTGGCATGATAAGAGTCCAGAATAAAAGCTGCATAGTAAAATGGTCTGGGACTGGGGGGGAGGACTTTTTAACTTTTTAAAAACTTTTTAAAAAAGCAAACTGGGGGGTGGGGCAGGGAGGAAATCTGCAACAATAAATGAATGGAAATTTAAGTTCTTTATAAACTTTCATTGAAATCTCAATAAAAAAAATAAAAGTTTGCCTTCTACTATAGCTTCAGTGAGTCTTCCCTCCTCTGGCTTCTGATTACAAGACAATAATAAAAGTTCTATCACAAGAAAAGTGAGGAGGACCTGAGGTGCTATTGAAGAAACCAAAGACTATAGACTTGGACCAGGAGGCAGT
>NW_006400080.1:1020880-1023779 GCF_000299155.1 Elephantulus edwardii | reverse complement strand
GGATAATTGGGATGGGAGTGTCAGAAACAGTGCGATTGGCACAGGACAGAGCGGAGTTTAGGGCTGTTGTACATAGGGTCACTATGAGTCGCAGGCGACTCGACGGCACATAACAACAACAACATAACAACATATCTTTCATTGTGGATTATGTCTCAGCATCAAGAAAAAAAGTCTTCACCCTGGACAACATCATGCTAGATGGAGAGAATATTGAAATGGTTAATAATTTTATTTTGCTAAGATACACAGTAAATACCCTTTGCAACATTGTTGTTGTTGTTGTTAAGTGTCATTGAGTCACAGGTGACTCATAGCGCCCCTATGAAGGAGAGTCCTTAACGCTTGGGTGCCTTTCTTCCTTTCTCCAGGTTCATAGGGTTTCTGGAGGCAAGCTAATACGGAAGTGGATGCCACTCCTCCTTCCAAGCTTGTTTTCATCAGGGAGCTCCACCCCACTCTCTGTCCACATTGGGTAACCAGCCATTAACGCATTTGACACATCAGTGTCACAGTGTTCAACAACCACAAGTGACCCTTGTACGGCAACTTGTACACCAGGGCTATACGACCTAGGGGAATGTCTGAACAAAAACAATGAAAGATTGGGACCTCCAGTGTCTTAGCAGCCTGGCACGCCCAATTGCTGGGAAACTCCCTGCCCCAGACCCCCATTCATCTGGCAAGTCCACTTTTGCCTACCCCATTGTGGGCCCCAAAAAACCACCACGCATGCTGGAGTCCTCAAACCTACGGCACCTCCAGAAGCCAGAGACCGAATTCAGCTGGCATTAAATATCCCAAGACCCTAGGCGGGCTTAACCTTTCAGTGTCTTAGCAGCCCAGCACGCCCAATTGCTGGGAAACTTTTGTAACATTAGCCAAAAAATAAAAGATGTGTCATCAATCAGGGAACTCTCCAAGGTACTGAGAAGCGCTGATGTCAGTTTGAGGACTAAGGTGTGCCTGATCCAAGCCACGGTCTTTTCAATTGCTTCCTGTGCATCAGAAAGCTGGACATTGACAATGGAATGATCAATGCGTATCACTTATGATGTTGGAGAAGAGTGCTTAGCATGTCCTGGACTGTCAAAACAACAAATATGTCTTGGAGAAGGTACAGCCAGGAAAAGTTGAAGCCCCAGTGCTCCTTAGAGGGGAGGATGATGAAATTCTGTCCTACACACTTTGCCCAAGTGGTTAAATAAGGTCAATCCTTGGAAAAGGACATCATGCTTAGAAAAGTGGAGGGTCAGTTAAAAAGAGAAATAACCTAAACAAAATGGATTGACACAGTGTTTGGAGCAATGGACTCAAATGCAATAGAAATGATAATCATAATGCTTGATAGGGCAGGGTTCAGAGCTCCTGTTCATAGAGTCACTGTGAGTTGACTTGGCAGCATCTAACAACAAGAGATACAGAATCAGATTCCAGAGTCAATTTTCATTAGCTGTAAGATAATGAGCAAGTTCTTTAACTACGTTAGGCCTGAGTGTTCTTGTCACTTTCGTAGGGTTTACAAGAGTTCTTCTTCCTAGGGTTGTGGTTATGCACCATTAAGTTGACTGCAACTCATGGCTACCCTATGAATTATGGACCTGAACTTGGCCTTGCCCTGTTCCATTCTCACCATCTCTGATATACTTGAGTCCATTGTCACAGTCATAGTGTCAATCTGTCATGTAGAAAATCATCCTCTCCCACATCAACCCACCACCTTCCCCAATATAATGTCCTTCTCCAAGGATTGGCCCCTTCTAACAACATGTCCAAAGGAAGTGAGTCGAAATGTCACTGTCTTTGTTTCCAAGGAAACCTTGGTCTCCAGGACAGACCTGCTTGTCCTTTTGGCAGTCCCTGGGCTATTCAATACTCTTCACCAACACCACAAGTCAAAGGCATTTCTTCTGTAGTCCTCAGTCATTGTTCATTTAATTAACATGATAATACCATCCTCTTGTACTGTCAAGTTGATTCCGACTAATGGGCAACCCCATGTGTTACAGAGTAGCACCGAATTCTGTAGCAATTTGTTGTAAATCACTATAGAAGCAGATTTCCAAGCCTGTTGAATGTCTAGCCAATCAAGCAACATTTTGGTTTCCTACCAAAAGGGCCAATCTCGCTCAGCATTTCTTAAACTGAAGGAGTTGAAAAACAAATTCAAGCCACGGGTGCCAATACTTAAAGATAGTTACGGTAGAATGTTAAATTACCCAAGAAGTATCAAAAGAAGATGGAAGGAGTACACAAAGTCACTGTATCAGAAGCAATTGGCTGGCACAGAGGAATTTCATGAAATAACGTATGAGCAAGTGCCTATGGTGATGAAGGAGGAAGTTCAAGTTGCTCGGAAGGAATTGGCCAAAAACAAGGCTCCAGGAGTTGACAGCATACCAATTAGTTTATTTCAACAAACAAACACTGCCCTGGATGTATTCACTAAGTTGTGCCAAGAAAACTGGAGGACAGCCAGATGGCCAACTGACTGGAAAAGATCGATATTTGTTCCCATTCCAGAGAAAGGTGACCCAAGAGTGTGGAAATTATAGAACAATATCATTAATATCATATGTAAGCAAGATTCTGCCGAAAAATATCCAAAAACATTTGGAGCAATATGTCAACAGAAAACTGCCAGATGTGCAGGCTGGACTTAGAAGAGGTCGTAGTACTAGGGATGTTATAGCTAATGTTAGATGGATGTTGGCAGAAAGCAGAGAATACCAGAAAAATGTCTATCTGTGCTTCATTGACTATGTAAAGGCTTTTGACTGTGTGGATCACAACGAACTATGGCTGACTGTGAGAAGAATGGGAATCCCAGAACATTTGATTGTGCTAATGCAAAACCTATACTTGGACCAAGAGGCAGTCATCAGAACAGAGCAGGGAG
>NW_006400080.1:1011335-1020435 GCF_000299155.1 Elephantulus edwardii | reverse complement strand
GAGTACTGAAGAACAATGATGTCAGGTTGGAGGCTAAGGTGTACCTGATACAGGCTATGATTTTTGCCATTACATACTATGCATCAGAAAGTTGGACAGTGAATAGGAATGATAGAAAGAGAATTAATGCCTTTGAGCTGTGGTGCTGGAGAAGAGTGTTGAATATACCATGGACTGCTAGGAGAACAAACAGATTTGTCCTGGAGAGGGTGAGCCAGATTGCTCCTTGGGGTCAAGGATTCTGAAGCTTTGTCTGACATACTTTGGGCATGTTGCGAGGAGGAGCTGGTCCTTGGAGAGGGTCATCATGTTTGGGAAAGTGGAGGGAAGGCGCAGGAGAGGAAGACCCTCGATGAGATGGATCAATTCTGTGAGTGGAGTGGTGGGAAATGAATGTGTTTGAGACAGCGAGGTTGGCACAGGATAGAACGGCATTTAGGGCTCTTGTACATAGGGTCATTATGAGTTACAAGTGACTTGATGGCACATAACAACAACAACAACATTGACTACAAACTGCTGGTACCATCCAAGGTCTTACAATGAAGACAAAATTAAGCAAGTAATGTAGTGCGCTCAGCACTATGCCTGAATATCAAAAGGGAATAAGAATTAAATATAATAATCATTTAAACCGGGGACAAGAACTAGAATTTAATATATTATCTCATCCTTTTGAAGATGAGGTAGAGGCCACTTATTTATTTTTGGATCCAGAACTAAAGCTCGAGTCTCCTGGCACCTAGTTGAGGTTTCTTAAATTGTCTATGTAACTCACTTGCTACTTAGCATCTGTGTTGTAACTGGTGCTTTTATGTATTTCCTGAAACACAATATTCTTTTCCCTTAGTAAATATATATTAATGGTAGTAATACGTAAAGAAATTAATTTCTTTTGAGATCCATGTTTCAAACAATCAAGCTTATATAAGGCCACAGAGGACATAATTTAGAGTTTATCACTACATTGGGTGAAGGGGGCCTAGTAGCCTCCTTTCTAAGCTTTTCTAGGTCGTATGATAAGGAATTGTTAAGAAATGTACTTGTGAATTCCTCCCATATCCACTTTTAAGGAATATTGATTTGAATCTGCCCACACAATCCAATATTGCCATCCTAGACTTCAACTCTCTTTGGAGTTAGCATGACTGGAGAAGAGAGCATCACCTCTTTTTAGAGTCAGCATCACTGGCCCAAAGTCACAGATCACCTTGCATGTAACACTAAAGATGTTATAGAGGAGACATCCCAACAGAATTATAGTCACCTTCCTCAGTCATCTAATGCAAAGACTACTGAATATATTGTGAACTACAAAAACCAAGTCTGTCCTGGAGAAGGTGAAATAAAGCTGCTCTTTGAAAGCAAGGATTTTGAAGCTTTGTTCCACATACTTTGGGCATGTTGCCAAGAGGGACTTGTCCTTGGGATTGTAAAATGATGCAACCATTCTGGAAAGCAGTTTGGTGCTTCCTCAAAAAGCTGAACATAGAAATTCCATATGACCCAAGCATTCCTCTGCTTGGAAAATACCCCAAGAAAATGAGAACTGAGGCACAGAGACTTGTACACCAATGTTTATAGCAGCGTTGTTCACCATCGCAAGAACATGTAAACAGCCATCCACAATCGAATGGACTGAGAAATTATGTTACGTTCACACAATGGAATATTACGCAACACTCAGGAGCAATGACTTTGTAAATTATACCTAGCTTAGGAGAGCCTGAAGAGCATTATGCTGAGTGAACTAACTCGGTTCCACGGGACAAATACTGTATAAAACCATTATTGTAGAATGAGTATAAAGTTTCAAAGGGGAGGGAGGGTGGAAACAGGGATGAAGATGGGTGGCGGGGATTTAATTATAGGATCGCACAATTTTATGGGGAGGGCGAAGGAAATGGGAAAGATTCAGTGTGAAAGCAATGTATTCAAACTTTGTAAATAAACCAGTATACATTTTAAAAAAAGACTTTATAGACATCATAATTGTGTTTGGCCTTTTAAAGACACAGGTTCATCTAATATTATATCTTCAACACCTTGATCATCACTGTCAAAACTATTGTGACAGTTTCCTTTACTTTCGTTTGCAGGATGGATCCTGAAATGCAAAAATTTTTGGTGGAGGCTTGAAGAATTTATCAAAAACCAATGATAATCAACAAATATTTATTGATATGTGCAAAATTTTCAGTACTACGTTTCTTGGTTATTGATGCCAACACTTGACACAACATTGCTTGCTGAAAATGAGGACTTGAAGCACTTGTTGCAGAAGATCAAGAAATGCAGCCTTCAATATGGATTGCATCTCAATGCCAAGAAAACAAAGACTCTAACCACTCAACCAATAGGCAGTGTTATGATGGATGGAGAAGAGATTGAAACTGTCAACAACTTCATCTTTCTTGGATCCACAATTAACACCCTTGGTACCAGCAGTCAGGAAATAAGAAGACACATTACACTGGGAAAATCTGCAGTGAGGGACCTCTCCAATTTATTGAGGAATAATGATGTCATTTTGAGGAC
This sequence comes from Elephantulus edwardii, assembly GCF_000299155.1. Lineage (NCBI taxonomy): Eukaryota > Metazoa > Chordata > Mammalia > Macroscelidea > Macroscelididae > Elephantulus > Elephantulus edwardii. The sequence continues at coordinate 1,017,897 of NW_006400080.1, read as the reverse complement.
TAAGATAGATCTGATTCAGACCATGCTCTTTCTTATCCCTTGCTATGCATATGAGAGCTGTTCAATGAATAAGGATGACAGAAGAAGAATTGATGTCTTTGAGCTGTGATGTTGGAGAAGAACACTGGAAATGCCATGTATTTTGGACTGCCAAAAAGAGAAACAGAATGTCTTGGAGAGGGTGCAGCTGGAGTGCTCTTTGGAGGCAAAGATGATGAGGCTTCACCTCACATACTTAGTGCATATTGCTAGGAAGGGCTGTTCCTTAGAAAGGGACATGACGCTTGGAAGTATAGAGGGTTGGTGAAGGAGAGGAAGACCCTCAACCAGGTGGATTAACTCGGTGAGTCTGCAATGTGTCAGGAAGTGTGAAGATAGAACAGGATAGGACAGGGCTCAGATCTGTTGTTCATAGGGTCACTATGAGTCATACTTAATTCAATAACATCTCATAACAACAGCAGTCGCCTTTGAATAGCTAGTGTTATACATTTTGTTTTTTCTGAACCAATTCTCCTGAAGCTTTTCAGGTTTCCTCCAGGGGAAGCAAGGTGACATGGTCCAGGAAGGGATTGGGGAAGATCCTCCTTTCATGATCTCTAGTTTCTAAGCTGCTTTTAGTGTCTTCTCTTGTTGTTATGTGCTTTCAAGTCACCTGTGACTCATAGCAACTCTATGTACAACAGCCCTATACCCTGTTCTATCTTAAGCCAAACTTATTGTCTTTGACACACCAGCCCCCTTTACCCCAGTCACTGAATCAGTCCATCTCATCCAGGGTCTTCCCCTTCTGTGCGGTCCCTCCACCCTTCCAAGCTTGATGTCCCTCTTCAAGGACTGATTCTTCCTTGCAATATGACCAAAGTATGTTAGATAAATTTTCAGAATCTTTGCCTCCAAGGAGCAGCCTGGTCTCACCATCTCTATGACGAACCTGTTTGTTCTTCTGGCAGTCCATGGTATATTCAACACTCTTCTCCAGCACCGCAGCTCAAAGGTGACAATTCTCCTTCTATCATCCCTATTCATTGTCCAGCTTTCTGACACATAGCAAGTAATTGTGAAGACCATGGCCCAGATCAGGCGTACCTTTTCTTTTCAATTCCTCATGCATTCCTTTTATTTTTGTATCCTATGGTCTTTTCTGCTATAACTTACATTTGCGTACAGCAGAAGTTGTACCTCTCATCTTCACCATTAAAGCCCCAAGAATAATCTTTCCAGAATAACAATATATCTTGATTTTGCTATGAGAAATCAGTATTACTGAGAGGTTTGCTTGACTTGTGGATGGTATAGAAGGGAACAAGATGGGGCTTGTAAATAATTAGCCAAGACTCAATCACTTGGAAAAGAGAAAGGTAGAAAACGAAAAGAAAGAAAGGAAGACGGAAGAGGGAGGCTCCTCTGGAAGGACCCTCTCGCTCCTCAACACAGATTCAAAGAAAATGAGAAAACTAGCTTCTGTCCAGTAATTCTGACCCATGCACTCTCTCTATGTTTCAGAAGAGAACTGTACTCTATGAAACTGTCAATGGCAGATTTTATTTTTTTTAATATATGCTCTCCAGGTCTTTCTTCCAAGGAGCCCCTGGATCTCCATTCTCTCTAGTAACAGTCAGTCAGACTAATCAGGTTCACAGTAGGACTTAACAAGGGAAGAGATGGCCCATCTTCCCTCTTGCAGCCTCTGGGGGATTTGAACCACCCGAAAGTGGCTGCCTTTATGTTAGTAGCACAAATTTCTTCTGACAAGGCTACCAAACTGGGTTCAAAAGAGGCTGTGGTACGAAGGATATAATTGCTGACGTCAGATGGATCTTGGGTAAAAGCAAATGCCAGAGAGATGTTTATTTGTGTTTTAGAAGGACATTTGGCTTTGTGGATTATCACAAATTATGGATGACATTGAGAAGGACAGGAATCCCAGAACATTTACTTGTGCTCATGTGAAAGAAATCTAGACTTAGAACAAGAAGCAACTGTCTGAACAGAATAAGAGTATGTTATGTGGTTTAAAATCAGGACAGTAGTGCATCAGAGTTGTATCTTTTCTTCATACTCATTCAATTTGCACGCTGAGCAAATTATTTGTAAAACCAGACTTTATGAAGAAAAATGTGGCATCAGGATTAGAGGAAGAGTCACCTTACTTGCTGAAAGCAATGAGAACATGAAAAACATACTGCAGAAAATAAAAGATTACAGCTTTCAATATAGATTAAATTTCAACAATAAGAAAATAAAAATACTCACCACTGGGCCAATAGTCAAGACCATAATCAATGAAGAAAAACACTGAAGTTGTCAGTGATTTCATTTTATTAGGGAATGCAATCAACACCCATGTTAGCCATAGTCAAGAACTCAGAAGACATATTTCATTGGGCAAATCTGCTGTCAGTGACCTTTCCATTGTCCTAAGGATGAATGCTATCAGTTTAAAGAGTGAGGTGTGCCTGACCTAAGCCACAGTATTTTCATTTGCTTCCTACACATCTGAAATTTAGACAGTAGATAATGATGACAGAAGAATCTGTGCCTTTAAATTGCAGTGTTGGAGAAGAATACTGAATCTCACAGACTGCCAAAAGAACAAACAAGTTTGTCTCTTGGAGGAAGTGCAAACAAGGTGCTCCTTGGAGGCAAGGATAGTGAAACTTAGTCTCACATTCTTTGGACATATTATCAGGAGAAGCCAGTTATTGGAAAAAGGCATCTTGCAAGGAACGGAGGAGGGTCAGAGAAAGAGAGGAAGACCCTCAACAATATAAATTGGTACAGTGGCTGTTAACAATGGGTTTGAGCATTCATCAGGATGCAGGATAAGGCAATGTTCACATCTGATGTTGACAGAGTCTCTTTGGATTTGATAGGACAGCATATAACAAGCATCTACCAGGGACTCCAAAAGGCAAAGCTGAGCAGGGAGGAGTTGGAAGGAGAATAAAGAAATATTAAAACACCTTCTGGACTGTGAATATATTCGCAGAATGAAATATAAAATCTTTTTGTAAAAGATCTTTCTTTTCTCCTAGTATATTATAAGGTCTAATTTTATGTTTTAATAGAAATTTAATTTGTGTTTGCAATTTAGTGAATACTTCCCCACGTTAGTCTGGAGAGTGATGTAAAGAGACAGTCTATGGCTTAGAGCTGAGTTCTACCTTCTAATCACTTAGCTGCGCTTTATTCATGCTCCACTTTCAAGGAGACTTTGGAACTGAAGGAGGCTTAATTCTCTGGCACAATTCTCAATTCCTCTATCCTGAGGACCAGAAATTGAGTGATGTTAGGCTACCTCATGTGCTAGGAAGCTTCTTGATGGTAATTCAATGGAAATATTCTATGCTTCCAGAAAGATCAGTTAAAGCCAAAAAACCTTGTTTAAATAAAATAGAATGTCCAACCACAATTATATATATTGAGAAATTGTGGTACATTCACACAAAAGGAATATTACACAGCACTCAGGACCAACAATTTCAAAAACTACTACACAACTTGGAAGAGACTTGAAAGTATTATGCTGACTGAACTAACTCAGTCTCATAAGGACAAATACTGCATAAGATCATTATTATAAAAATAAAAGGATAACTAGTAAATTGTGTATGGGAGTCCAAAGGGAGAAAGTATAGGACCAGGGAGGTGATGATGGGTAGGGGAGAAATCACAGGGTCATACAATTTGGTAGGTGGAGGGAGAGAGTAAAGGAAATGAGAAAGATCTGGTGGGAATCTGAAAAGATGAGATGGGATAATGGTAAGCACAGTCCAGTGGTGATTAATTTTATAAAACATAGTGTATATGAATAAGTGTATGAAACATAATGTCTATGAAGGAAAGTTGGGTGAAATCTGTCTAAAGAAATAAACTTACAAAAAAACCCATTTAATTAATAACTTCGATAACTTGGCACACATCTGACTCTCTGTAAGATGTAAATCCTTCCTATTGAAAAACAAATTTAAAAAAAAAAAGGCCACAGAGAGCAGAAATAGGGCTGGAAGTAGATGACACAATTGATTTTAGGATGAGAGTTTAGATAATCCAATCTGGTCCCAAAGGGAGCTTTGTGAGGACAGCTGAGTCTGTACTCCCTGATGCAGAAGCTGGAGGCCTCAGGTGATCCATATTGCAAAGAGAAGACTTGAACCCATGAGGAGTGCAGTGATGGACTTGGCAACCCAAGCCAACTATTGCAATTCATGTTGTTGCTAGTTGTTGTTGAGTTGTCTCTGACTCATGTTGATACAAAAGAATAAAATGCTGCTAGGTCCTACAGTATCTTCCTAAATGAAGGCACATTCAAGGTCATTGTTGCCACGATTAAGTATTATTATTATTATTATTATTATTATTATTATTATTATATTTCGTTCATGCACACTTCCCTCCCTACCTCCCCCATCCCCAATTCCCTTTGTAAGATTACTAATTGTCATACATATTATTTCTAATCATCCATTCCTTTCAGAATGCCCTTCCTTTCACTCACTTATAGTGCAGTATTCATTATCTAGCCATTCTTTTCCTGCTCTTCCCCTTAGCCCTGTCCCAATCCTATTACTACAATAATGGCTTATGCTGTATTTGTGCCTTTTAACTGACATGTTTTACTCAACATAATGTCCTCCAGACACATGTGCATTGTGTAGTGTTTTATGAGGTCCTTATTTTCAATGCTGTGTAGTATTCCTTTGTGTGAGTGTACCATAGTTTCTCTACACATTAGAATATTGTTGGGCACCTTGGCTGTTTCCATTTATTTGCTATTGTAGATAATGCTGTGATAAACATGGATGTGTCTGATTGTGTTTGTGATGCAACTTTGATTTCTTCAGGTATATACTCAGTAGTAGAATAGCTAGGTTAAATGTTATTTCTATTTCCAACTTTCTAAGGAAGTTCTGTGTGGATCACAATAAAGTGTGGCTAATTCTGAGATAAATGGGAATCTTGGAACTTATCTCAGTGCTTATACAAAACCTATACCTGGACCAGGATGGAGTCATCAAAACAGAGCAAGATAACACTGCATGATTTAACATCTGGAAGGGTGTATGCCAGGGATGTGTCCTATCTCCATACCTTTTCAATATATACACAGAACAGATCATCTGGGAGGTTGGGCTCTATGAGGAGGAGAGTGACATGATTAAAGGAAGACTCATCAACAACCTGCATTATGCAGATGACACAACCTTGTTTGCTGAAAATGAGGAGGACCTGAAGCACTTGCTGCTGAAGGTCAAGAAATGCAACCTTCAATATGGATTGAAGTTCAACATCAAAAAAACAAAGGTTCTCATCACTGGGTTGATTGGCAGGATCATGATAGATGGTGAAGAGATTGAGATTGTTAACAGCTTTAGTTTGCTTGGTTACACAATCAACACTCTTGATACCAACAGCCAGGAAATCAAAAGAGGAATTGCTGAAGAGCAATGATATTAGCCTGGAGACTAAGGTGTGCCTGATCCAGGCCATGGTCTTTGCAATCACTTGCTATGCATCAGAAAGCTAGACAATGACTAGGGATGAAAGGAGAATGGATGCCTTTGAGTTGTGGTGCTGGAGAAGAGTATTGAATATACAATGGACTGCTAGGAGAACAAACATGTTCGTACTGGAGAGGATAAGAGCAGGCTGCTCCTTGGAGGCAACGATTCTGAAGTTTTATCTGACATACTTTGGCCATGTTGCAAGGCAAGACCAGTCCTTGAAGAATATCATACTTGGCAGGGTAGAGGGACAGCACAGGAGAGGAAGACCCTCGATGAGATGGATTGACTTAGTGGCTGGGGTAGTAGAGGTAAATGTGTCAGAGGCAATAAGATTGGCTCAGGATAGAGCAGGGTTCAGAGCTGCTGGACATAGGGTCACTATGAGTGGTAGGGGACTTGACGGCACATAACAACAACAAGGAAGCTCTTGACTGCCCATTTTACATTCCCACCAATGTATGTGTGATCCTATCTGCCTGTATCCTAGCCAGTATTTGTTGTTTGCTTCCCTGTTGTACTTTGCTATATTGTTGCTTGAACTGTTGTTTTGATTTGTATCTCTCTAACAGGTAGGGGTTTTTGAGCATTTTCCATGTATTTGTGGCCACCTGACATTCTTCTTTGGTGAAGCTTCTAATAATCTCTTCTGCTCATTTTGATACTGGATTGCTTGTCTTCTTGCTGATCTACTGGAGTATTCTATAAATTTTATTTATGAGTTCCTTATCAGATATGTCGTTGGCAAATAATTTCCCCAGTAGGTGGGCTTCCTTTTCATTTTGTTAGAGAAGTTTTCTGATACATACAAGGATTGGATTTTCTTTTTCTTTTTCCTTTTTTTTTTTTTGTTTTTTGTTTTAACAAACAGAAGTTTACTCTATTACAGTTTAGGAAGGCGCTGTCTGAATTGAGGTTGCCAGATCAAGGAAAATGTTTTTCCTCTGTGCGTTTTCTGGTTCTGAGAGTTTTCCACAGTAGGAACCTAGGCACAAGGGATACCCTATTTTCTCTTTCTTTTCTCTTCCCTTTCCTTCCCTTCCCTTCCCTTCCCT
>NW_006400080.1:991962-1011235 GCF_000299155.1 Elephantulus edwardii | reverse complement strand
CTCTCTCTCTCTCATCTATTTTATCCTCTCCTCATTGTAGGTTTTTAGTTATGCTTGAAAGTCTGTGTTCTTAGAAGTAGACTACCATGTCTTTTTAGTCTGTCTTAGCCTGGAAAGTTTCACGGAACCTGTTCACCATGGATTATCCTTTTCTTAGCCTCCAGAATTACAGCAGTTTATAAGCCACTGTATTGCAATAAACTGACAGACAGGTGGTAGAACTCAGTCCGTAGAAATAAAGTGACAGGAAACACAACTCAAACCCCACCGCCATGGAAAAGCTACAGAAGATATGTATGGAGAAATGTGTCTAAACTGAACTAGTGTTAGTTTTTTGAGACCTAGATGTTATTCTTGTTTATAGGCCTGGTTCTTATGGAAATACTGAAGATAATGGTCATAGTGAAAGAACACATCAACTGGCAAAGATAAATCCTACATTCTAGGATGATATCAGTGGGAAACACCTTCACTTAGAAAAATCTAAACCACACTTCTCTTCCCTTTAAAATCATATCCTTTCATGTCATCTTCCTTTGGCGTTCTAACTTGGATATGAGAGTTACACACCTTCATATCAACCACATGGCTTTTTTTTCCCAAGATCCTCCCTTTTCGTACCATCAAATAACCCTCCAACCGCCTTCTGTCTTCAGAAAGGATCTTGCTAAGCCAACCAAATGTATGTAGACATCATAATCAGGGTGTTCTGAGACATTTTATACAATGGCTTAGCTAGGCAAAAGAGTCTTTTACTCCTCAACTCTGTCTGTATTGAGTTAATGGAACATGGAAAAATCCATTTCATTCTCTGCACTTCAATTTGCTGATGTGTAAACAGAGAGAATGAGGTTAAATAAGTATTTGTAAAATCGTGTTCTAATAGCTCTAGTCATCCAGACAAGTGAGTTCTTTAGACACCAGCCACTCAGGGCTGGAAAGTGGAAAGGGTATGGAGCTGGTATCCCCATTCCTCCCAGACCATCAACATCATTCTTGCTCTTGTCTTTTATATGCTGGCTTTCAACGTCCAATTTTGGCTGAAGAATACCATCCATTGCTTTTGAAAATCTGAAAACCTTTGGAAGCCAATGTTTCCTGAGAATACTTTCAACATGAACATATTCTGGCTTTCTGGTATCTCATACTCCACTAAGCACATACAGTGACTACCTTGATCCAAGCTCAGCAGATAAAGACTTTTTTTCTTTCTCAAGTTCAAAAGATTGATGGGTTTTTTTCCTCTCCCTTCCTCTCTCATTCTCTCTCTTTTTTCCCCCAACATGACTTGAAGTGAATAAAAGTTTACAAGTATGAGCATTATTATCAGATCATAATGGTCACCTTCTCTTTGGAGAAGAATGGAGAGTGCTCTCCAAGTGAATGCTTCTGGTTGTCAAATGATAACAATACCATCTTGTTGTTGTTGTTGTTGTGTACCATTGAATCAGATCTGACTGGCACAGGAGAAGATTGCCCTCCTTCTCTAGCATAGCATCTGGTGGATTCAAACCGCCTGCCTTTGGGATTGCAGCACAGCTTCTTTCCTCTAGGCCACCAGAGCTCCCTCAACAATACCGTCTTTTGTACAGTTACCAGAATATTACCTTCTAGAAAATCTTTTTCTCTGATTATATCACCTAGAAGCACTTTCTTTGATCTTTCCAGGTTCTATATTATTCTTTTCCATTTTTCTGTGCCCTAATTTCTCCAAGACTATAAATTTTCAATATCTTGTTTCCATCCAAAGAGACAGATTTCAAATGAAACTTGCTGTCTTCAATATCAGATAGTATATTTCGTTGCTCTTTTTAAAAATGGCTTACAGTTTATCACTTTCATTTGAACATTCTTTGAAAGTGTGCTTGTTTAACCATCAATTCACCTCAGCTTAGGAAAAATGGCAGATCTATGTGCAGTAGTGCAATGGAGAAGGAATAATTAGTGAAGCTAGATCACAAACTCAATTCATTGTCTTCGAGTAGGAACCAACTCATCTTACCCTCCAGTGGGTTTACATGGGAGGAAATGGCCCATCTTTTTTCTTCAAAGCAGTTAGTGAATTCAAACTGTCTTTGATTTGACAGCACAACCCCTTAACCACTAGGCCAGCTGGATATTAATAGAAAAAGTGAGGGGAAAGTTGGGCAAATAATGATACCACATGGCCATTAGGTAAAAGAGTAAATCCTTGAGATATGAGGTAATGTTATATATGTCCTTCAATTCAGGTCTCCAAAAGCTCTTAGAGCTTTACTCTGTGCTACTGAAGATCACAGATGTACAGCAAAGTTTTGTTAACATATATGTTCCATAAACCTCCATGTATCCATATCACTCCAATAAATTTAGGCATCTCTGGAAGACAGCAATGGATAGGAAGCTTGGTTTCATGGATTTGAAAGAAGCTTTTGCTAATTTTGAGGGTGTGTGTGTGTTACAAATGCTTGCTTCCAGTCCTATCACTCCTTCACTTCTCTTCAGAAGACTGAAGATTTCCTCTCATTTTGAGTTGACAACTACTCATTCAAGCCCTCAAAAATCTGTTTTTATATGCCTATATAGATAATCCTGACTTTAGATTCTAGCTACTATATTTCTTAGCTTTTCAAGTATGACCATGTTGGAAGACTCATAACCCATCAAACCATCAGCCTAGATTATAATTCCTACATGATCATACCATAAGATCCCCCACCTGGCCAAAGAGAGATAAACAGTCTTCTCTTGCAAAGATTTACAACTTCAGAAACCCTGTGAAGGGTCACTATACATCAGAACACACTCCACAGCAGTGAGATGAAAAAGAAACTCACTGATATTAAGTTGACTGTGATTCATAAAAATGCATTATTTGTGTTATAAATTAGAGATGGAATGAGTTGCAAAATTTATACCTTGAAAGTGACAGTGACTTAAATGTAGACAGTAGGCTATAGAGCTGTAAAAGAAGAATGTAATGATAAGTTTAGAATTCACTGCATTAGTCCAGGTCAGAAATTATGACTGTGTGCATTAGATGATGTGGATTAATTGCAGCAAAGAATAAGAAAGATGGATGAAACTGAGACATAATTATGAAGTAAAAATAATATAAGTTAGTGATAGATTAGAGGTGAAAGATGAGGAAGAGTGGCATCTAGATGGGTTCTTAGATTTCAGACTTCGGCAGCTGTAAGCATAATGGTCTCATTCACTGAGACAGGAGGACTTTAGAGTGGGCTGAATTGAGGGGAAGAAGGAAAGATCAGAAATCTGGTTTTGGAAATGTGGTATTCATGAAGACTAATATGGAAAAATACCTAAAAAGCAGTTGTCTAAATAGATATTTTGAAGTTCAAAATAATTTGGAGGCTGGATGGATAATTTTAGGAGATAAAATCTTTATATGGAGAACGTCTACTTCCAGTCAAGATGGAGTAAAGGAGATTTTATTTAACTGGCCGTCCTTAAACACACACACATATGCACAGTGTACACATAGCTCTAAGAGAAGAAAAAATTTTTTTTCTAAAACCACAAACAAGGGCTTATTAAGACATGGAACAATGGGCAATAAAGAACTTCTGAAAGACTGGAAATAAAGTACATCAGATTATTGCTTTGAAAATGTTTCTGGGATGTGAGTAGGAAGAAGGGACGTGACCATAGCCCCATGGGCTACCTTAGAAGAGTTTTCTAAGAACCAGGTGAGACCAAGGTAGTTAATGTTTATAGAGTAACAGAGGCAGAGAACTCGGAAGATTTTGGAGGATTCTCCTCACATATACAGCAGGGCTCTGATGAGGGCAGTAGCAGATAATTGATCTTTATTTGTGCCTTTATGCCCAATTACAAAATGGGCAGAAAATGTGAAAAGACACATCATCAAAGAAGACATTCAGAAGGACACAAGCACATGAAGAAATACTCAAGACCATGAGCTATTGTTTTCTGTTGTGGTTACGCGCCATTGAGTTGACTGTAACTCACAACAGCTCTGCACCTTGACCTATCCTGAGACAATCTCACTGCCTCTCACGCACCTGACCGCATTATTACAATCACTGCACCAGGCCATCTCATTCAGGGTCTTTCTCTCTTGCACTGTCCTTCTACCCTTACGAGCATGATGACCTTCTGTAGGGACTTGTTCCTTCTGAAAATATGCCCAAAGTATGTGAGACAGAGTCTCACCATCCTTGCTTCCAGACAGCGCCCTAGCTTCCCTTTCTCCACGACAGGCGTGTTTATTCTCTTGGTAGCCTGTGACATGTTCAATATTCTTTTGCAGTAGCACAACTCAAAGGCATTGATTCTTCTTCCGTCATCCTTATTCGTTGTCCAGCTCTGAAATGCACAGCAGGAAATTGAGAAAACCATGGCCTATTTCAGGCGCTTCTCTAGACTGGCATAGGAGGTCTTCAGCATTCTGAAGCAGTCCTTGACAGTAGATTTTTTTCCTGTACCACTAATCTTGATTTCCTGACCGCTGGTGTTAATCGTGTCTATTTAGCTATTAGAGAGATGCAAATAGAAAAAACAACATAGCACCAATAGAAAAAAGAAATTGGACAGCAAACAATACATCCTGGTGAGGGTATGGAATTATTGGCATCAAACACTACTGGTGGGAATGTAAAATGGTGTGATCACTGTGGAAAATATTCTAGCACTTTTTAAAAAAATTGAAATATCATTTGATAAAGTTATTCTATTGCAGGTTATATATTCTCAGAAAACTAAAATTGTGATGTGTCCAGACACATAAGCTTTTATGTTTATTGGCGCATTATTTACAATATTGGAGAAATGGAAATAACTCAAGTGTCAGTCAGCAGACAAATGGTTAAAGAAATTATGGTATGTTTACACAATGAAGTATACTAGGTAATGATAACAAATTCAATAAACACTACATAAAAGTTAATTAATCTTTAGGATATTTTGTTGAGTTAAATAAGTCAATCACAAAAGGATAAATATTAGATAAGACCTCTATTATAAAAATCTAAAAAAAGGTTGACATCCTGATAGAATCATGCTTCCACAGTTACTAGGTCTAAGAAATATGGAATCGAGAAGAAAAAATTAAATATCCCAGAAGACTTGACCATTCTAATGCGAAACTTATACTTGGACCAGGAGGCAGTCATCAGAACAGAGCAAGGGAACACTGCATGGTTCAAAATTGGGAAGGGCGTACGCCAGGGATGCATCCTATCTCCATACCTTTTCAACCTATATGCAGAACAGATTATCCGGGAGGCGGGGCTATATGAGCAGAAATGTGGGGTCAAGATTGGTGGATGATTTATCAACAATCTGTGTTATACGGATGACACAACCCTGCTTGCTGAAACTGAGGAGGACCTGAAGCGCCTGCTGCAGAGTGTCAAGGACTGCAGCCTACAATATGGATTGAGGCTCAATGTCAAGAAGACAAAGATTCTCACCACTGGACCAATTGGCAGCATCAGCATGGATGGTGAAGAGATTGAGATTGTACACAGCTTTAGTTTGCGTGGCTCCATAGTCAACAGTCTTGGTACCAGCAGCCAGGAAAGTAAAAGGCGCATTGCAATGGAAAAGCCTGCTGTTAGGGACCTCTCCAAAGTGCTAAAGAGCAATGGTATCTCTTTGGAGACTAAGGTGCGTCTGATACAGGCCATGGTCTTCGCAATCACCTGTTATGCATCAGAGAGTTGGACAATGACCAAGGAGGATAGAAGGAGAATTGATGCCTTTGAGCTGTGGTGCTGGAGAAGAGTATTGAGAATACCATGGACTGCTAGGAAAACAAACAGATTTGTCCTGGAAAGGGTTAAACTGGGTGGCTCCTTGGAAGCAAGGATTCTGAGGCTCCGTCTAACATACTTTGGACGTGTTGTGAGGAGAGACCGGTCCTTAGAGAGGGACGTCATGCTTGGGAGGGTGGAGGGACAGCGCAGGAGAGGAAGGCCCTCTATGAGGTGGATTGATTCAGTGACTGGGATAATTGGGATGGGAGTGTCAGAGACAGTGCGATTGGCACAGGACAGAGCAGAGTTTAGGGCTGTTGTACATAGGGTCGCTATGAGTCGCAGGTGACTCGACGGCACATAACAACAACAAATATATATATATTTGGTCATTTTTAAGATTAGTAAAAGAAAGGGTAATGTATACTAAGGGCATGAGCAAACATGGTTATTGCAATTAATGCTATAAAACAAAATGATCAAATTAAAATGATTGTATAAAAATAATTGAATTTAAAATAATATGCTTTATAATCTTTAATTCAAATTATTGTTAAAATAAAATGAAGATAGCACAGGACTCAGATCGGTTGTTCACCACACCTAACAGCATCTTATAGCCTCTTTGGTAAGGAGATTCACTGCCAATCCAGTGTTTCACATCCACCAGCAACTTTGAGGGGAAATGATAAGCTATCTTCTCCCATGCAATTTATGGCCTCTGAAAATCACTGACAGGTTAGCTACGAGTTGGTTCTGACTTGACTGTACATAACAACAGCAATACATACATGCAAAATGTGGACAATCTCTAGAGAAGGTGGAAGAGGAATTGATGCCTTTGAATTACAGGGTTTATAAAGAATATTGAAAGACCATAACCATGTGAAAGGAATAAACAAATTTGTCTTGAAGGAAGTGTAACCCGAATGCTTCTTGGAGGTGAGGAGCACACAACTTCATTTCAAATACTTTGGAAATATTATCAAGTGCAGCCAGTCCCTGAAGAAGAACATCATGTTGGTAAAACAGAGAGTTGGGAGGAAAGAGACGTTCAACAAACAGACTGATACACAGCAACAATGAGTTCAGATACGGCCTCAATTCTGAGGCTGGCACAGGACTGAGAACTGTTTTACTTTGTGATGCAGTCACCATGAGTCGAAGCTGTCTCTGTGGCACCTAACAGCAACAACACTGATCACAGAGTGCGATGTGTTTTTAGAAAGCAGGTATAGGGCCTATGACAGATAATAGGTTGATGGGAAAAAGAAATTTTGCAAGAAAAGTATATATAAATAATATCCATACCTCTACTTTTCATTTAGGTGATTATTTTCATATTAAATGGTGGAACTGGATATCAACAAATACCTTAACAAGACCCTGATATAGTTCTTGAGGGGGGGAGGTGGGGATCCTTTTTAAGGGTTTTCATTAGCCTAAAATTTGAAAAAGAAGCCATACATTCAACAGCCATTGCATAATAATAAGAACTCTGGGCACATAATCAGCATTCTTGGTTGTGAGATCCCACTGGCTACCACCCAGCTCTGAGCAAGACACTAGGTTCTGGTCTCTATATCTTAATATATAAGGAAGATTAACATCCAGATGGTTGGATTGTTGGAATGCCAAATGAGACATTGTTGTAATGTTGTTGTTGTTGTTCTTATGTGCCGTTGAGTCACCTGCAACTCATAACAACCTTATGTACAACAGCCCTAAACCCTGCTCTATCCTGTGCCTATCTCACTGTCTCTGACACACCTACCCCGATTACCCCAGTCACTTAATCAATCCACCTCAGAGAGGGTCTTCCTCTCCTGCGCTGTCCCTCCACCCTCCCAAGCATGACGTCCCTCTCCAAGGACTGGTCCCTCCTTGCACCATGTCTGAAGTATGTCAGACGAAGCTTCAGAATCTTTGCCTCCAAGGAGCAGCCTGGTTTAACCCTTTCTAGGATGAATCTGTTCATTTTCTTAGCAGTCGATAGTATATTCAGTACTCTTCTCCAGCACCACAGCTCAAAGGCATCAATTCTCCTTCTATCATCCCTAGTCATTGTCCAACTGTCTGATGCATACCAAGTGATTGCAAAGACTTTGGCCTGTATCAGGTGCACCTTAGTCTCCAGAGTGACACCATTGCTCTTCAGTACTTTGGAGAGGTTCCTAACAGTAGACTTTGCCATCACAATACATCTTTTAATTTCCTGGCTGTTTGTGCCAAGAGTGTTGACTATGGAGCCAAGCAAACTAAAGTTGTTAACAATCTCAATCTCTTCACCGTCAATCTTGATGCTAAATACTTATTATAAAGGCATAACAAATATAAGAAATGATGGCCCTTTCTAGGCTCCACATCATAGTTCTAGAAGCTATTTAAATATAAGTGTTCGTGAACTTCTGAGCCATCTAAGCCTTCACTCTCTCCAAGACTCACAACTCCCACATCACTGTTTTATTCCTTTCTCTCTTACAGATATGGTGCTCTTTCTCACATATACTAAAGCATCCCCACCGGGAATATTCAGCAGCCTCTGCCATTACTGACCAAGGGACGCTGTTGAGCAGTTACCTTCAGGTGAGGAAACCCATGACCAGCACATTATCTAGCATCTCAGATAGCAGCTGCCTCTATTGATTTCTACTATCCAGTCTTTAATAGAGCCAAACATGTCTATCATTACTGAACAAATGTCCCAACCAAGAGAAGGGTAAGTCTTGTCCTCTGTGAACTTCTCAGGTATGGAGAGAGCACACAGCCAGATGAACCGTGAATTACCAAACCTAATTAATATAATCAGAAAGCTGGACAATGACTAGGGATGACAGAAGAAGAATTGATGCTTTTGAGCTGTGGTGCTGGAGAAGAGTATTGAATATATCATGGACTGCTAAGAAAACGAACAGGTTTGTCCTAGGGAGGGCGAGATCAGGCTGCTTCTTGCTGGCAAGGATTCTTAAGCTTTGTCTGACATACTTTGGACGTGTTGCAAGGCAGGACCAGTCCTTGCTGAGGGACGTCATGCTTGAGAAGGTGGAGGGACAGCACAAGAGAGGAAGACCCTTGATGAGATGGATTGATTCAGTGACTGGGGTAATGGGGGTATGTGTGTCAGAGACAGTAAGATTGGCACAGGATAGAACAGGGTTTGGAGATGTTGTACATAAGGTTGCTATGAGTTGCAGGCGACTCGATGGCACATAACAACAACAATTAATGTGAAATCAGGCCCAAGCTCAAGCCCTGTGACTCACTAGAGCTGCCTGGTTATTTGACCGCTATCAAAATGGCAGTCATAAAGGCATCACCCTCTCTGGTCCTTTAAGAGACATTTCCACAAATAACCAGAGAAAGCAAGGCATGCAAAACACCACAGGCTCTTTGCCCTCTGGCCTTCCTAAGAGACAGTTTCAAAAGCCTCTACTGTTGTCCCGTTCCCCCCCACGGACACAGCTATTTATTGTCCCCCACACTCAAATAGAGGTTCAATTAAAAATCAGAATTTGGCAGCAACAACCTGTTTTCTTGTCAGACACATTGTAAATTGTATAAAAACTATTTTGGTGCAATTTACAACTTTGGAAATAAAAACACACTCATACAGCAATTTGTCTGTGGTAGCACTAGGAAGTCTGGAGGCCTGTCAGATCTTGGAAGGTGGCCAGAAAAGGGAACGTGTTTGAGAGTGAAATGCATACAGTAATGACCACCAGCAGTTAGGTGTGGATAAACACAGTCCACCTCTGGGTGTGCATAGAGATTAAATGGATTTAATATATTTAGTGTAGTACTTAGTACACTATAGGCCAGTGGAGTGGTGGTAGGACAGATGGAGGGGTAAGAATTGTTGTCACTAGAATAGAAAGATATTGTAGCAATAAAAAGATGTGGCACATTGAGAAAATCTGCCCTCAGGAACCTCTTTAAAATGCTGACGAACAAGGATGTCAGTTTAAAGACTAAGGTGTGCCTGATCTAAGTCGTGGTATTGTTAATTGCTTTACATCCATCTGAAAGTTGGATAAAGAATAAGGAAGACTAAACAAAAATTGATGCCTTTGAATTTGGTGTTGATGAAGAGTATTAACTATCTCCTGGACTGCCTAAAGAACTAACAAATCTGGCTTGGAAGAATTGCAACCAGGATGCTATTAAGAGGTAAATATGGTAAGACTGGGATGTGTCCTGTCTCCATATCTTTTCAATCTGTATTAAGAACAGATTATCTGGGAGGCTAGGCTCTATGAGGAGTAATGTGGCTTCAAGATTGGAGGAGGATTCATCAATAACCTGTGTTATGCAGATGACACAACCCTGCTTGCTGAAACTGAGGAGGACCTGAAACACTTGCTGCAGAAGGTCAAGGACTGCAGCCTTCAATATATAGATTGAAGCTCAATATCAAGAAAACAAAGATTTGCACCACTGGGCCGGCTGGCAGCATCATGATGGATGGTGAAGAGATTGAGATGGTTCACAGCTTTAGTTTGTTTGGCTCCACAGTCAACATTCTTGGCACTAGCAGCCAGGAAATTAGAAGTATTGCAATGGGAAAGTATGCTGTTAGAGAACTCTCCAAAGTACTAAAAAGCAATGATGTCACTCTGGAGACTAAGGTGCACCTGATATAGGCCATGGTCTTTGCAATCACTTGCTATGTATGCATCAGAGAGCTAAACAATGACTAGGGATGATAAAAGGCGAATTGATGCCTTTGAGCTGTGGTGTTGGAGAAGAGTATTGAATGTACCACGGACTGCTAAGAAAATGAACGGGTTCATCCTAGAGAAGGTTAAACCAGGCTGCTCTTTGGAGGCAAAGATTCTGAAGCTTCATCTGACATACTTTGGACATGTTGCAAGGAGGGACCAATCTTTGGAGAAGGATGTCATTTTGGGGAGGTTGGAGGGACAGCATAGGAGAGGAAGACCCTCATTGAGGGGAATTGATTCAGTCACTGCAGTAATGGGGGTAGGGGTGTCGGAGACAGTGAGATTGGCACAGGATAGAGCAGGGTTTAGGGCTGTTGTACACAGGGTCACTATGAGTCACAGGCAACTCGATGGCACATAATAACAACAATGGTAAGACTTTGTCTCACACACTTGGGGCATGTTTTATGTTGCCATGGCTCTGTCCCACAAGAACAAATCGTGTATAAAACCATTATTGTAGAATAAATATAAGGATCCAAGGGGCAGGGGGGAGGGAAGGTGGAAGCAGAGGGATGAGGGTGTGCGGTAGCAGGGGGATTAATCGTAGTTTTGTACAATCTGATGGGTGGGAGGGTGAGGGAAATTGGAAGAATCTATTCTTGAAAACAATGTATTTGAATTTTGTAAATAAACTAGTATAATGATGGGGGGACACACACACAAAGAAAAATATGCAAAAGCTACAATGAGGAAAAACCAAACAAGACAATGGCTCTGGATCCTCCTGTGCCATCCTCATCAACTCCAACATGTTTAAGCGCATTGTTATCCACTACGTCAAACCATCTTGGTAATAGTCCACTTCTCTTACAATGACCCTTTACCTTTCCAGGTATGATGTCCTTCTCCAAGGACTAGCTCCTTCTAACAACATATCTGAAGTATGTGAGATGGAGTTTCACCATCCTCACCTCCATGGAGCACGCTGGGTTTAACTTTCTCCGGGGCAAGCTTCCTTGTTCTCTTGGCAATTATCAGCATATAGATTGAATAAGTATGGGGGAAAAAAGATACAGACCTGAGGCGTATCTTTCCTGCTTTCAAACCATATAGTGTTCCCTTGTTTTGTTCAGACATCTGCTCCATGCTCTAGGTAAAGATTTCTCATGAGTACAATTAAGTTTTTTGGAATTTCCATTATTCTCAATGTTAGCCCTAATTTGTTATGATCCACACAGTCAAATGCCTTTGCATAGTCAATAAAACACAGTAAACATTTGTCTGATATTCTCTGCGCTCAGCCAAGATTTATCTTACATCAGCAATGATATATCTGATGTCAGGACCTCTTTTGAATACAACTTGAATTTCTGGCAATTCCCTGTTGATGTACGTTTCCAGTCATTTTTTTTTTCATTTAGGTTGTTTATTTTTCATTTCAATGAACATCTACAGAGATTTTGGGATTCCATTCATTCATTGTTGCACCCTTCTCCCCGCACAAACCAATGCTGGAGAATAGCATTGAATAGATCATTTTTTTAACAATCTTCAGCAAAATTTAATTATATGTGATATTAATGATATTGTTCAAAAACTTGCATATTCTGTAGGACTTCCATATTTTAAAATGGAAACAAATATGGATCTCTTCCAGTGAGTTGGATTGTTTCTAAATTTCTTGGCATGCACTGATGTATGTGCAAGATTGCATCTGTATGTTAAAATATGCCCATTCGTAATTCATCAATTTTTTTGCCAATACCTTCAGTGCATCTTGAACATTTTCCTTTACTGCAAATGATTCTTGATCATTTGTTACTTCCTGAAATGGTCCATCATCGACCAATTCTTTTAGGCACAGTGACATTGTGTATTGCTCTCATCTTCTTTTGATGCTTCCAATGTCATTCAAGACCATGAAATCCTTCAGGATTATAACTCCAGGCTGGAATTTGTTCTTCAGTTATTTCACCTTGAGAAATGCAAAGTGTGTCCTTTGGTTATGGTTCTCTAACTCCACCTCTTTGCACATTTCATTAAAATAATTTACTTTGTTCTTTTGAGCTGCCCTGTGAAATTGTCCCTTCATATCTATTTATTCATAATATTTTCCCATTTGTTTTGAACTTTCTACATTCTGCTGTAAGATTCGGAGTCTCTTCTGACATCCATTTTAGTCTTTTCTTTCTCTCCTGTATTTGTAATGACCTTTTGTTTTCTTCATGGATGATATCCTTGATGTCATCCTACAACTCGTTTGGTCTTGGTCATTAACATCCAGTCCATCAAATATGTTCTTGAGATTATTTTTATAGTCAGCTGGGACAGACTCAAGGTCACATTTTGGTTTTCTTAAATATGGTTTCATTTCTTCAGCGTCAGTTTGAACTTGTGTATCAGGAATTGATGATCTGTTTCAGCCCCTAGCCTTGTTTTGACTTCTGATATTGACCATTTCTATCAACCCTTTCCACAGACATAGTCAATCTCATTCCTGTGTAGTCCATCAGGTGAGATTCATGCACACGTTGTTGTTGTTATTGTTGTTGACAATATGACATTGTTTGTTTTCTTGGCAATCATAGGATACTTACTAATCATCTCAAGCATATCTCAAAGGCTTCGGTTCTTCTGTCATCTTTATTTATTCTCCGACTCTTTGATGTATAGCAAGTAATTGAAGAGACCATGGCTTGGATCAAGGGTGTCTTTGTCTTTAAACTGATACACTTTCACTACAGTACTTTGGAGAGGTCCCTAACAGAAGACTTTCTCAATATAACACATCTCTGATTTCCTTATTGTATAGAGTTTTACTCATCTAGAGAACTGACAATTTCAGATTTTTTGTATCATTCAATTGTTGTTGCTTGTTGTTGTTGTTGTTGTTATGTGCCATCAAGTTGCCTGTGACTCATAGCGACCCTATGTAAAACAGCTCTAAACCTTCTACCCTGTGCCAATCTTATTGTCTCTGACACACGTATCCCCATTACCCCAGCCACTGAATCAATCCACATCATCCAGGGTCTTCCTCTCCTGTGCTGTCCCTCCACTCTACCAAGCATGATGTCCCTCTCCAAGGAATGGTACCTCCTTTCACTCAGTTATCCAGATATTTATGGAGTGCTGCCTTGTCCACTACATGACAGGAACAAATTATGAAACACACAGCTCAGGCACTTGTACCCAACCACAGAAATCAATTGGAACATATAACTATTTTCCTCAGTCCTCAACCCGGAACATCTCTGGACTAGGGGATAGACTAAGGCAAGGAAAGAAGTTTAGAGAGTCAGCATATAAAACTACTGATTAGAAAGCTGAGCCCCAGCCCCAGTCTCACCTTCCCTCACTTACCCAGCTTTTCCTATTCAGAGAACAAACACTTCTCTAGCTGCCCTTGCAGACACACATTCATCATTTTATTTATGTAACTATTGCTGTTACTGGCCCTTGCACAGTATTTTAAACCAAAACCAATTGCCATCAAGTCAATTTTATCACACGGCATCTCTGGACAAGAGTAGCCCTGGCCTCCATAGGATTTTCAGTGGATGATTTTTCAGAATTTGATTGGCAGATATTTATTTTGAAGCATTTCTAGAGGTTCTAGAACTCCCATCCTTTCCATTAGCAATGTGTTCATTGTTTGAATTACTCACCGTTCTTATATTCACGCATTTAATTCTAGCAGACACTAAATGGTGAGGATAGAAGAATCAATGCCTTTGAGCTGTCGTGCTGGAGAATAGCATTGAATATATCATGGACTGCTAGGAGAACAAACAGTTTCATCCTAGAGAGAGTGAAAACAGGCTGCTCTTTGAAGGCAAGGATTTTGAAGTTTCATATGACATACTTTGGGCATATGATGCCAGGAAGGGCCAGTCCTTGGAGAGCAACATCATGCTTGGAAAGGTAGAGAAAGAAAGGAAGACCCTGGACAAGATGAATTTACTCAGGAACTGTAGTAATGAGGGGAGGTGTGTCAGAGGCAACGAGATAGAGCAGGTTTCAGAGGTATTGAGAATAAAGTTGCTATGAGTCACAAGTGACTCAATGGCACATAACAACAATAGGGGGGAAATTGAGTCACAAAAATCACAAAGTGGTGGTCATTGTTGTGTACTATCAAATTGGAACTGACCCAATCCGATCCTCCAGTGGGTTTTCGGAGGCAGTTAATCACACAGGAGGGGAGTGTCCATATTTCTCTTTACTCAAATTATGTGCCTTTGGGATTGTAGCACAGCTTCTTGCCACTAGGCCATCAGAGTTCTCTACCTTTAGCCTACCCTAAACCTACGCTAAACCACCCAACTAACAAATGAGGGAGTTCAATTCTGACACAGATAGTTTTGTCTCAGAACCTATTGTGTAAAACCTCTCTGGGCTTCAAATTGTTTATTAAGAGATTAGATCAGAGTATAATTCCATGCAGCACTTCCCTCCTCCAGAAAGTTTTGATAAGGGAGTTCTGGTGGCCTAGTGGTAAAAAGCTGTGCTGCAATCACAAAGGTGCACAGTTTGGATCCACCAGATGATCTACTGGAGAAGGAGTGGCAATCCTCTTTTGTGCCAGTAGGATTCGACTCGATGTTACACAACAGAAAAAGAAAGAAAGACAGTTTTGCTATGGAGGATACACAGCATCATCTGAGCTAAAACAATATGCTTGGTCATTTCTTTCTGATCCAAACTCTTAATCGCCTTGGAAATTAACAATAAACACTAGCACACACATGACGTTGTGAATAGCACTGCAGACACCCAACGTTTCATATAAGACACAGTATCCATATTTCCTCTGTAAGAACCAGCTTCTCAAAATGATTCTCCATAAGACCTAGCTTCTCATGTAAGATGTATCATCCATAATTTCCTGTAAGATAATTTGTTAACCAAAAGCATTAGGACAAATCAGCACAGACCAAACACTGTCAAGGGTGCCCCAATTATAAAGAAAATCTTAAAAGGATGAAAAGCTCTCCAAGTCCCAGCCCACCCATCTCAAGCAACATTTGATATCTGTAAAGTTTAGTGGGTTTCATGAGAACAAATCCTTTCCAGACAGATGGAAGAAAAGGCATCTTCCAGAGAGACAACCGGAGCCCTTTGTAATTTAGCTTAGCTTTGAACCCAGTAGAGCAGGATGCAAAATAAGCCAAATTATGGTTGCTCTCTCAGAAAGAGATAAGACTTCATGATTCTCTCTTCTTTTATATGGATGACCTGAAGCTATGGCCAGAGAGGAGTGCTCAATTACAAAGCAGGCTTGAAATAGAATCCGGTTTCAATCAGTCAATTAGTTAGTATGTCACTTCCAACTTTGGCCATGAGTCCAGGGAGCCAGAAGTTCCTGGGAGCTTAAATCCTAAACCATTAGGCCCCCTCTCTTTCTCTCTCATATAGATAGATAGATAGGTAGATAGATAGATAGATAGATAGATAGATAGATAGATAGATAGATAGATAGAGTTTCTTCTAAGGCAGTAACTCAAGGATTTTGAAGCTTCATCTGACATACTTTGGGCATGTTGTTATACGTGCAAGTTCACGTGCCAAATGTGGAAAGGTAAAGAATCGCAACCACATGCAACTCTTTGATATGAGTAAAATTTGGAAAACGGAATTCCCAGAGGCATAAGAAGCCAGGAACTACAACTGTTTTTCCAGGGAAACACTAGAAAAATCCAGCAAGCCATGACAACTTTACAATGAATTGGCCATGAACTGAAGAGTCATCTCCCGCTGAATACAGCTGAGAAACAGTGCCGTTTAGAGGTCAAACATGGGGTCAAGGTCAATTCCCAATTCACAGAGAGAAATGGGAATACCCTACTCATCCCCTATGCCTTTGTTACTTTATCTGCAATGGTATCCCTCCAATAAAGATCTTATGGGGTAAGCTGAGTTCCTGGCCTGGAATAAAAAATCAGTAAGGGTTAATTCATAGTTTCAAACATCTCACTCCATAAATGGCCCAATAACTACAAAGAGTTTGCGTGCACATACTTTTTTTATGCTGTAGCAGATGCTGTCATCGCTCTGCCGTATACTTTTCCATTCTTCTGCAAGCCAGCTGCCCTGTGCTCTCACTTCCAACTTTGGCCATGAGTCCAGGGAGCCAGAAGTTCCTGGGAGCTTAAATCCTAAACCATTAGGCCCCCTCTCTTTCTCTCTCATATAGATAGATAGATAGGTAGATAGATAGGTAGATAGATAGATAGATAGATAGATAGATAGATAGATAGATAGATAGATAGAGTTTCTTCTAAGGCAGTAACTCAAGGATTTTGAAGCTTCATCTGACATACTTTGGGCATGTTGTTAAGAGGGGTGATTCCTTGGAAAAATACATCATGCTTGGAACGGCAGAGGATCAGCAAAAGAGAGGAAGAGCCTCAATGACATGGACTGACACAATGATTGTAACAATAGGCTGAAGTGTGTCAGAGATGGTAAGCATGGCACAGAATAGGGCAGGGTTCAGATTCCTTGTTCATTTGATACCTATGCATCATACTTGACTCAACAACTTCAAACAATGACAAACTGAATGAAAGGAGATTGACCATCCTTCTTCTGTGGCGCTGCTGGTGGATTAGAACCATCAGAGAGGGTCAGCCTTTGGATTG
Source organism: Elephantulus edwardii (assembly GCF_000299155.1). Classification (NCBI taxonomy): domain Eukaryota; kingdom Metazoa; phylum Chordata; class Mammalia; order Macroscelidea; family Macroscelididae; genus Elephantulus; species Elephantulus edwardii. The sequence goes on along the minus strand of NW_006400080.1, from coordinate 994,207 downwards.
GCACCACTGCTCCGTACAGATTCCACCTACAGCACTCCCTAACAATTGATAGATGCCACGAAGTATGAACTCTAACTCTTTGTCACTGTTAAGAAAAGTTTTCAGAATGGTCAACCCTGTTCTTTGCAAGATCTGAGGCCACATTATCCTCCATGGGACTCTGCTTCACCTCCTCAGTCACCTGAATTTCTTCTCTCCTGAGACTCGTTTACGTAGTTCCCTCTAAGCTCTTCTTGGGAGGGGTCCCTGAGTTAAACAGCTGCTAACTGAAAGATTGATGGTTTGCATCCCCTTTGACATTCCTCAGAATAAAAGCTTAGTGACTTACTTTCAGAAAGCCAGGCGCACTTCTGCTCTCACACACAGGGGGTTGCCGTGAGTTGACATCAACTAGTTTCATGGTAAATATACTGATTATCTAGATGCATCTGGTTATATAAAGGGAAACTTTTCTGTAAGTTGGCAACACCTTGTAAGCATTCTATTCTGTTGACAGAACAATCTTCCACTGAGGGAAGCCCAAACTATGATATATATACTATGATTATGTAGGAAAAATACAATAATCAGAAGAGAACAAAAGGGTCAGAATGAATCAAAGAAGAATATGGAGACATACGTGGTCATAAAGCGAAACAGAGGAATGCACATGGAGAGGGAGGGAGGAAGAGAGAATCACGATGCTTCACCCACCCGGTCTCGAACCTACATCTTCTGCTACCAAAGCATGAATGTAATCTGCTCTTCATCTAAAAATCCAGGTGAGATTAGCTTTCAGAAACATCTACACACTGATATGGCCTCATTCAGATAATAAAGGCACTGTGCTCCAGAACAGGATTACACCCTCAAGTTCACGGCTTAGAGTTCCAGCACAGGTTTTAAAAGGACACAAATCCTATTATAATAGTTCATGGCTGAGGCCTTGACTATATTAATGTTACTTCCTTCAGCTCCTCAAAACTAATTTCCAGATTTGTGGAGATGCTTTGAGTAGCCCACCAGGTATATTTTCCTCTGGACCAGTGTCATGAGGCAGGATAACCTTGTTTATTTGCCCTGCTAATATATTGCTGGAATCTGTTTTGGACCCACTGGGAAAGTTACAGATAGATTTCTCTTTATATAACTAGAAATATCTGGATAATCAATTTATTTACATTTATGTATTTATATTGTTTGTTCTTGGTAGATGCCATCGAGTTGAGTATGGCCCATGGTGATCCTATGAACCCTGTCCTAGCCTGTGCCATTTTCATAATCTCTGCCTTCTTGAGCTTATTGCTGCAGTCACTGTGTCAATCTACTTGGTTGAGGGTCTTCTTCTCTTTCACCAACACTCCATCTTTCCAAGCATGATGTCTCTCTCTAAGGAATAGCCTTTCCTACTAATTTGCCCCAAGCATGTGAGACAAAGATTTATCAGCTTTGCCTCCAAGAAGAACTCTGGATGCACCTTCTCCAAGACATACCTGTTTGCTCTTTTGGCCATCCATGGGATATCCAATACTCTTCTCCAACACCAGAGCTCAAAGACATCAATTCTTCTTCCTGGACTGAACTAAATGCCCCTTACTCATCACACTGATAACATTGTCCCTCAGTAATATGGAGAGGGACCTGATTGCAGACTTTTCCAGTACAATATGTCCCCTAATCACGTAACTGATGATACCAAGGTTGTTGATTGTGGATCCAGGTAAGATGAAGTCATTGACAGTTTTGATCTTTTTCCATCTACCATGATGCTACCTATTGGTCCAGCTAGGAGAATTTTTGTTTTCTTGACATTGAGATGTAATCTGCATTGATGGCTGTATACTTTGACCTTCTGCAGCAAGTGCTTCAAGTCCTTTTTACCTTCATCAAGCAAGGTTGTGTCATCTATATAATGGAAGTCATTGATGAGTTTTCCTCTGATTCTGATGCTACATTTCTCTTCATAGAATCGAGTTTCTCTATAACTTTCACAGCATACATACAAATTTAATTAAATATGGATAAAGGATAAAATTCTGACTAAAACCTTTCTAAATTTTAAACCATATAGTGTTCCCTTGCTCTGTTCACAAACAACCTCTTGGTCTTGGTATGTTGTTGTTGTTGTTGTTATGTGCCGTCGAGTCTCCTGCGACTCATAGCGACGCTATGTACAACAGCCCTAAACTCCGCTCTGTCCTGTGCCAATCGCACTGTTTCTGACACTCCCAACCCAATTATCCCAGTCACTGAATCAATCCACCTC
>NW_006400080.1:957326-976175 GCF_000299155.1 Elephantulus edwardii | reverse complement strand
GGGGGATTTAGTTACATATATTTGTGATCCATATTTTACCACAGTAATAATTAATACATGTGCCTTTACTCCTATTTTTGACATACTATTGATTGTTAAGAAATGTCAATTCTTCTTCTACTCTTGAAAGCTTTGAAACAAGTTAAAGTTCATTCATATATTTCTCATATGTCATAAGATAAATGTGGTAATATTTACAGATGGAGTTCATGCCTTTGAGCTGTGGTGTTGGAGAAGAATATATCATGGACTGCTTGGAAAATGAACAGGTTTGTCCTTGAGAGAGTGAAGCTGGGCTGCTCCTTGGAGGCAAGGATTCTGAAGCTTCGTGTGACATACTTTGGACATGTTGCAAGGAGGGACCAGTCCCCGGAGAGGGTCATCATGCTTGGGAAGGTGGAGGGACATCACAGGAGAGGAAGACCCTCAATGAAATGGATTGATTCAGTGACTGGGGTAATAATGGGGGCAGGTGTGTCGGAGATAGTGAGATTGGCACAGGATAGGGCAGATTTTAGGGCTGTTGTACATAGGGTCGCTATGAGTTGCAGGTGACTCGATGGCACATAACAAGAAGAACAAGAGAGGGAGAGGGAGGAAAATGAGCATCAGTGAATGAATGAAAACCCAACTTTTCTGTAAACTTTCATTAAAATCACAATTTAAAAAATATGTGAGCTGTTGATGGAACCCCAATACATTTAATGCTTTCATTGCTAACTGGAAGGTTGGAGGTTCAAGGCTACCTAGAGGCAACTCTAGGTAGAAAGAAGAAAGATGTGATGACCTAATTGCAAAAGGATCAATCACCAGAAATCATATGGACCACAGCTCCCTGACCACATGGAGTTGCCATAAGTTTGGATCAAGTCAGAGGTCAAAAACTTGGTTTGAGCTGTGTTCTAAGAATCAAATCCCTCTTCCTCTTCCCTTCCACCAGCTGTTCTAAAGGAGAAAGGTGAGCAGTCTTCCCCCCCTAAAGATTTACAGCCTTGAAAACCCAACAGAGAGGCACCAGCAATTAGAATCAGCTCAGTGGTTGTGAATTTTATTTTCTTATTTGTAATCTTATTTTCCTACCAGTGTCTTCATTAAGTCGGTAGACTTGCCTACCTCATAGTCAATGCTCAGTAAAAAGTATGATTATATCTTAACATGATCTGTGGTAAAATGCCTCCTGTATTGCTTCCTTCTTTTATCTTGTTAATCTTTAATTGTTTTTCTTTAAAAAATTTGCTTAAAGTTATATGTACTGAAGGAGAAGTAGTTCTTTCAGAAAACTTTTTTCTTAATTCCAAATCCAAGGTTGGACACAAGTTTTCTAAATGGTTGCTTTTTAATAGAATGATTTTTATTTGAAATTCAGCTCCTAAGAAATAGCAGTAGAAAGTCAAAAGAGAGCTGACTTACTTGACTTCTAGCCTTTAAAAAGTCTGCTTCTCAATGGTGATGGCAATAGTGGTGCTGGTGGTAGTGGTGGTGGTGCTGGTGATGATTAGGGGACATCAGGTTAAGTATGACCCATAACAACACCATGAACAACAGACTTGACTGAATCATGTTCTCTCCTGTGCCATCCTCACAATCTCTGATAGACTAGAGCCCATTGCAGCAGTCACTGTGTCAATCCTTCTGGCTGAAGGTCTCCCTCTCTTTCACCTTCCCAAGCACTGACAGAGGTCACAAATCCCTATGACTAAAATTGTATTGTTTATCTCTACTGCAGAGCAACATGTTTCATAATTTCTTGATCCTTGAGTAGCTCATGTAAAACATTATCAAGGAAAGTATTGTCCACTCACATCTGAAGATAAAATACCCCAGCATCAGACAAGCTTTCTCCACTATAGTATGTTGCTGCTTGTCATTCATAGCAACCTTATGGACAGCAGAATGAGACATTTCCCCGTCCTGTGTCATCCTCACAATCATTGCTGTTCGAGCCCATTGTCTGTTGCCCCTGTGACACCCCATCTCCTTGAGAATCTTCCTCTTTTTCACCAGCTCTCTCTTTACCAAGCATGATGTCCTTCTCCAGTGACTGGTCCTTGTTGTTAAAAGTATCCCAGACATAACCTTATCTATCATTCTCTGGTCTAATGAAAATTCTGGCTAACTTCTTCCAAGGCACATTTGTTTTTCCTTCAGGCAGTTCATGTGTATTCAATATCATTCTTCAATATCACTCAAAGGGCTTTGATTTGAAGATTTAAAGCTGTGAAAACATTTTACCCAAATTATGGAAGATTCTAACAAAATCAACATGAGAAGGACACCAAATTTGATAGCTAGCTCTCACTTTTCTTATCTTACCAGGAGGAAATAGACCAAATAACATTTGATTTCTTTCTACCTGCCTCTTCCTCTTCCCAAAGAAAGCTCATAGTGGAGAATGGCATTGATTTGACTAAAGGGACTCCTATGAATTGTTTTTTCTTTTCTTTTCTTTATTTTCCATACTATGCCAGCTGCACTTCTTTCTCAATTAAAAATTATTTCCATCATATACATTATTTATGCTGCTAAGAATTACAGGGCGGGGGCAAAGAAGAATTGCAGTATGATTTTTCCACTTATTGTGAAGTTGCTTCCAACTCATGAAGACCCTAAGCATAAGAGTAGAATTACTCTTAATAAGAATTTTAGTGACTGACTTTGGAAAAGCAGATTGTCAGATATTATTCTGAAGGCACCTCTGAGTGGACTAGAACCACGTCATTAACCATTTGTCTCACCCTAAGAGCCCAGTGTTTTGACAAGAAATCTATTTCTCTATCCTGTACTATGGTGCTAGTTGTCACTTCACCATTGGCAAACATCATGGCTCTGTCTACACCTGGCCATAGACTGTGACTAAATTTTCAAAAACATAACAGAATTTCTTGGGCATTCAGCTTATAAGAAGAGGCCTAAATAAGAGAGATGCAAATCAAAACCACAATGAGATACCATCTCACCCCAGTAGCAGTGACAAAGTTTAACAGGACAGCAAGTAGTAAATGTTGGGGAGGATGTAGCAAGATAGGAAGTCTTACATACTATTGGTGGGATTGTAAAATGGTACAACCACTCTGGAAGGCAGTTTGGCATTTCCTCAGAAGACTGAACTTAGAAATTCCATATGCCCCAGCTATTCCTTTACTTGGAATATATCCCAAGAAAATGAAAACTGAGGCATAAACAGAAACTTGTACACCAATATTCACAGCAGCATTATTCACCATCATAAGAATATGGAAACAGCCCAGATGTCCAACCACAATTGAATGGAGAAATTATGGTACAGTCCAGGATGATGAAATGCTATGCAGCATCAGGAGTAATGATTTTGTAAATCACTACCTAATTTGGGAGTGACTGGAGAGAACTATGCTTGAGTGAACTCAGTCTCATAAGGACAAATACTGTATAAGACCATTATCGTAAAAAGAGATAACCAGTAAAACTTATATGAGGATCTAAGAGAGGAAAGGGGTAGTAGAGGGGTGAGGATGGGGGAGTAATCATAGGGTGGCACAATTTGATGGGTGGAGAGAGGGGTAGGTTAAAGAAATAGGTAAGATCTGGTGCCAAAAACAATGTATAAGAACTTTGTAAGTAAACCAGTATAATTTTTTTTAAAAATAGGCCTATAAAATAATGACTACAGATCTATGTACCAATGTTTTTGCAAGATTAGATTATAAGCAAAACTCTTTAAAAAAAGATGATGCCATCATCATCCCCTTGAAGCATGAAATAAAACAAATGCAACACTTATCATTGCCCTTGTGACCACTGAGGCCTATTGTTTGCATTGCCTAAGCTCTCCCACGGTTAGATGGCACTCTTAGGAAAACTGAGTCACGGTCAGGCCACCCAGGTGCTCAAATGAGAAAGAAGCACAGCTCCAAGACACTGGTACAACCTCAGAGCTAAGACCGCACTGAATGTAAACACTAAACCAGAAGCAATTGATCCCATCGTTTCAGTCACTGTATTCGGCCTAATTGGATTGACCACTTTAATGGAGCTGTCTCATCAATTCAGCAGTCAGGCAATTAAACCCAGCAATCAGTTTAACTCATCCCCTCCCCCCATTCTGCAGACCAACTACTTGGACTTCAGGAATTCACAGGTTGTTACCACATTGTGTGCACAAGGCCTTAATGATGTTACTGGACCCGTGCCACAAGGCGCTCCTCAGAAACACTGGAAGCTCCCTAATGTGCCCCCCTCCGAACCTCCCACTAAAAACAATACAGAATAAGAATCAACTGGTGCGGTCGCCATAGAGAACCCTGAAGCCACAGAGATCAGGCTGAGGCTGTGACAACAGATCTGTTACTGAAATGTCACAGTACAAATCCTACCATCACGTGCCTTACACAACAGACATCCCCCACTCAGTACAGTTCCCTCCATACACTAGCCCACGTAGAAATGGCACAGATCTCAAGTTGAACAACTTCGTCCTGTTTTCCCCATAAATATCCTTTCCAAGATCCTCGTTTGTAATTCTAAAAATGACGGTTCAGTGGTAGATCTTGGTTCGGTTGCTGGCTGATGCGCCTTACTCACAGCCGCTGCCCCGTCTGTGAGTGGATAGCAACGAGCATCAAGATGGCAGGGTCAAACATGTCATTCCATTATACACGCCCATCATGACTTGAAACCAATTCAACAGCAGCTAACATTAACGATCCCCTCCTGATGCAATAGAAGTGACTGTGAGGCACTCTCATAAACAAACTGATAAAGCATTTGTGGTGATCAATTTATCAAATTTTATCCTAATAAATATGTATGTTGTCGTGTACCATGGAATCAGAACAGACCAGTCACTGACCCTCCTCCGGCGGGTTTTCAGAGGCAGATTGCCCATCCTTCTGCGGAGCAGCTGGTGGCCTCAAACCGTGTGCCTTTGGGATTGGAGCGCTGCTTCTTGCCACTAGATATATATATATATATGTATGTATATATATATGTGTGTGTGTGTATATGTCTATATGTGTATATATATGTATGTGTGTGTGTGTGTGTGTGTGTGTACACAGTTGCCCAGAAAATCTGCTTCTTAGAATTTATTCCAGAGATACCCACTGCCCATTTTTCTCTCATGAAGCATCTGGACTTGAACTGCTGGCCTTTGGATTAATAGTCTGCCATATTGTGCACTATGCCACCAGTACTCTTCGCCTCATTGATATTCTCAAATTAATATTGTATTATGTGACAATGAGTTGGAATTCATAGTTTATCATCCAATAGATGTTCCATAACTGTTAATAGCACAAAAAAGATTGTCCACCTTTCTCCCTGTTATTGTTGTTACATGCCATTGAGTTGCCTGCAACTCATAGCAACCCTATGTACAACAAGCCTAAACTCTGCCCTATCCTATGCCAATCTCACCATCTCTGACACAACTACCCTCATTAACCCAGTCACTGAATCAGTCCATCTCATTGAGGGCCTTCCTCTCCTGTGCTGTCCCTCCACCCTCCCAGGTATGACTTCCCTCTCCAAGGACTTGTCTCTCCTTGCAACATTTCCAAAGTATGTCAGATGAAGCTTCAGAATCCTTGCCTCCAGGTAGCAGCTCGGTTTCATCCTCTCCAGGACAAACCTGTTCATTTTCCAAGCAGTCCATGGTATATTCAATACTCTTCTCCAACACCACAACTCAAATGCATCAATTCTCCTTCTATCATCCCTAGTGATTATCCAGCTCTCTGATGAATAGCAAGTGATTGCAAAGACCATGACATGTATCAGGTGCACCTTAGTTTCCAGACTGACATTGTCGCACTTCAGCACTTTAGAGAGGTCTCTAACCACAGACTTACTCATTGCAATACATCTTTTAATTTCCTGGCTGCTGGTGCCAAGAGTGTTGGAGCTAAGCAAACCAAAACTGTGAGCAATCTCAGTCTCTTCACCATCTATCATGATGCTGCCTATCAGCCCAGTAGTAAGAATCTTTGTTTTCTTTATATTAAGCCTCAATCCATATTGAACACTGCAGTCCCTGACCTTCCACAGCAAGTGCTTCAGGTCCTCCTCAATTTCAGCAAGCAGGGTTGTGTCAACTGCATAACGCAGATTGCTGATGATTCTTCCTCCAATCCTGATGCCACATTTCTCCTCATAGAGCCAAGCCTCCCAGATAACCTGTTCTGCATAAAGATTCAAAAGGTGTGGAGACAGGATACAGCCCTGGCATACACCCTTCCCAATTCTTAACCATGCAGATGCTTTCATAGTTAAAAAAGTCATTTCTAGATGTGTCTTGAAATATAATATTGTGAGTGACAGGATAATATCCATACACATACAAGGCAGTCCAGTAAATGCCACTATCATTGAAATATATGCACCAACAACCAGAGCCAAAGAAGAAGAAATAGATTATTTCTACCAACTTTTACAGTCAGAGATCAATTGAACATGCAATCAAGATGCATTAATAGTGATGGATGACTGGAAAAATTTGGGAACAGAGAAGAAGGATCAGTAGTTGGAAAGCATGGACTTGGTGACAGAAATGAAGCTGGAGATAGGATGATAGAATTTTCCACAATCAACAATTTATTGGTTGCAAACACATTTTACAAAAAACATAAATGCAGGTTATACACATGGATTTCACCTGATGGTATGCTTAGGAATCAGATAGATTACATCTGTGGAAAGAACCACTGGAGAATCTCAATATCAGCTGTGAAAACTAGGCCTGGTGCTGATTGTGGAACAGATCACTAGACACGGATAGGTGGTAGTTAATTAATGAAGCACTGTGTTCATGAAGGCTTTTATGGGATACAGTGTGCATGGATAAAGCACTGTGTGTAAGGATGGTCATATGCAAATCAACTTTAAAAAGTAGAGAGATATGGAAAAAATATATGACATAAAGGAACACTGGATATTATAGATATAGAAAATGTGTATTTCTGCCTTTGATTGGAAATACTAAAAAGGGAGGTTTACCCTGGACATAAGCTTGTTAAAAGTAGAATCTGGTAGTGGGTGATGGGGCTTGGTAGGAAGGAAAAATTGAGTCCAGCAGAGTACTCTGGGGAGATTTGCATTTGAATGGATTTGTGTACTCATCTTGGACTTTTGGTTGAAAAGATTAACATCTGAAAGAAGGGAATACAAGAAAGGAGAGAAGGAAAAAAATAAAAGAATGCCTTTTCAAAACTGAAACAAGTTGTTTGGCTTCTGAGATAAGGTAAAGCTGGTGTCTATCAGAGCTCACATCCAAGTCTTTGGGGTTGAGTGTGCTAGTTCATAATGATCACGTGCATCTACAGGAGCAGAGTGGGAGGAATACAACAATGGAGAAACAAACTGAGCTTGGACGTGTTCCTTCAGTGTGGCCCACTTAATATGCACAGATGTGTGGAGGAGCAAGGAAGGGTTATTGGCTTGAGAAGCAGAGAATCACCTAGGTTGTTGACTTGGCCCCATATGGGGGCTGAGTGAGAAGAATAGGTTTGGAGCACAGGGAGAAATGTGGACTCCTGAGCTTGCAGTTGATGTCCATTTGAACCTAGCCAAAATTGCCTGGGGACGAGTTGACCAGAAAGAACTAAACCAAATGAAGAGAAGATGATCCATGCTTTGAGCTGGTGTTGATTGCTGCAGCCTGATGATGGCTTGCTCTGAACTGGACTTTGCTTGTGGACGCAGCTGCTCAAAGCTTCCAAGTTTTAACAGAGCCTTCTTCTGCAAAAGGATCATGCTTGTTTCCTCATAGAACTGATTTGATAAGGATAGACAAATCAGAAATTGGTTATCTAAAAGGGGGATATTAGGGCATGAGACATGAAGTAGCTGACTTACATGCTTTCACAAATGTGGTTATTAGTAAGATGATTGTAAGTGGCAGGACTTCACAATATACATGAACAAAATATAAAGTAAATGAAAGATTTCATAAAACACAACATACATGCATGAAACACAATATATTTGAATAATAAAAATATTCGTTTTTTTAAAAAAGGGGGGAACAGCTGAGTTTGTTGTCAATGACAAAATACACACTTTCAAGTAAAAAATAGAATTTTAGAAAATGTACCCACCGCCAGTCAACCTGACAGCTTCTCAAAACTTCAATGCTTCTCTGAAGAGATTAGTGGTAACATTCATGAATCTGACCTTTTTAATAAATTGGAGTTTAAAAATGAATCATTACTTGAAAAATCTGCATAACACAATTAACCATTATTTTTCTGATGGCCAGTCATGTATAATGTTTTTAAAAGCATGCATGATAAAAGAGCCACTGAAAGTGCAAAATAGATGATTGCATTTTAATTCAGCAGATCAGAAGTTCACTGACAAGGTTTCAGACCCACACTGTACTCAGCCTTCTAGAAATTGCAACTTGACAAGTTAGATTGGCATTTAAAAAAGAATAAAGCAAAAATACCTTATAAGGCTATATACCGCAAATGAAGATTGAACTACAGAAGCCAACGTGAGCCTCTGTCGTTTTCTACAAAGAGCCCTGGCTGTGTGTTGTAGTTGTTGTTATTAGGTGCCATTGAGTTGAGTAAGACTCATACTGACCCTATGAATAACAGACCTGAACGCTGTCTGGTCCTGTGCCATCCTCATTATCTCTGACATACTTGAGCTCATTGCTGTAGTTACTGTGTTTATTCATCTTGTTAGGATCTTCTTCTCTTCTGCTGACTCTTCCTCTTTCCAAGAAAAAGCCTTGCCTAGCTACATGTCCAAGGTATGAGAGACGAAGATTCACCATCCTTGCCTCTAAGGAGCACTCTAGGTGGGTGCACTTTCTCCAAGATACATCTGCTTGTTTCTTTTGATAAGCCATAGGATATTCAGTACTCTTACCCAGCACCACAACCCAGAGGCATCAATTCTTTCTTCTGTCATTCTCATTCATTGTCTAACTCTCTGATGCATAGCATCAGATTGAGAAGGTCATGGTCTGATTCAGGTGTCCCTCATCTTCAAATGGACATCATTGCTCTTAAATGTTTTGAAGAGGTCCCTGACAGTGGATTTGCCCAATGCAATAAATACATCTCCTATTTCTTGACTACTGGTACCAAAGGTGTTGATTATTGATCCAAGCAAGATGAAATCATTGACAGCTTCGATCCTTTCTCCATGTATCATACTGCTGACTGTTGGTTCTGTGGTGAGGACTTTTGCTATCTTGATGTTGAGAGACAGTCCTTACTGAAGGCTATCATTCTTGATCTTTCAGAAGTTCAGGCTATGGTTAGAAGAACCTGTGGCAACAGGAATATCATTGTGGACGCTAGATGGATTCTCACTGAAAACAGAGAATACCAGAAGAATGTCCTGATGACATAGAGCACAATATATTAAGCTGGCAACCAGAAGTTCATGAGTTCAAATCCACCAGCTGCTCTGTGGGAGAAAGATGGACAGATACCTTCAGGAAAGGCTCAGAAACCCAGTGGATTGTTACTGTGAATCAGAATTGACTCACATCCAATGGGTGAGTACTCGATGAGGTCAGTCACATACATGTTCAAAAACTGGAAAACTATGCTGCTCTTCCTAGCGTATAGTTTTTGTTTTAGAAATGAGTTCTTTTCATCTTTTTTTTAAAAAATGCTATGTTAGCAGTGATGGTAGTATTGTTCTTTTAAAAGAAAAGCTTAAGAATCTATTTAACACTTCCTCTCAGTTCTGACGTTTAAATCCAGCGTTTGTATATATAACCCAAATAAACAAAAGCCCCTTGGGAATTTTCGAGAATGTGAAGAATCACTAGTTTCAGCACGTTGTTTTTGTCCCAACCTGTCCCTGAGGCTGCACGTGAGCTCCAAAGTGGGGGCATCAACCATCATGGAAAGGGGAGGATTCCATCTCTGAAATATCAATGCCTACACGGAAAACAAAGTGAGCGCTCAGCTACCTTTGTTGAGAGGAAATGAAACTCCACTGCTTTCGTCCCACACAACCCTAGCTTTGCTCGCCAGTGTTTGGGCTTTTACTCTCCTCTAGACAAGAAATCAGGACTCTATCCCCTTGCTAATCACTGGGAGAACCCCCAGAGGCTTCTCTCACATCCAGGGTCCCTGTGGGAGCACCTGTAGGGAAGTTTGCCACTTTCTGCTGCCTGTCAAGCACCCAGCTTAATTACCGTTTACCCAAAGTGTTGTCAAACAGCGAGCTGCACATAATTGAGCTTCTGAAAGAACATGCCCTTGGGCAAGTTGAAAAGAAATGTTACAAATTAAGATAATAGATGATTATGTGAAGCATAAATCAAAATTGTCAGAAGGCTGCTTATCTCACGGAGTTATGAACTTGGCACCCAAGTACGTGCACTTTCTGGTCGTCCACTGGTTCTCTCATCACTGCTTCACCCAGCTTCTTCCTTCTCTCCAAAGTTACTGAAGAAATACAAGCACACTCCCTGGAAGTGAGAATGTGAAGACTTTAGCTTACTTATTTTGGACACCTCATGGGGAAAGACCATTTGCTAGAAAAGGTGGGTGAGACAGAGAGTCCTGAAAATGAGGGAACCCCTCACTGAGAAGGATTAATGCAAAGCACAACAATGGGCTCAAATTACTCCAATAATCATGAAACTGGACCAAGACAGGCAATGTTTCTTTCTTCTTGCTATATGTATGGTAGCCCTGAGGTGGCGTTGACTTGATGGCATCTAACAATAGCAGAAATTCTTCATTCACTTGTATTGACTTTTAATCTTATTTTGTACAAAAGGGTGACTAATACACTAAAATTCATTACTCAGAATAGGATCATTGGGTTTACCACAAAACTCACCAAAACATACATTAGGTCTGAAAGCAGGGCGACTGAAAGAAACCTACTGCTCACTCTTTTTATGCAATGAAATTGCAAGACAGAGAGAGAGAGTAATGAGAACTTCCCATAGTTCATTACTGGATATTACCATAAAGAAAATATTCTTAGTGACCAAACAAGTCACATCTCTACACACACAGTGGCCTTTGTGGCTTTCATTGTCCACATCCTTGACTCTGTCGTTGGACTTTCTTTGGTTGCTGGCACTCACTGAGGGTGACCCTGAATTTCCTGGGAGTTAATGGCTCCTAGAGAATATCTTAACCAATGCCTGGCAGGAGGTGAGGATCAACGCCTCCTTTCGCCTGGGATGGGACGACTGTCATGTGATCGGAATTGGCTCTCAGTGGCCCCCAAAGAAACCAGGCCCAGATGTTTACAGTGACAATCTGACTAATAATTGATATTCTATTGCTTGCCTTCTCCATCTCACCTTTTTATTGGCATTTGAGTTAGAGTTTATGAAGCATGTTTGGTTTTTTCAATGATTTATGTACATTTTATTCCATAACATCAGTTATAATCTACACACAGTGTCTGACGATCCATTTTATTCCACATTATATTTTCCCTTCACCCATCTTAATATGTATTCATTGTCTATTAACTCATTTTCTACTTCCTCCCTTTCCTCTCCTTGGTAAACACACTAGATTAATTCTGTCTGTATGGACACATTCCTTGAACTTTTGATAACTGTAGTCTTACACAGTATTTGTCCCTTTGTGACTGGTTTACTTCACTCAGCATAATTTCCTCTAGACTTATCCATGTTGTATAGTGTTTCACGAGGCCCTCATTATTTTTCAGAGTTGCCTAGTACTCCACTGTGTGAACGTACTATCTCACTTTTCCACCCTTCTTCTGACGTTATCATCGATCATCTTCTAAATCAGGAATTTGCACAAAATCTTTTGTCTCAGAGTCTTGCTTCTGGAAAACCCAAGTGAGGTCATCATATAAAGAAGTACCGGCCAATCTTTTTCTTTCACCATGTCCCTGAAAACAAGGTGAGTCCCAGCTACCGTAATCAAACCACTCAAGAACACTTGGCTAGGGTTCCCATTCTTGATGCAACTGTGTTATCTAATCCAGAAGTACAGCCTCAGATGGTGCCAATTCATCAATACGTGAGGAATACACTCAAGATGAGTGAGGTGACCCTCTTTGGACAGATTATCCAAGGCTCATTTAAAAAAGTAATAGTGCACACTTACTATCCATTAAAAGAATAATCTTTTAAAATATGTATTAAAAAACCATCTTGGAAGGTTGATAGAAGAGTGGGGCAAAGATAAACAAAAGAAATAAATTCATAATAAAATAAAATGTTAAAACATATGTAAAATACATAAAAATAGTTGATAGGTAGATATTTCTCATATGATAAAAGAGAGTACACATTTCTACTGTCTGTCTATAAATTGAAGTAGAAGATGGAGGAAAATATTTATTTAAAGAAACAAAGATCAAAAGTGAGCCTTTGAGTTTGGGGGGTTTTTTTCTTCCCTTTTCCTAATTCTGAGGGAGCCCTGATGGACTAGTGATGAGAAGCTGTGTTCCAACCCCAAAGGCAGGAGGTTGGAATCCACCTGCTGCTCCGAAGAAGGAGGATGGGCATCTCCTGCTGTGCGAAACTCTTGGGGGGTCACCTATGGATTGGTTCCGACTCAATAGCACGCAACAACAGTTATTTGATTTTTTGAGTGAGATATTTTGAGCAAATTAAGAACCCTACTCCCAGAACCCTCTGTGTTCCCCATGGAATCGAACTGTTCCTAAAACATAGCACGGCTTCCACAAAGCAGTAAGCCTGCTCTGCTCTCAAGCAGGGTCAGACCTTCAGGTCAGCATTCTCTCCACTCCGCACTGCTACCTGCCAACTGCTTTCTGACCCCAGGCTGAGGTTGAGCCTCCGCTGAAGCTGAGAACAGTGAGTAAGGACCAGGCGAAGGGGAGAAAGTGCAGCTGTGCTGAGAAGCAGCTCTTTCCAGGAGCTCACTGCTGAGGGGGAATAGGGAGGGCTGCCCAAGGGCCCCTGACAGTCAGTGCGCTTCCTGTGACCATGTGTTTGCATGAGCTTTGTCCCCCACTTATCTCTGCCCCTTGATCTCCCCTTGCTTTTCTGGCCTCTGACCTCTCAGTCAGCCCAAATTTCAAGTGTTATCACACTCTTTTGTCCTTGTCACCACTCTGTCCTGGGCCTCCTCAACTGGTTGTCAATGACACACAAACATGGAGGGAGGGCTGTTGTCATTCAGTTAAACGTGGTCAAAGGAAAAGAGGTTGCCTTTGTGTGTTTTTTAAAAAGTAAATAAGTGCATTGGCCAATCATTTGACCTCATCAACTCCTCAGTTCCAATGGTCAACCTGATGGATTTCTGTAAATAAATAAGAAAGAGCAAGGTAGTTCAAGGCCTTCTGTCCTTCTCTTATACTAAGTTGAAGCAGAAGAAATTGTTGCCCCAGAAACCAGTTTCCAAGCTTGTACTGGAAAGGGTCAATAGGCCCTTTATTTCATGAAAGAGACTCACCTTCTTTGAGTTCTGAAAAACTCAGAAGACAAAGTCAATTCTTCTTTAAAGCATTCACTAGACCTTTCAAAAGTTATCTCAGTGAGAATGAAAATGAGTTCTTCTGAATGAAGTTAACCAAATCCCAAACCAAACCTACTGCCATCATTGCCATCCAACTCATAGAATCTCTGCAGGACAGAATCGACCTTCCCATAGGGTTTCCAAAGCTGTGAATCTTTGCAGAAATAGACTATATATTCTTTCTCCCATAGAGCACTTGGCAGATTTGCACTGTCAACTTTTTGGCTAGCTGCTGAATGTTTAATTCACAGGATCACTAGAGAGAGCCCCTTTAATGAGGTTAAGCTATCTCTAAATTCCTTGATAAAATCAATTTTAAATAAAACTAAAAATTTACTTATATGAACAGTGGAAGACAAAAAGTGAAGACCACATTCACACACATGCACATCGACATAAACATCTTTTATTACATATTCAAGGTAATGTTTTTCATTCTCTCTTTTGTTGTTGTTATTAGCCTTGGAGTCAACCGAGACTCATAGTAACCCTACGAATAATGCATCTGAACCTTACACTGTGCTGTGTCATCCTCATCATCTGTCCTTCTCACCAATATACCAGAGACCATTGTAATAACCATGTCACTCCATCTAGCCAAGGGTCTTTCTCTCTTACACTGACCTTCACCTTTCCAAGCATGATATCCCTCTAGGACAAGCCCCATCTAACAACATGCTCAGAGGATGTGAGACCAAGTTTCACCATCCTTGCCTCCATGGAGCATCGGACTGCACTTTCTCCAAGACCTGAAAGAACATGGGATATTCTATACTCATCTCCAGTACCTTGACTGAAAGTCTCTCTTTACCCATTATCATGTCATGAATTTCAACTAGTTTTATAATGAAAGTTAAAAATAACTAAAAGCTCTAAATATGTCTCCAGATTGTTTATTTTTTAAAGAATATCACTGAAAGACTTGAGTAATTTTTCAGACTTACATAGTTGTTGTTGTTGTTTAATGCTGTCGAGTCGTAGACGACTCATAGCGACCCTATGAACGAACAGCCTGAACACTGTTCGTACATAGAGTTTCCGGAGGCAAGCCATTTTGGAAGTGGATGCCGCTCCTGCTTCCAGGCTTGATTTAGTCGGGAAGCTCCAGCCAACACTGTCCACCATGGGTGCCCATTACCACGACTGGCACATCACTGTCACAGGCTTCAGCATCACAGCAACCACGAGTTACCTCTGTACAGCAACACACAGACCAGTGCTATACCACCTAGAAGAAGACTTACATAGTATCATATTTTAATTTTTCTCAAAACTAATCTGAGAGTCTTAAATTTATCTGTTCTCTTTTATCCAAACTTGAGATTTTGAAAATCAGTATTAAGAAATTTTCAACTGTAGTTAATGGTAGAGGACAAAATATTTTGGATGGTTGAATGAAAACCAATATAATATGTAAATAATACATAAACTTTGATGTAAAAGAAATTTTCAAAAATTCAGATGCAGCTTTAAGATCAAAAGAGTCAAAGTAGTGCTAACTATAATAATACAAAACTGGAAGCAACTTATATATATATATATTCAGTAATAAAATTTGCCACAAAAACAAATTATAGGGAGAGTTCTGGTGCCCTAGTGGCAAGAAGCTGCCCTACAGTTCCAAAGGCTCATGGTTCGAAAGCAGCAGAGCATGGAGGGGCAATCTCCTCCTGTGCCTGTCAGATCCAATTCAATGGTACACAACAAGGGGAAAAAAATGCAGTGATATAGTCATGATATAGAATCTGTTCAGTGACTAGAATTATTGCCATGAAAAAGATAAAAAGCTTAAAAAGCAATGTCAACTAGAAATAGGATATAAAATTGCATATTAATATAACTTTAACTATGAGAAATGTTTGTCACATGACTGTGATATTTACAGGAGATATAACTATGATAGTCTCAAGGAGTCCTGAAACTTTTTTAATATGCCGAAATTTATTCCTAGCACAAAATAAAAATTTCTTATGAATTGAGCCTGTTAATCAACTAGGCTTTGTCACTGATACAATTGGAAACTATTTCTCCAAAGTTGGAGGTGGAGTCGCTGGTGGTTCAGCAGTAGAATTTCTACTTTGAAAGAGAGAATTTGCTTCCACCTGGCCAATGTATCCCATGTGCATCCACCACCTATCCCCTCGGTGGAGGCTTCAGCATTGGCCACTACTAGTATACTGAATCCATGGGCGATCTCCTCCACTCAGTTCACTGAAAACCCGCAGGATGATCAACTATGAGTCAGTTCTAACTCTATGGTACACAACAACAAAAAGAGCAATGTGTGTAGGGGAAAAAAAAGATAGAAAGGAGATTGCCATTGGAGAAGTTCACTGCTCCCTGTTGCCTATCAA
Source organism: Elephantulus edwardii (assembly GCF_000299155.1). NCBI lineage: Eukaryota > Metazoa > Chordata > Mammalia > Macroscelidea > Macroscelididae > Elephantulus > Elephantulus edwardii. The sequence continues at coordinate 960,388 of NW_006400080.1, read as the reverse complement.
GCCTTCTCTCTTAGTAACCACTTAGCCGGGATGTTGTAAAACAACCAGCTGCATGTAATCAATTGAGCTGCTGGGTTTATTCCTTTTACATATTTTCTAGAAAATCTATATAGTTCTCATAACTGGAAAATACATATTATCTTACAACATTTATGCATGTGTAAACCATTCCAATTATAACTACCCACTTGGCTCCATCATAATAACTCAGCAAAGATACTACACTGTAAGCAATTCCAATTAAAACACAAATGAGGAAGGGAGCACCCAATACATTGCTGTTGAATTGATTCCAACTCATGGCAAAGATTCCCTAGGCTTCCATGGCCATAAATCTTTATGGGAGCAAATTGCTTAATCTTTTTCGAGTAGAGCAGCTGGTAGATTCAAGCTCCCAAACCTTTTGGTGAGTGGCTGAGTGTTTAACCATAATGCCACCAGCCAGCTCTACTAAATTTTACAATTGGTTTGCTGGCTGCTATTCTTTATAACAGATATGTCTTGGAAACCGTGCAGCCAGAGTTATCCTTGTAGGCAGAGATGGTGAAGCTTCACCACACATACTTTGGGCATGTTGCTAGGAGAGACAATTCCTTGGAAATAAACATCATGTTTGGAAAGGTGGAGGGTCAGAGAAGGAGAAGGAGACCCCCAATGAGATAAATTGACCCAGTAACTGCAGCAGTGGGCTCCACTGTGTGGATGAGGCTGGTACAGGATAGGGCAGGATTCGGGTTTGTTCATAAGGTCACTGAGTCGCACTCAGCTTGACAGCACCTAACAACAATAACAAAACATGATCACAAAATGTGTCTTAACACAGAAACTAAACCTTTCTTAGAGTATACAAGAAGCTCTTCAGTCCTGTAGGTTGTTGTTAAGACAGACAGCTCTGGCTTATGTTGACCTTATCAATAACAAAACAAAACTTTCATGGTCCTTCACCATCTTCATGATTGTTACGACGTTCAAGTCCATGGTTGGAGGTAATTATGTCAAACCATCTCAGGGAGGGTGTCTCTCCTTTCAGCTGAACTTCTGCCTTATCAACTTTTCTTGTCATTGGTCTTTCTTGATGGTGCATTCAAAGCAAACAAGATGATACTTTGTTTCTAACAGAATGCTAGTTGGATTTCTTCTGAGATGGAAATTGTTCCTTCTTCCCAAAGGCCACAGTATAGTCAATGATCTTCACCAATACAACTGTCTGAGAACATCAGTTCTTCTGACTTTCTATCTCATTGTTCAACTTTCACATGCATAAAACACTGAATAAGATCACCATGGCTTCAACCAGGAATCCCTTAAGCATCAAACTGAGACTTCTGTTTTTTTAGAACTTTATAGAGGTCTTTTGAAACCAATTTTTTTCCATGCAAAAGTTTTGTCAAATTTCTTGACTGCTATTTCTACATAATGCTGTTGTCTTTATCAGTTACTGTCAAGTCTTCTACTACTCATAGCGACCCTATGAACAGCAGAGCAGAACCTTTCCCTCCCTGCTTCATCGTCACAATCTCCGTAATGCCCAAACCCACTGTTGTAGTTAGTCACTGTGTCAATCGTCTCATAGAGGGTCTTCCTCTCTTTTGTGGATTCTCTACCATTCTCTCACCCATTCAATACATTGTACCAACTCAATGATTTAGACTATATTTATTTGAAATAATTTTCATCTCCAGACTTGGTCAGTTTCCTCATTATACATTCTCTCACACTTCTCCTGTGTCACAGTGACTTTTATCATAGTATTAACAGCTTGTATGTCTCTTTGTTTAAAGTCTATCTTTGTTCACAAACAAGAGCAGAAATGGAATCTGTCCAAACTCCACTATTTCTCTAGCATGCTACAGCACATACTGTTTCTGCCCTGCCCCACATCACCTTGGCTCACCTTGCCTGCATTCACCTGCAGCTAAGGAACACAGATTCCTGCCACCTGACAGCTTCTCACCTTCAGCATTTGTTTCTTTCCACTCAGGACGTTGCTTGAGAAGCACAAATGAATGTCCACCATGGTAGCTGTCAACCAGTAAGGGACAGGAACAGGTGCTCCAGTGTCCCCTGTCCTCTCAGTGGACAATCTGAGACTTCTCCACATGGTCTCTCAGAGTGTCCATGGTAAGCCTGCACCCTACTCATTAATGCGCTTTTGCCTGTTTTCTTCCTGTCTGAGTTCACTTTCCTTCCTTACCCTTACTTGTGCTTCATTTATCTCCTAGAGAACCACCTCCAACAATGTCTTTGCCACAGAACATATTTTTGAGAGACGTCAGCTGAGACATTTGGCTCCTTGGAGATCTCCAATAAAAAGGTGTTGAATGAATGAAAGAACGTGTTCTGACTGCGACTATCCCAGAGTAAACAGTGTGATAACCAACCAGCCAGGTGCCATCAAGTTTATTCTGCCCCAGAATAGAGCTGAGCTCTGCAGGGTTTTCAATGGCAGGTTTTCCTCTTTGCTGTTGGTCGGTGCCATCGAGCTGGTGCTGATGTACAGTGACTCCATGTACAAAAGAAGGAAACCTACGTGATCCTTTGTCACCCTTACAATCTCTGCTGTGCTTAAGTCCATTACTGAAGGCACTGTGTCAATCTGTCTTGTGGAAGGTCTTCGTCTCCTTCACTGACTTTATACTTCTCTAAGGAAACTGAGGAGGACCTGAAGCGCTTGCTGCAGAAGGTCAAGGACTGCAGTCTTCAATATGGATTGAAGCTCAATATCAAGAAAACAAAGATACTCACCACTGGGCCAACTGGCAGCATCAGGATGGATGGTGAAGAGATTGAGATAGTTAACAGTTTTAGTTTACTTTGTTCCACAGTCAACACTCCTGGTAACAGCAGCCAGGAAATCAGGCGATGAATTGCACTGGGAAAGTCAGCTGTGAGGGACCTCTCAAGAGTACTGAAGTGCAACGACGTCAGGCTGGAGACTAAGGTGCACCTGATCCAGGCTATAGTCTTTGCAATTATGTGCTATGCATCAGAGAGTTGGACAGTGAATAGGGATGATAGAAAGAGAATTGATGCCTTTGAGTTGTGGTGCTGGAGAAGAGTGT
>NW_006400080.1:947502-957101 GCF_000299155.1 Elephantulus edwardii | reverse complement strand
GAGGTTGGCACAGGATAGAACGACATTTAGGGCTCTTGTACATAGGGTCGCTATGAGTAACAAACGACTCGATGGCACATAAGAACAACAACAACAAGGATGACATCCTTCACCAAAGGCTGGCCCTTGGTAACATGCCCACAGAACGTGAGATTAAATGCTTCTAAGAAACCAATGATTTCACTTCTTCCAAGACAGTTTGTTTGTTCTTTTGGTATGTGCTATATTCAATAACCTTAACCAACATCACAACTGAAAGGCAAGAATTTTTTTTTAATCACTCATTCCTTGTCCAACTCTGACATGCATATGAAGCCATTGAAAAGGCCAAGGCTTGGGTCAGGCACTCTTTAGTCTTTAAAATTACATCCTTGTTATTTAGCACTTTAAAGCACTCCTTGACTGCAGATTTGTTTGATGTGGAAATTATCAAACATCACATGCAAGTAAGTCTTCACGCAGACATAACTGGGGTGACACATTGACAGAGGACTTCTGAAATTAAGATTGGATTCAAATGAGGGACAGCATTGTTGATATCAGATGAATCTTGACTTCTGAAAGCAGAAATATTTTTTAAAAAATGTTTACTTCTGTTCTATTAACTGATTATACAAAGGCATTGAACTGTGAATCATAATAAATGATGGATTCTATTAAGAAAAATGGAAATTCTAAAAATACTTTAAATGTGCACATGCAAAATCTTTAGTGAACCAGGAAACAATCATTCTCACAAAACAACAGAATACTGCACGGATTAAAATAAGGAAAGCTGTGTGTTGGGGTGTGGCCTTTCACCGTTCCTAATCCATCTGTACTGTCACACTGATGTGTCAAATGCGTTAATGGTTGTTTACCCATGGTGGACAGTGTTGGGTGAAACTCCCCGACTAAAACAAGCTTGGAAGGAGGAGTGGCATCCACTTCCGTAACAGCTTGCCTCCGGAAACCCTAAGAACCTGGAGAGATGGTGAAAGGCACCCAAGCGTTGAAGACGCTCCTTCATAGGGTCGCTAAGAGTGCCTGTGACTCGACGGCACTGCACAACAAAAGATTCTCCTCTAGGTGCACTGAAACTCCAGCCTTTCACTCAGCAGCTGGATACGTTAACTGTCATGCCATACAGCGCTCAGCAAGCTCTTGTCTCATAAATAGTGTAAATTTATTAATATAAGTTAGCCTATGAGGAACGTATAATCTCTGGCCCTCAGGCCTAGTTTTAGTTGGTTTTGGTCAAACATTCTTCTAAGTGGTATGGCACTGGTCTGTCCATTTGCTGCACAGAGGTAACTCGTGGTTACTGTGATGCTGAACACTGACACTGATGTGCCAAATGTGATAATGGTTACCCATGACGGGCAGGTTTGCTGGAGCTCCCTGATTAAAACAAGCTTGGAAGCAGGAGTGACATCCACTTCCGAAATAGCTTGCCTCCCGAAACTCTATCAACGTGGAGAAATGATGAAAGTTGTACAACTGTTCAGGTCTTTTGTTCATAGGGTCACTATGAGTCGTCTACGACTTGATGACACTTAACAACAACAACAATATGAGGAACATCTATATTTTGTAAATAAAGGACAAACTTGAATCCCCGATTTTCCTAAGACAATCTGACATCATCATATTTGTGAATAGAGCTAAGATCTCAGCCCTTTATTCTGAGGCTGTATTTTTCAGGTACTGGAAGCATGCTTTTCATTTAGGAAGAATTATTTCACTTTCAAAGGGGCTAAATGTCACAGCATATTTTCAGACTCTCTCATTTCTGAGTAAATAAAGATTGTGGATTAAACTAGATTTGGGGTAAGAACTAAATAGTTCATCTTTGACTAGTTACATGCTGTTAAGAAAACACTCCCAGCTTCACTCTTCACAAACCTCCCAGACATGCCTGATGGTCCTTTTCAACATCTGGGAACAGCTGGACCCTAGCTATGCTGGGCTCAGTTCTTGAATGGCGAACATAAACAATCATTGGGACACTGATTAATTTCTCAAAACTGGAGCATAATTAAGGTAACAATAATCCCTCACCCACACACTCCTTCACTTCTATAACCATTTAGGAGGGAGGTGGAAGAGGTCAGCCACAACATTAAGCCCCAAAGTCCCATTAGTGCCCTGTGAATTGTAACAATGTGCTCTCTTGAGAGTCATTAAGGAGAAAGGCCCCCCTGTTGCCTATCCCAAACCAGAGGGGAACAAAACCCCCAGGAGCCTCATAAACCAGGACAGTGGTCCACCATGAGAGCAGATATTTTCCACACTGGTTTGGGCCTTGGGGGAAATGACTGTGACTGAGGCACTCCTTTGGTGCAAAAACGTCCTGAAGAATTCACAGGAGTCTTCACAAAAGCATGTTTAAGCACATATCTCTATACCAGGGATCACTCATTCTATGCCTCTAAGAGGCCAGGTTAAATGATGAAGATGGAGGGTAGGAGCCTACATCCACTGAGAGTAAATGAGGACATGCTTGGTTCGTGAAATAGCTGCTCTTTAGAAACAAGGCAGTGTACAGGACAGTTTGTTTACAGCCTTTAAGGAAAAAATATAGTTAACTGAAAGCAAGCATTACCAAACCATAGGTGGTATATGTATACAGCTGACAGGGCTAGCAAGTGCCAACAGTGGTATCCAGTAAAAAAAGAAGACTAAGACAAGAAGCAGGAAGACTGATTCAGACAGCAAAAGGCATTGACTATGACTCACGGTGACGCTATGAACAACAAATCTGAAACTTTTCCTACGCTGTACCATCCTCACCATCCCCCATATGCCCATGGTTACAGTAGTGATGCCAACCCATCTTGTGCATGGTCTGCCTCTCTTTCTCTGACCCTCCAGCTTTCTGGACATCGTATCTTTTTCGAAGGACCAGCCCCTCCTGACAACATGCTCTAAGTATGTGAGACTGAGTTTCACCAGCCTTGCCTCTAAGGAGCACCCTGGTTGCATTTCCTTTGAGATGGACTTCTTTGTTCTTTCAACAGTCCATGGAGTACTCCAGTGCTCCATAAGAGTTCTCTGAAACACGCACTGAGGAGTGAAACTTGATGGATCCGTGTATGAATTCTTTTTAAACACATACTGCAGTAAGGAGAAAAGTGGGCAGATAATGGATAGAATAGATGAAGGGAAGAACTGCCTGAAAAGAATCTATGATTAGGCATGATGTGGATGACAACAATCTGGAACAAGGAGCGCATTGCAGGGAGGCCTGAGGGAGGGGCAAGGAGGAGGGGGGAGAAAAATGTGTAACAATGAATGACTTAAAAAAAAAGAAAATACATTTAAGACTTGCCGTTGGATCAATTGGACTCAACTCAAAGTGACCCTATTGGACAGAAATGAATTGGCAACTGGATTTCCAAGGCTGTAAATCTTTATGGAAGCTGATTGCGTCTCTTAATCCCGCAGAACAACTGCTTGGTTTAAACTGCTGACTTCATAATTAGTTGTCGAGTGCTTAAGCATTGCACCATCAGAGTTGCCATAATAAAGTACTGCAAACCGTGTGGCATTTTAAAATGACAGAATGTATTGTCCTACAGTTCTGGAGCCCAGAAATTTAAGGTGAATGTATCAGCAGGGCATGTCCTCTGAAATCTCCTGGTCCTCCTTAGCTTCCAGTAACTCCTTGCAACCAGTGGTGTTCCAGGCCCATAGATACATCACTCCAATCTCTGCCTCCATCTCCATTTGTTCATTTTCCCTCTATTTCACATTTATAAGGACACCCCCAGATGGGATTAGGATTTACTATACATATATACTATATATGTCAGTTCTGGCTTTGCAGTACACAACAACAAACACATGCCCTACTATTGGGGAGCCCTGGTGGCCTAGTGATAAGAAACCATGCTGCAGTCCCAAAGGCAGGCAGTTTCATTTCACCAGCTCTCCACAAGAGGATGGGCAATCTCTTCCCATGTGATTTACTGCCTCCGAAAACCCACTGGAGGGTCAGTTAGGGGTGCATTCTAACTAAACAACACACAAAAACAACATACTCCAGTACAACTTCTTTTTAAAAAAACAATTTTTTCCAGTACAACTTCTTATTAACATCACTGATTATTGTTACTGTTATGTGCCATCGAGTCATTTTTCGACTCATAGCGACCCTATGTACAACATCCCTAAATCCTGCTCTATCCTGCGCCAATCACATTGCCTCTGACACACCCATCCCGATTAACCCAGTCACCGAATCAATCCACCTCATAGAGGGTCTTCCTCTCCTACGCTGTCCCTCCACCCTCCCAAGCATGATGTCCCTCTCCAAGGACCTGTCCCTCCTTACAACATGTCCAAAGTATGTCAGACGAAGCCCCAGAATCCTTGCCTCCATGGAGCAGCCTGGTCCGGGATGAATCTGTTTGTTTTCTTGGCAGTTCATGGTACATTAAATACTCTTCTCCAGGACCACAGCTCAAAGGCATCAATTCTCCTTCTATCCTCCTTAGTCATTGTCCAACTCTCTGATGTAACAAGTCACTGAAAGCACCTTAAAAAAATCTTATTTCCAAGCCAGGCCACATTCACAGTTACTAGAGGTTGGCATGTCTGCATTTCTTTTGGGGAGATACAAGAGAAACCAAAATGATAGTTAATAGGGAATTATAGGTTGAAAACTATTAATGCACTAGTTACAGACCATGCTGTCCAGACAAAAGAATGCTGAACAACATTCAAGAAGTCTTTGGAGGGACTTGGGCCTAGTTCACAGGGAGCTGCACTGCTACTACCAACGGGTAGTTAGCACCCACCAGCCAGTCCATATGGGAGAAAGATGGGCAGGCTTCTCCAGTGCAATTTACAGCCTCAGAAACTCAGTGGAGCTGTGAATAGGTTCCAACTTGTAGGCAATGAGTTGGGGGCCCAGAAAACAGGGAGAAATCTTAGAGCAAGCAATGTTGGCTCAATGACCATCACGAATACATCCCCTTTAGTCTCTGGCTTCCATCAATAACAATACTGCTTCTTCTCTCTACTTTTTATTAAAGAACCAGCTTAGATTCCTACCTTTCCAGCCTCACCTTCCCGTCTGCTCTAAGCTCCCTCCCAAAACCCACAGCTACAGCAAACTCTCCCCTCACCTTCTTGGCCCTCGTTACCTATGCTTCTATGTCCTGTGGCACCACCCCAATCCTTGGATTAAGTGTTGTTTATTTCTAGCACTAGGATTCTGCATCACAGTGGAAGATTCTCGTGACAAGGAATCAAGAGGTCCGGATTTCAGCAGCTCTTATAGAACATTTCCAGCACACCTCTGGCCCTCAATTACCTCATCAGCAAAATCAAGAGATGAGCTCTGTTCTCTGAGGGCTCTTGAAGCTGGCGTCCCGTCATATCACCTGCTTCCCCAGTAAATACAGCTGCATCCGCACGCACGGCAGTGTATGCACTTATTTGGATTCAGTGGAGAGTCCCATCTGACTGGGCACAAACAGGTTGGTTGATAAGCTAGCATATACTCATAATACCTAAAAACACTTCTTTTCTCCCACACTGCATCTAATCATTTTTTAAATTGTGATTTTAATAAAAGTTTACAGAAACATTGGATTTTCATTAATTCATTGTTGCACATTTTCTTCCCTATCCTTCCCAAGTTCACTTTAAAAAATTATTTATTGTTGCTTCATTTCCTCCCTCCCCCTCCGCCCCCCACCACAGTCCACTTGCTATGCACCTCTTATTCTGGACTGTTGGCATACAAATAGTGCCTAATCATATATTCTTTTTAAACAGTTCTTTTCTTCATCTCTTTCTATGCAGTGTTCATTATTTATCCCTGATTTTCTTAGTTTTCCCCAACCCCTATGTCAGTCCTGTTTTATAACCTTGGTGTTAGGCAGTATTTGTCCTTTTCTGACTGAGATGTTCCACTCAGCATAGTATCCTCCAAGGTAACCCATATTGTGTAATATTTTATAAGTTTCTTGTTTTTAAGTGTTGCATAGTACTCCATTGTGTGAATATAGTTTTCTATCCATTCATTTGTTGATAGGCACTTGGGTTGCTTCCATCTTTTTGCTATTGTGAATAATGCAGCAATAAACATCAGTGCGCATATATCTGTTTGGGTGGCAACTCTGGTTTCTTTAGAGTGTATTCCTAGTGGTAGAATTGCTGAGTCAAATGATATTTCTATTTCCAACTTTTTGAGAAAGTGCCAAACTGCCTTCCATAGTGATTGCACCATTTTACACATCCACTAGCAGTGAATAAGGATTCTAATTTCTCCACAACCTTGCCAGAATGTGTTGTTTGCTGCTCTTTTGAACTTTGCTCTTGTTACTGGGGTGAGATGAAAAACCTAAGAACACTTCAAAGTTATAAAGATCCCTTTCAGGTAAGAAAAGTGTTGTATAATGCAGATCACTTAAAGAATTTTGTGATACTATAAATGGTTCAAGCATGCAAACTGAAACCCTGGATCCTTTCCATATGATAATAATACAAAGAAAAAGAATAAGATAAAGTACACACTTTGCATTATCCCTGAGGTGATACTTTTTACCATTTTTCAGATGAGGAAATTGGACCTTAAATAGATCGTATAAATAAAACAGAAATAGTCTTGTGGTTGACAAATGCCATCAGCAACTGAGTGGAAAACACTCTGAACATTTGGCTTTGCTGAGACTTAATCTACATTTCTGTGAATCAGACCAATAAGATTTGACAGTGCTCCCACCTCACTGACCAAAGAAATCCCAACAGCATTTCAATAGTATGATAATGTTGTATATACCAATCAGAAATAAACTGATTTGCTTTCATATTTTGCCAAGAAAAAAGGTAGTCACTGTTGGTATTCATTGGATTATCTTCCCACATGTGCTTTGTGGACCTCCAATTTGTGATTCTTCTGTCCAAATAAACCTCATTAGTGGATTGATATTATAATTAACTGCATTTCTTTTGACAATTGAGTAGCAGCTACGGAGCCTGCTCTGGTGCATGATGACTCTGTGGACAACAAAATGAAATGTTACCTCTCTTGCCTCATTCTCAAATTCACCAGCGTGTCTAAGTCCATTGTAGCAGTTACTGTTCCAACCCACCTTATCAGTTGTCTGCCTTATCCTTGTTCGTTCCCTACCTCACCAACAGGATTGGCCCCTTTCACCCAGAAGAGGTGTTTGAGGCCAATGAGGAAATGCCATGTTCTGTTCCAGAAGCTTCTGATTGGCTAATTTTCAGAAGTAGATTGCCAGCTTTTTCCTTCTTACTTTGTCTTCTGGAAGCTCCTCAAAAACCTGTTCACTGTAGATGACCCTGATGTTACTTAAAAATAAATACCAGTGGCACAGCTGCTGGCATCATAGCAAGACATCAAAATGGGGCAAACTGACAGATGAGTGTTGGGACTAGGGACTTAGAACTAAGTAACTTCCTGTAAATTAAATAACTGGTAACTGAAGGCATTAGGATATTTAACAACTATGTAATACATCTCTGACCCTAAAGAAAAGCAACTTTAAATCCTAGCTCTATCTGTGTTTGATTCATGAAGATTACTTAATGTGGTGGCCTGGTGGTAAGGAGCTGTGTTGTCAATCCAAAGGCACAGAGATTGAATCTGCCAGCGGCTCCAGGGCAGAAGGATGGCCAGTCTCCTCCCATCCAGTTAACTGCCTCTAAAAACCCACTGGAGGGTCAACTATGAGTCTGTTCAGATGCTATGCTACCTAACAGCTAACATCTTCCTCTCTTAGAGAGCTCTGGGGGCTTAGTGATAAGCAGCTGTGCTGCCAACCCGGAGGCACGCAGTTTAGATCCACCGTTTGCTCGTCGGGAGAAAGACGGGCAATCTCCTCTTGTGTGATTTTCTGCCTCTGAAAAGATCAGTTCTGACTTAACAACAACAACCACCTTCTGCAACACTGTACTAATTTTCATCTCTGGGAAATGTGCAACAATAAGTGAATGAAAATCTAACTTTTCAGTAAACGTTCATTAAAATCACAACAAAATTTTTAAAAATACATGGAGAGAAAAAAATGAAGATGCTAAAAAGATTTTTTTTAAAAAAAATGATGTTCCATCTACTATGTTTCATAGGGAGCTCTGATAATCTAGTGGTAAGAAAGTATGCTGCAACCCCAGAGCCATGAGGTTCGAATCCACTCTGCAGGAGGATGGGCAATCACCTGCCATGCTACTAACTGCCTCCGAGAGTGTGCTGGACGGTCAGTTCCAACTCGACCATACACAACAATTATGTTTTATATGTACATGAGAGTTGAACAATGAGTAAAGATGGAATAGAAATTGATATTTTTGAATCATGGTGTTGGAAACGAATACTGAATGGTACTGCCAAAAGAACAAACTTGATTTGGAAGAGATACAGCCACAAAGGCTCCTTAGAGGCAAGGATGGTGAATTTTCTTCTCACCTGTTTGGAGAACGCTATCAGAGGGGCCAGTCCTTGGAGGAGGACATCATGTTTGGAAAATAGAGGGTCAGTGAAAAAGAGAAAGACACCCCACACACACTTCCCAGTGAGAGAGAGTGACACAGTTACTGCAGCAATGAACTTACACACAGTAGAGGTTGTGAGGATGGCCCAGGATTGGGCAAGGTGTCCTTATGTTGTCCATAAGGTCACTGAATCAGAGCCAAATCAATGGCACCTGATAACAATGTTGTTGAGTACCATAGAGTTGGAACTAACCCATAGCTGAGCCTCCAGCGGGTTTTCAGAGGCAGGAAATTACACGGGAGGAGATTGCCCATCTTTCTCCTGAGTACCAGCAATTGGTGGGTGCAAACAATAGGCTTTGAGATACCCTCATAACTCCTTCCCATCAAGCCACCAGAACATTTAAGAATGAGAAATCAATAATTTATTAATGAGAAATCAATAGTGGGTGGACACGATCATTTATTCTTTTGCCTGAACAGGACAATAACCAAATTCAACTGGAAAATTCTCCGTCTAGTCATATATTCTGAATGTACATCCTTGACGCTCATGTGGGATAGGCCCGAGAATCTGACCTAAACTGGAAAAATTAGGGTCTTTGTAAGAATTTTTGGTTTTAGCTGAAAGTGACAGAGAAGAACCCTTGATCTTTGTTTTCAGAGGTGAAGGTCATTGACTCTGGAACTTTCCATCAAATCTATGCACACACACACATACACTCTCACTCCAGGTTAGTCCCTTATCAAAGAATTTACCTTAAAGAGATACTTGGAAAGTCTGCAACATTAATATTCCTTAATACTAGTAAAATCTTTTGCAAGCAAACGAAGGGGGATGGTTGAATAAACTATGGCACATGGAATTCTAAGCAAACAGCAAAAACTATTCCATTGTTATAGAGAAAGAAGTTCATGATATATTAGTGAGTAAATAGTATACACACTAGGTTGTTCGTATATACAGAAAAATATAGGTTACAATTGGAAAATATTGGTTGATTTTTTCTTCAAATTTCTATAATAAGTCCATGTGGTATTTTTCTGCTAATGTTTTATATTAAAAAGTATATATACAAAATCAAGAGCCAACATCGTTTTCAAAGGAGAGAGATTAAAGGCATTCCCTTTGAGAACAAGAATTAAGCCAG
>NW_006400080.1:943022-947402 GCF_000299155.1 Elephantulus edwardii | reverse complement strand
TAATAAATGTACTCTTTTAAACATGAGAAGAGCTCTGGTGACCTAGTGCTAAGGAGCAGTACTGCATTCCCAAAGGCAGACAGTTCAAATCCACAAGCTGTTCAGCAGGAGAAAGATAGGTAATGTCCTTCTGTGCAATTTACTGCCTATGAAACCTCACTGGAGGGTCAGCTATGAGTCAGTTCAAACTCAACAGCAAACAACAAATACCTACAACAATTTTATACAAGTATTTGGCAGCTATGCTTAACAGGTATGTAACATTTTACATAGCTGTACAAAAGTATATTCTGGAGAAAGTCATCCTTGCCTACCTGTACCCTCCACTCTTACCAGGTTGCTGTCTTTTTCCAAGAACTGGCCCTTCCTAATAACATGCCCAAAGAATGTGAGGCCAAGTTTCAGCATCCTTGCCTGTAAGAAACAACCTGGTTATAACTTCCCTAGCCTATGACTCATCTGAAATATGGATAATATAGGAGAGGGGAGACTTTGTAACTGCAACTCTTTCAAGTGAACAAGTTTTATTCCTCAGATTATATACATTTAAAGGGCAAAGATCAAAAGAGAAGGAGGTAACCAAGAAGGAGGGAAGCAGGGATGGAAATCTCCACTGACAGGCAAAGGGCCAACACAGGATTTGCTCTATTTCTCGGACATAATTTTCTCTCGTTGTTTCATTCCTGACTCAACAAAGAGGCCAGTCAAGGCTACTCATACACGACTTTTAATGAAAAGAATCATGTTAATACAGATAGTCGTGTCATTTATAGTTTTCATAAGTATACACTTAATACAATACACTAGAAAAGAAGCAAGTATGCATCTTTTGCTAATCAATTTACTTACTCGTTGGACACGATCCCATGTAGGTAGGGTTTGGTGCAGGTGTGAGAAAACAGAACAGCATGGTGGACAAGAGTGTAGGCTTTTGAGATGGATGGACTTGTTCAGTATTTGGCTTCTTTTATTAGCCATGGACTTTTGGCAAGTTGCTTTAACTCTCTAAGTTTCTTCATCCATTTCTGTAAAATAGACATAATAACAAAAGAACATAGCTGACAAAACTTGTACTAAGAAACTTAGGACTACAGTATGTTAGGCATTGTGCAAGCAATCAATACAAGTTTAATTATTCTGTGGAAAAACCACTCTAGAATCACTTACTGCAGTAATAACTCAAAACTCTTTGTCACTAAGTCAGAACTAACTCATAGCCAAACATCCAGTGGGTTTTCAGAGGCTCTAAAAAGCACAAGAGGAGATTGCCCTCTTCTCCTGGGAAGCAGCTAGTAGATCTGAATCTTCTGTGTTTGGGGTGACAGGACAACCCCTTCCCCACCAGGCCACCAGAGCTCCCTACTGATGTAATAAGAGACCACTAACAAAGGCTGCTCGCTGCACTCAGTGGCAATCTGTAAGCAGCTGTACAGAAGAATATTATAAGTTATCCAGCACTATTTGAATATGAGGTCTTTCACACATACTGGAATATTCTTTTCTATTTTCCCTTCCTGAAACATTTTCATCTATTTCATTCCTCTTATCTCAACTAATGTTGTGGAGTCAAACAAACTTCTTTACATCTTCGGACTAAAGCATGCCTCTGTTTATAACACTATGTTTTCTTAATCCTTCTCATATTTCATATTTGCACATTTATAACCTGTGATTATCTCATTAATTTATGCCTTCTCTGAATGTTGTTGTTATGTGTTGTTGAGTCACCTGCAACTCATAGTTCCCCTATGTATAACAGTTCTGAACCCTGCTCTGTCTTGAGCCAACCTTATTGTCTCTGATATACCTAACCCAATTACCCCAGTAACTGAGTTAATCCATCTCATCGAGAGTCCTCCTCTCTTGTGCGGTCCCTCCACTTTCCCAAGCATAATGTCCCTCTCCAAGGACTGGTTCCTCCTTGCAACATGCACAAAGTATATCAGACGAAACCTCAGAATCCTTGTGTCTAAGGAGCAACCTGGTTTCACTCTATCCAAGACAAATCTATTTGTTCTCCTAGCCATCCATGGTATATTCAACGGTACTCTTCTCCAGAACCACAGCGCAAAGGTATCAATTCTCCTTCTATCATCCTTAGTCATTGTCCAGCTTTCTGATGCATAGCATGTAATTACAAAGACCATGGCCAAGATCAGGTGTACCTTAGTCTCCAGAAAAACATCATTGCTCTTCAGTACTCTGGTGATGTCCCTGACAGCAGACTTCCCCAGTGCAATTTGTCTTTTGGTTTCCTGGCTGCTAGTATCAAGAGTGTTGACTGGAGAGCTTTCTCTGAATAGTCTATAATTTCTATGAGGTAAAACTACATCAGTTTTGTTTCATCACTGTATAGTTTGCAAGGAGCGCTGACGGTGGACAACATCTGCTTACAACCAACAAGCAGATACCAAGCCCCAGCAGTTACCTCATTCACCTGAACACAAGTGGGAAGTATCCCAAAGATACCACAGAAGACGCCAAAGAAAGCCTGCCTTCCATTCACCTACATGTAGCAAAAGAAAATAAAGGAGGAAATCAGATTAAATATCTCGAAATAAATAAGTAAATGCAACAGCCCTCAAATGTCTCAGGGACAACAGAAAATGTCAAAATAAACAAAAAAATAAAATTTACTTAAGAAATGACCAAATAAATAGCTGGGGACTTCTTGAGGAAGATTAGGCACTAAACCCACCTGTTAAGGGATTCGAAACTTATATATAAGGCTTTCATAGTGCTCATGAAAGCCACATACAAAATCAAGACAAAACAGATGATATCCTAGAAAATTTCAGGACACAATAAAAAAGCAAAGTGACAAAATGCACAGAAATCACATTGAAAAATAGTCATTAGAAATTCAAAACACCACCCTTGGGATAATACATCAGATAAAAGAGTAGAACAGAATCAGCTCATCATAGAATCAGCAGATCAGAGATTTAGAAGAAAAATTCTTTAACACTAGTTGGTATGAAGAAAAAAAAATTAGAAAAAAGAAAAGAGAAAAAACACCTAAGAATTATATGTACACTGTTGCTGTTGTTGTGATGTGCCATCGAGTTGCCTGTGACCCATAGTGACCCTAAGTACAACAACCCTAAACCCTGTTCTATCTTTTGCCAGTCTCAGTGTATCCGACACACCTACCCCAATTACCCCAGTAACTGAATCAATCCATCTCATAGAAAGTCTTACTCTCTTATACTGTCCCTCCTCCCTCCCAAGCATGTCATCCCTCTCCAAGGATTGGTCCCTCCTTGCAACATGTCCAAAGTTTCAGAATCCTTGCCACCTAGGAGCAGCCTCGTTTAACTCTCTCTATATATATGGACACTATTAAGTAGAAGAACTTGAATGAGTTCCAGAACATTAAAATCCAAAATTGGAAAGTATTTAGGTACAAAAATTTTACTAAAACATAACTTACAATAATAATTTTAAAAGCTATTGTTAATTTTTAAAAAAAAATCCAGAAACAATAACAAGTCTTAATATTTGGGTTAAATAAAGAACTATAACTCTCTAAGATTAGAATCATCAGAGAGGTGTGGCCTGAGTTAGGAATACAACACTCTACAGACTACACTACCTTGAAATAATTGAAAATTATATTTCCTACGAATGTTTCCATCACTCTCCATTAAGTTTTCCATACTCTGGTGCTTTACATGTTTCCATGATGCTGGGAACATCACTAGAGTTTCAAATAGTAGCAGATTCATTCATAGTGGACAGACTTTGATAGAGCTGACATTCTAAGAAGAAGGACTAGCCATCAACACCTGGAAAAAACTGGCTTTGAAAACCCTATAGGTAACGTGAGAATGTTGTTGGATATAGTACCAGAAGCTGAGCTCCTCAGGGTGGAAGGGACTTAATAAATACCTAACTGGAGAAGAACTGCCTCTTTAGAACAGAGTCTACCTCAAGGATTGAGCAATCCTCAGTGAAGGGCTTTCATTTGCTGATAGAGCAAGACCCAAAATGAGGAACAAAAATTGTAAACATCATTAATAATGAAAATGTGGGATGTACACAAAGGGTTTGAGCATGGCAGAGGTCATGAGGGTATGCATGATCAAACAAGATCCCAATTTGTTTAAGATCTATGAGTCATAATCCACTCAACAGGACCTAACAATAACAAGAAAACTTACTGGTAATGGGTAATAATTAACGATGCAATGTTAAAAAAAGAAAGCAAGATAAATACAAAAAACCTCAAACTGGCACCGAGACAATTCCAACCGATGGCAACAGCATGTGTTACAAAACAGAGTGGCAAGCATTGTGGCGCTTTCTCAAAAAGTTGCAAATAAAGATACCATTTGACCCAGCAATTCCACTACTGGGAATATACCCTAAAGAGACCAT
>NW_006400080.1:908586-942512 GCF_000299155.1 Elephantulus edwardii | reverse complement strand
GGAGGGGTTTGTGCGGGGAGAAGGGTGCAACAATGAATGAATGGAATCCCAAAATCTCTGTAGATGTTCATTGAAATGAAAAAGAAACAACCTAAATTAAAAAAAAAAAAATCCTAAAAAAAAAAACAAAAAAAAAAAAACAGAGTGACTCAGTACAGTTCTCTTGACTGTAATCTTTGTAGAGATAGGACAGGCTTTTCTCCCACAGTGCTGTTCAAACTGAAAACAATTATGTTATTAAAAACTCAATCTCACTGCCATCCAGTTGGAACTGACTTACTGCTGACTCTTCATTGGGTTTTCAAGGCTATAAATAGCATGGAAGTAGATGACCCACCTCTCTCCCTCAGGGCTGCTGGTGAATGGTAACCTCCAGAGAGTCATGGCCTGTGGGTTAGCAGTGCAACTCCCTGTGCACTGTGCGCCAGAACTGTGTTTAGGTTAGTCAGACATAGATAAATAGAAGGACAGACAGATAGACAGATAAGTAGATAGATGACAGATATATAGACAGATACATAGATACATAGACAGATGATGATAGATGATAGATTAGATAGATAGATAGATAGATAGATAGATAATGGATAGATCAGTATATAGATGACTAGATAGATAGATGAAGATTATATAATGTATAAAATTGAATATTTAAAATATACATCTAGAAATTTACATAACTATACACAGAGCCAATTAAAAATATTATTCTTAAAATGTCCATCATGATAATCTGAAGGGTGTAGGATTTAAGTGATTTTATGAACTCATTATATTTTTCTATGTTGTTGTTATTGTTGAGTATCTTCCAGTTTTGAAGAGTCATCAAATCACCCCCAGCCTGTCCTGTCTCCACAATCTCCTGCACACAGAGGCCCACTGCTGCAGTCACTGAGGCAGTCCATCTTGTTGAAGCTCTTCCTGTCTTTCACTGATCCTCTTCTTTCCTATCCTGGTGTCTTTCTCAAGCGTGTGAGAGGTAAGGAGGATGGCACAGGAAAGGACAGGGATTAGGTCCGTCATTCAGGTCTATGATTCTCATCTTATCACTATGAGTTGTACTGTACTCAGCTGCATGGCACCAAACATCAAGAAGCCTCTCCTGAAAACCTGCCCAAAGGTTGTGAGGAAAAGCTTCATCATCCTTACCACGCTGGTTGCACTTCCTTCCTCCAAAACAGATTTGTTTGTTCCTTTGGCAGTCTATGGTGTATTCCATTCTCTTACTCAACATCACAATTCAAAGTCATCAGTTCTTCTTTAGTCTTCCTATGTTTCTGTGTTGTTGTTGTGGTTGAGTACCATTAAGTCAGAACTGACCCATAGCTGACCTTGGGTTTTCAGAGGCAGTAAATCACATGGGAGAAGATTACCCATACTTCCCTGCGGAGCAGCTGGTAGATTCAAACCAAGAGCCTTCTGGATTGCAGCACTGCTTCTTATCACTAGACCACCAGGGCTCACTCAGTCTTCCTATAGCTGCTAAATATGGTATAAGCAGAAATCATCCAGAAGGAGGTATTTTTTTACAAAGCTTCATAATTGGGTTAATACCTGAAAGCCATCAGAAATTGTTTTAAAACCCCTAGAGAACTCTATATATTATTTCTTCTAATTCTGCATATGAATGATAGCTGTAAGTAAATCATATTTGTATGACAATCTTTAATTAGGTGGAAATAGTACTACTTAAAAAACTTCCGTGGGTTCAGTTTTAATGCTTTTGATTCATAAATTCCACACTAAGTACAAAGGCTGTCAGACCTGTCAGATCAATCACTAAATATCTAGGTCATTCATTTCCTTTTTTTTACACATTTTAATTGTTACTCCACCAACACTTGGAGTCTAGAGATGGTCATGCTGATATGATGAAGAGTTGTGTTTCACAAACTCTTCAAGCCAAAGTGTGCCTTTTAAAGAAGGATCTGTGCTTTTATCCTCTGAAAGAACACAGGTCATTTAGGATATTTTAAGGGGGGGGGAAATATGCTAATTTCCCAGAGTACTCTTGGAGGCAAGTATGATGAGGCTTCACCTCACATACTTTGGACATGTTGCTAAGAGGGGCTATTCCTTGGAGAAGGACTTGATGCTGGGAAGGGTAGAGGGTCGGCAAGGGAAGACCCTCAACCAGGTGGATTGGCATGGTGACTGCTGCAATGGGCATGTCAGGAAGTGTCAGGATGGTGCAGGATGGAACAAAGTTCAGATCTTTTGTACACAGGGTCACTATGAGTCATGATCGTCTCAACAGCACCTAACAACAACAAGGAACCACGAAGAGTTTGAATAAACTTGATAATCAGTAACATGACTTCATATTAGCAGCCCTTGCACCAGACCCCTGGTAGAGAGAAGAGGAGGCAACGAAGAAAAGTCACTTGAGTCCTGAAGAGACAGAGGAAAGTTGAAAGAGAACAAAGTAGGAGGACCCACACTTTCTGATTGTTTTGTTTTGTTTTAAATTTTATTTTATTAATTTTAATGAACATTTACAGAGATTTTGGATTTTCATTCATTCATTGTTGCACTTTTTTTCTTTACCCCCTGGCCCCCAGTTCACTCCTCTCTTTGAAAAGCAAAAGATAAACTTCTTCATTGTATACACTTTCTGATTTTAAAGCGTTTTCTATAACTATAGTAATTTAAGAAAAAGAAGAAAACAACCAATCACAACCTCATACTGGTATAATAGGCACATAAACCAATGAAACAGAATTCAGAAGTAAACCCACATATCTGTGGTCAAGTGATTGTTTCACAAGGATACTAAGTCCATTTGATGAAGAAATAAAAGTCTCATTAATAAATGGTGCTAGAAAAAGTGGATTTCAGCACTGAAAAAAAATGAAACAGGATCTATGCCTCTATACAAAAACAAATATTAAAAAGTAATTAAGGGTTTAAATGTGCAAACTAAAACCATAAAAATTCTTGGAAGAAAAATGCAGGGGCAACACTATCAGGCCTAACTTTTTAACAAAGGATAGCATAATAACAAAAGAGTGCCAAAAGCAATAGACAAAAGAAATAAATGGGATCTTATAAAAATTGAAAACTTCTGTTCATCAAAAGGCTTTACCACAAAAGTAAAAAGACAAACTACTAAAAGAATATCTTTAAAAATTATATAATCAATAAGAATCTAGAAATAATATAGATACATACAACTTTGACAGCTTAACAACAAAAAGACAATCAAAAGAAAGGTAAAGAAATTGAATAGTTGTTGGATATTCAAATGGTCAAGAAACATGGGGAAAAGATGTTCAGTATTATTCGCCATCAGTAAAAAGCTAATTTCACTCCTATTAGGATGGCTAAGATTTAAAAACAAACAGAACAGAAGTTGGTTAGGATGTAAGGAAATTGGAAGCAATCCTTTTCCATTGTTGGTGGGAAATGAAAATAGAACAGCCAGAATATGCTGAGTGAAACAAACAAATCACAATACAAGGACTATTATATTCTTTTACTTATTTTTAAAAATTCCAAGAATAGGCACATGGGTAGAAACCAAAATTAGTAGTTATTAAGGGCGTAAGGCAGCAAGGTGAGGGGATCAATACTTACGGAGCACCAAAGCTCAGTTTACAGTGATGGAAAAATCATATTTGACTAATAGCTAATAGGGTGGGAAGCTCTGGAGGCCTAGTAGTAAGGAAGTGTGCTGGCAAATACAAAGATAATACAGTTCTAATCCAGGAGAATCTCATCCTGTGTGATTTACTGCCCCTGAAGGCTCTTTTGAGGGTCAACTATGGGTTAGTTCCTATTCTACTGTACATGCATCAAGAGTAGATTTGCACAGCAATTAATGTCATTATCAATAAGCTGTGCACCTGTAAAAAGCTGAACTGGCAATAGTTGTATGATGGATTTATGTAAAACAATAGCAAAAGAGAAATAGCTGCTACTGAAGCTTCTTAATGTACAGCTGAATAGCTCATGGTTTGGATGTTTAGGAATGTGGTTTTGTGGGACATCTCAGTTATGTAGCTGAAATAGTATATTTGGTGCTTCTTTCTGTCCCCTAGTTTGTTACATAGCGGTTGGGATCATAAATTATTTCAAGCAGCTGTTCAATTAGTTTCTTTTCACCTGGAGCAACAGAGGAAGAAGGAGAGAAGGAATGGAATGGAATACATCATTAATTGTCTTCAATATGCACTTTTGCTGTGAGACAGGAAGAACTGAAGGGTGGTAGGCTACCGTTCTTGAACATTTTAACCTAAGAATCTCTTATCAAAAGGAGGAAACTGCAAAACAGAATTTCAAATTCACCTGGAATTCAGATTTCCTGGATGATATTAAAAACCATGGTGTTTAGTGAAGACAATAGATAAAAAGAAGACATATAATTCCTGTTTTAACATTCAACTAACAGGCAAAATGAAACCTTAGTCTTTATGGATATATATCCATTAGAACAAAACTTAAGGAAATAGTATCACAATCATAATACGAGTAACCTCTGTTGGGGTAAGGAGAGATATGATTAGAGAGAAGTCTGAGGGGGTGCTTCTTAGCTGCTGCTGATAATGGTGTATTTCTCAGCCTGGGTGGTTGTTAAACCATCCACAGATGTTATCTGCATTTGTGCGCATGTGTAGTTCACAAATGTTTAAAGCTGGAAAAAGAAAACATCAGAACGGAGCGGGAGACGAAAAGAAACCCACACGAAAGAGGTCACAAGGAAAATGTTGATGGGCAGATTTCCTTTTGTAGGGTGAAGGGGGACAGAGTTGGAAGGGTGACCACGTGGGAGGGATTGGAAGGCCTCATATGCATCATTTTTAGATTAACAGTTTTTTCTCTGTGACCTCAGATAAAGCACCTATCCTTGAACTTCCATGGGCACAGATAATTTTAAGATTTGAGTCACCACTGCTCACCTGGATGACCAGGGTCATATTTCAGCAACATTCTTCCCCTTGCTCCCATGGGCTGTTGGGGAGGTTATGAGAGAGGATGGGCAAGGAGCAGGAGTGGGCCAGACAGAGGACGACGGAGGAGGAGATGGAAACTCACCTGTCCCACACTACTGTGGGTCGAGAACTCACCACCTCCTGTGGAGGCTTAGTCTTCAGGTGGGGCACTGTAGGCACAAAGCCAGATCACCAGCAGGATGAGGATTGCAGAGAATGACCTGGACTATTCCGAGGGCAAGCCCTATCTTGAAAGGAAAAGCAAGTATGGCCAAGGTGTTAGAGACCCAGAGAAACTGGACTCCAGGGCAGTCTTGAAGTACTGAGGCATAATATTGCTCATATTGACTGGGTCACAGAACCTATGGCTTTAACTTAAGAGCAGTAGGATTTTAAGGAGCTTTGGTGACCTAGCGGCAAGAAGCTGTGCTGCAATCCCTAAGGCATGTGGTTTGAGGTCACCAGTTGCTCTGTGGGAGAAGGATGGGCAATCTCCTCCAGTGTGATTAAATGCCTCTCAAAACCCACTGGAGGGTCAGCTATGAGTCAGGTCCTATTCTATGGTACACAACAACAACAGGATTCTAACGGGCTGTGGTGGCATAGTATATACAATAACCTATTGTGCTGATAACCATAAGTTGACAGTTTGAATCTGCCAGTGAGTCCATGGAAAGATGGGAAGTCTCCTCCTGTAAAGATTTATAGCCTCAAAAGTCCAATGGTGGTCACTATGAGTTGGTGTCAATGTGACAGCAGTTGAGTTTAGTGGGGGTTTTGGGGGGCTTACTGAAATGCTAAATAGCAATTCATTGCAAAGCAACTGTCTTCACGTACCATAAAAATGATTGACTTAGACATTCTATATCCATCCTACTTCAATCAGACTTAATTCAGAAGGGATAAAAGGTGGGAATCAATGCTTATTGAATATTAAAGACAAGGTAATGGTGGGCATAGTCCAATGTGATTAATTTTATAAAACATAATGCATGGGAATTATTGTATGAAGCACAATGTGAATGAAGAATAGTGTGAAACACAATGTATACAAACTTTGTAAGCAAACAAATATAAAATAATTTTTTAAAAAAGCTAAACAAACAATAATATTAGCTATGTTTCAGAAGGCATGGTAAAAGTCTCATAGAAAATATCTTTAAAACCTTATCAATCTGCCAGGTCAGTACTATACGTTGTTGTTGTAGTTGTTGTTGTTGTTGTTGTTGTTAGGTGTCTTCAAGTTAAGTACAACTCACAGCTACCCTATGAACAACAGATCTAAGCCCTGTTCTACCCTGTACTATCTTTATCATCTCTAACACACTTGAAATCATTGCTGTAGACACTGTTAATTTGAGGGTCTTACCCTCCTTCGCTGACCTGTGACTTTCCAAGCCTGATGTCCCTCCCCAAGAAATAGCCTCTCCTAACTCACTGCCTCTGAAAACCTGCTGGAAAGTCAGCTATGGATCAGTTCCACCCCAATAGTACATAACAACAACAACAAAAAAAAAATAGGGTCAAAGTATGTGAGATGAAGTTTCACCATCTTTTGCCCCCAAGGAACATTATGTTTTCACTTTTTAAAAATATATCTGTTTATTCTTTTGGCAATTCATGACATATCCAGTACTTTTCTCCAACACTACAATAGAAAGGCGTCAACTCTTTGCTCATCTTTCTTTATTCATTGTCCAGCTTTCAGATGCATAGCCAGTGATAGAAAAGACCAAGACCTGAATCAGGTTCACCTTTGTATTTAAACTAATGACATTGCTCCTCAGTACTGTGGAGAGATCTCAGACAGCAAGCGAGACCAATGCCATACATCTCATGATCTCCTGACTGCTGATACTAAGGGTAATGATAGTGGATCCAAGTAAGGTGAAATAGTGGACAACTTCAATCTTTCATACATCTATCATGATGTTGAGGATTTTTGTCTTCTTGATGTTGACCTGCAATTCTTATTGAAGGATATAGGATTTTGATCTTCTGCAGCAAGCACTTCAGGTCTTCCTCACTTTCAGCAAGAAAGGTTGTGTCTTCTTCATAACATAGGTTGTTAATGACCCTTCTTCCAATCTTGATGCCACATTCTTCTCCATAGAGTCAGTTACTTGGATAATTTGCTTAGCTTACAGATTGAATGTGTATGGAGAAAGGATACAACCCTGACATAAACCTTTCCTGATTTTACACATTACACAATGTTCACTTGCACTGTTCTGACAACAGCTTCTTGGTCTAGATATAGGCTTCATATGAACATAAATATGAGTTTTGGGATTCTCATTTTTCTCAGTGTTAACTGTCGTCTGTTATGCTCCACACAAAAAAATGCCAAAAAAACACAAATAGACATTTTTCTTGTATTCTTTGTTTTCATCCAAGATCAATCTGCCATTATCAATGATATCCCTGGTGTCATGGCTTCTTCTAAGCCCAGTTTGAACTTCTGGCAGTTCTCTTTTAATGTACTGTTCTAGCCATGTTTTTATGATCTTCAGCAATATTTTGCTTGTATGTGATGACAGTAATATGACTTGATAATTTCCACATTCTGTTAGATCACTTTTCTTGGGAATTGGAAGAAGTATAGGTCTCTTCCAGTCAGTCAGGCAGGCAGGCATGCAATTGTCCTCCAAATTTCCTGGCTTAGACTGGTGAGCACATTCAGGACAGCACCTGTTACTTTAAACATGTCAATTGGTATTCCATCAATTCCTGGAGCCTTATTTTTGTGAGTGCCTTTGACCTTCTTCTTTCATTCCCATTGGCTTTTTGTTCATATGAGACTTCCTGAAATTTTTCAGTGTCAACCAGTTGTTTTTGTCACAGTGACCCTATATATTCCTTCCATCTGCTTTTGATGCTTCCCAGATCATTCAAGATTTTGCTTAGGGAGAATGAATAAGGATGAATAAGGACAACGAATAAGGATGACAGAAAAAGAATTGATGCTGCTGAGCTGTGGTGTTGGAGATGAGCACTGGACATCCCATGGAGAGCCACGAGAACAAACATATGTCTTGGAGAAGGTGCATCTGGAGTGCTCTTTGGAGGGAGGAATGATGAGGCTTCGCCTCACATACTTTGGGCGTGTTGCTTGAAGGGGCTATTACTTGAAGAGGGACATGATGCTGGGAAGGGTGGAGGGTCAGTGAAGAGAGGGAGACCCTCAACCAGGTGGACTGACATGGTGACTACCACAATGGGTTCTTGTGTGTCAGGAAGCGTGAGAATGGTACAGGATAGAGCAGGGTACAGATCTTTTGTTTGTAGGTCACTATGAGTCATACTTGACTTGACGGCACCTAACAACAACAACAACTCCCAATTTTGCAACTTGAGACTTGAATTTGTTTTTCAGCTCTTTCAGGTTTAGAAATTTTTTCCTTTTTTTTCAACTTTAGAAATTCTTATCTATTTTTATCTTCTGTTTATAAACTTCCGCTCTTTGCACATTCCATTGCATTTTGCATTGTCTTCTCTAGCTGTCCATTGACATTTTCTGGTCATCTCTTTGTATCATTTCTTCCCTTGGTTTTGACTTCTCATCACTCTAGAACAATTTTCAGAGTCCCTTCAGACATCTATTTCAGTCTTTCCTTGCTTTTCTGTCTTTGTAATAACCTTTTGCTCTCTTTATGGATATCTTTGATGGCATCCCACAATTCATCTGGCCTTCAATCCTTAGTGTTGAATGTCTTAAACCTGTTCTGGAGAAGATTTTCAAATTCAGATAGAATCGACTCAATATTGTCTTTTGGTTCTTGTGGAATTGTTTCCTTTTCTTCAGCTTCAATTTGAACTGGTCCATGAGTAATTGATAGTCTGTACCATCTATTCCAGTATAAGGCTAAGTAATCTGTAGCCTCCAATATGGATTGAGGCTCAATGTCAAGAAGACAAAGATTCTCACCACTGGGCCAATTGGCAGCATCAGGATGGACAGTGAAGAGATTGAGATTGTTCACAGCTTCAGTTTGCTTGGCTCCACAGTCAACACTCTTGGCACCAGTAGCCAGGAAATTAAAAGACGTATTGCCATGGGAAAGTCTGCTGTTAGGAACCTCTCCAAAGTACTGAAGAGCAATGGTGTCTCTCTGGAGACTAAGGTGCATCTGATACAGGCCATGGTCTTTGCAATCACCTGTTATGCATCAGAGAGTTGGACAATGACCAAAGAGGACAGAAGGAGAACTGATGCCTTTGAGCTGTGGTGCTGGAGCAGAGTATTGAGAATACCATGGACTGCTAGGAAAACAAATAGATTCATCCTGGAAAGGATTAAACTGGGTGGCATTTTGGAGGCAAGTATTCTGAGGCTCTGTCTAACATACTTTGGACATGTTGTGAGGCAAGACCGGTCCTTGGAGAAGGACATCATGCTTGGGAGGGTGGAAGGACAGCACAGGAGAAGAAGGCCCTCTATGAGGTGGATTGATTCAGTGACTGGGGTAATCAGGATGGGAGTGTCAGAGACAGTGAGATTGGCACAAGACAGAGCAGAGTTTAGGGGTGTTGTACATAGGGTCGCTATGAGTCGCAAGCGACTCGACGCACATAACAACAACAACAACAACAACAATCTTGGATTCAGAGAGATTTCATTATTTTCCTAAGACAGCAGAGCCACTAAGTGGTAGTGCCAAGATTAAAATGTGAAGTGAAATGAGGCTGAACCTGGAGATAGACGATATAAGAAATTCCAGCTGAGGGGAATGAGATTGTCTCCCGTCTTCACAAATCACCGGGCTCCTTCTTCCACCACTCCACAGAACCAATGTTCAAATTCCATATGAAACATAACGAAATGACCATCTGAGTAGAAGGGAAAGACTCAAATGGATATTCACAGGCAGAATGATTTTTTTTTAATGTCACAGAAAGTTCTAGCATAGAATTCATTACTCATAATTTTACATATTTGCATAAAAGATCGTCAACTCCATTAAAAATTCCATACAAACCCCCATTACCAATTTTTATTAATAAGTCCCAACTGGATTGTGAAGAATTGCTGCTTTAACGATTTGCTGCATTACAATATCACCATATTCACCAATCACCAAATTCAGGACACTTGTCCCTTGGCATCCCTGTGGTTGACTGTTTTGACACCTTGGTTCCCAGGAGGCTGGGAAGCCTTGAAAATCAAACACTTACGATGAGACTGTTTGCACTTTTGATCAAATTATCAGTTGATTTTGAAAGGTGGATAAAAGGATAGAAAGATCTCACTCTCATTGCTGTTGAGTTGGACTCCAAATCATAGCTAACTCACCTTTGGCTTTCCAAAGCTGTCAGTCACTCCAGAGGAAACTGCCCACCTTTGTCCTGTGGAGTAATTCATGTTTTGGAAACACCAGGGTGACATGATCTTAGTACAAAGCCACCAAAGTACTTTGGATGAAAAAATAGTTATTGGTGTTGCTGATACATTATGTATACATATTTATTACTAAGAAAAAAGTCAAATTGGCGTAATGTCAGCGTAAAATTCTACTGTTGTATAAAATTGAGTAATGCTATTGCCCAGAGTCTCATGATTGGCCAAGAGATTTTTTCCCTCTGACCTCCGTATGCCCAGACACTTCAGGAGCTTATGCAATCTGAAGATGTTCCATATGCAGAAGCAGGCCAACTGGAAATGCTGGGTGAGTTGTCAAGGAAAAGCCCTGCCCCACTCACCACACCTTACAGGCCCTAATGTCTAAATTACTGGCTGCAACGACCACTCCTTCTCATTCTCCAGCTAAGCTTTAGCATCTGTATCCATCCAGATACTTAAGCCACAAACCTATTTTGTCACCCTAGATGCTTCCTTCCTCTTCATCCCCTAAATTGGCTCAATTTTCTCTTTAGATTCCCAAACCCATTGACTTCCCTCCACCCTCACCACGCTACTATATTTCACTAATATGCTGTTATTATCTCCACTGAGATGAGTGCAAAAGCCTCCATTGAACCCTTTACCTCTTCCCCTGAGTCTCCATCCATTCTCCGCACAGCACCCAGCGTGGTCTTTCAAAAGTGTTAATTTGACTGTAACTTGAGTTTCTCCCAAGATCCACAGCCCCTGAGTTCATGCTTTACTTTCATAGCCAAATAAAATACAGAGGACTCATGTCAGGAAGCCTATACGTTTATCTTTGACTTCGTATGCCCCGGGGTGGGAGTGGGATGTCCATGGCTAGGTGTCACTTCTTTCCACTGCCCATTTCCTGGATTTCCCCTGTATTAGCCAAGGGCAGGGCTCAAGTCCGCAGTACTCCATTGTGCATGTTAACAAAGTTAACAGTGATTAATAGGAGTCCCTGGATGATACTGTAAGGGTTGGTAGTTCAAATCCTCTCAGAGTTGACTCCAAAAAAGGCCTGTTGTTGACCAACTTAAAAAAAACAACATCAGAGCCATTGAAAACCGGATGCACATTTCTACTCTGAAACACAAGGGTCATTATAAGTTGGAATCAACTTGACAACTGATTCTTAATAGTGGTTAGCAGAAGCTCTGAGGTGCCTGTTTGAGGGAATGAGTTTTTGTTAACTGAAAGTTGAAAATGTTTGTTAACTGAAATGTTGAAAACAAGGGAAAACTTTTCTAGGTAATATGGACTCAGACCAGATTATATTGCAAACACAACTAAAATGGACTGTTTGTAGGATTGGTGAGACAATGTTCATATCTTCAGATTCCCATAGTTAAACAGATCCTCACCAGGCAGTAGCACATGCTGGACCTGGGAGAGCAACTTTCCAAGAAACTAAGAAGCAAGGCTGACCATGGTGGACAATGTATGTCCCAAGCATCACAAAGGAGTTAAAACAAAAAGAAGTCTTTCTCTTAAATAATGCTGCTTGTCTGGGTTCAACTTGGCAATTCTTCTGTTCCAAATGATTTAAGCTATAGCTGTAGTCAGCGGGGACAGGCAAGGGCACTCAGCTGTGCTGGGGATAACCCAGATGGCTGGTTAATGTGGGGAGCAGTTGACATTGACTCTCTGCTGAGAGCTCAGCTGAGAATGTTGACCATAATGCCTATCAAAGGTCACTCCTTATGGTTTGTACTATTCACAGCTTGGACACTACATTCTGAGAGGGAACATCCCCAAAGTGAGTATTCCAGATAAGAAGTGTAAGTGGCCAGGCCAGTTCAGGGCTTGTCCAATAAAGGACCCAACACTATTTCTGTGTATGAGTTAGTCAAAGCAGTCACAGGCTCAGTGTTGAACCAGTGTGGGAGGGGGCCACACAAGATATGAACACCAGGAGATGTGGCTCACTGAGATCACCAGTGTAACAGGAGATTAGGAAGAACTTGCTGAGGAAATCACAAGGATGAGAAACAGAGATTTGAAAGATGAGAAGACAAGTATAGATTGATCATGTAAAACTTCTGAAGGAAAGCATCCAGAAAGAAAACTTGGCTCCTTTTGAGACCTGGAGGTTCAATATGGCTGGACCAAAGAAGTTGTTGCTGTCGTTATGTGCTGTCAAGCCAAGTGCAACACATAGCAACCTTGTGAACAGCAGATCTAAACCCTGTCCTGTTCTGTTGCCACCCTCACCTCATCTCTGACATGCTTGAGCTTATTGCTATAGTCACTGTGTCAATCCATCAGATTGAAGATCTTCCTCTCTTTTACTGACCCTCCACCTTTCAAAGCACTGTGTCCCTCTCCAAGGATTAGCCTCTCCTAACAACACGCCCAGAGTGTGCGAGACAAAGCTTTGTCATCCTTGCCTCTAAGGAGCCTTCTGGCTTCATTTTTTCTAAGCCATATCTATTTGTTCTTTTGGCAATCCATGCAATAGTCAATATTCTTCTCCAACACCACAGCTCAAAGACATCAATTCTTTTCTGTCATCTTTAGTCATTGTCCAGCTCTCAGATGTGAGGATATTAGTTTGAAGACCAAGGTACACCTGATTCAGGCTATGATCTTTTAAATCACTCGCTATGCCTCTGAGAACTGGATCAAAAAAAGAGAGGGTCTGAAATTCAGAAACAAACTAAAGAGCTAATATTTCTCTAAATGTAGTGGGAGGGTGTGTAAGAGATTTGAGTAGAGGCATACTCAGTCCATTTTGAGTTTGTAAGGAGTTCTCAAACACTGTGATAGAGTAGATTGGGAGCACAGGCAGACAAGCGTAGGAGACCAGTTGGAAGGCTACTCCAGGGCTTCAGCAAGAGGGATGGAAGCTTGTACTGGGTGGTGAAAGCAGAGGAGGCGTTTGATTTTCTGGAAGTTGTCCTGACGGGACTTCATGATGGATTAGATGTAGGGAATGTGGGAGAAAAAGGATGCCAGGAATGACTCCAAGATTACTTACTGGAGCACTCCCCAGCAGGAGAAATTAGGAGACATTAAGAAAGAAGAGTCAAGAGTTCTGTTCAGGCCAAGTTTACGTTTGAGATATTTATGGACACATTCAAATAACAAGGCCAGGTAGGCAGCTGTACAAAGGGAGGGCTGCGCTGCTCCCATTTGTCTGCAGTGCAACCTTCTGTTCATCCTCCCAGAATTATACCCACGCCTCCTGCTCTCACCATCCTGCAGCCCTACTCACTGGCTCGCAGTTTCCCCGCAAACCACCTTGGACGTGATGCCCTTCCTGTCTCCTTTCCAAGTAGCTGGCTAGATTTGAAGATGTAACCCTCTCCAGTTCTCCCTCTCCAAAGCCAGTTCGTCACCCCTATCCTGGTTTCCATGGGGCCTCTGCATAACCCTTGCTACACCACATTCAAGTCTCATCTTCATGTATCCTTCATCTCCTCAGTAGAATGTATCCTTGAAACTTCCTTGAAACAGGAAGTACTTCTTGCTCCCTGTTGTGTCCCTAGCAGTTGTAGGTGCTCAACAAACGTTTGTTGATGGAATAAACCCATTTTGGACCCTAATCTCTTTCTGCTCCAATCCATACTTAATACCATAGCTCAACTCAATTTGATCTGTCATCAGGCTTCCCCAGAACTCAGAGAGTCATGCAAGACAACAACAAACAAGTATCCAGTCCTGTTCTTTCTCCATGACGGGTTGTGGATAGAACCACTGGGAGACATGGAGTTTTCATTGGCTGGTTTTCAACAGTAGATCTCCTGGCCTTTCTTCTTAGTCTAGAAGTTTAACTAAAACCTGTTCAGTGTAGCAACAGGCAAACCTCTCTTGATAGATAGTGGTTGCACATGAGGTAGATTGGTCAGAAATAAGCCCAGTTCTCACCCACAGAAATGACAATTCTGCAACTTTCCTCTAGCCATTTCACAGATGGTTCACCCACTCCAGAAGCCCTCCAGGGCTTTTTATCATGACTACTTGGAAAGATTTGGTATCCTCAATTAGCTCTCTTCCTCTTTTGATCTGATTGAAAGACAAAAGAACTTGTGAGACCAAAGGATGTCAGGATTTCCTGAAGGAATTATACGCAGCTTTGCACAGTGAGGACTATATTAGGACAGAAGCACTGGGCGCTAAAAGAAAGGTTAGAGAGAAGCCAGTTGTCTCCTCAGAGAATGTGGAGAAGGTTGGAAGTTCAAGTTCACCGAGAAAGCTTAGAAGAAATGTCTGGTCATCTAGCTTCTAAAAATCCATCACTGAAAACTTCATGCACGGAGCACAGTTCTACTATGAAATGGATGCAGTCATCTTGAGTCGGGAGTTGACTAGATGGTAACCATTTGGATACTTTCCCACAGGCACTAAGGCAGAGCTCTAGCAGCCTCGTCCACTGGGGGTAGTGGGCCAAGCAAAGGTGGCACCTTTCTGGCAGTTCCATTCTACCAGCAGCTTTCCAGGAGAAAGATGGGTGATTCACAGCTCCCAAAATTCTGCTGGAGGGTCAGTTATAAGTCAGTTCCAACTCATTGGCAATGAAGTCTTTCTTCATGAGATGAGAATTTAATTTCTTTTTTTAATTAAATTTTATTAATTTTAATGAACATTTACAGAGATTTTGGGTTTCCATTCATTCATTGTTGCACTATTCTCTCTACCCTCCTCCCCAGTTCATTCCTCTTTTTTATTCCCCCCTTGAAAGTCTGTTTTAATTGTCCCATTACCACAGTGCTTGTCAAAGCCAGTTCTGATTAATCTCCTTTGCCAGTGTGCCCTTTGCCATTCCCTATCACTCCTCCCTGAGAGAGACCTCACCCTGATTCATAAGGAAAAGGGGATGGCATATTCTTTTAACTACTTCCTGCCGAAAAGGGACGCTGTGGGTTTCAGGGTGAAGATCTTCTCTCACCACTCTAAAGGGCCCCTTTGGCAATAGGAAACACGTAGACTATTGTGGAGATTGATTTTGGAATTTAGATGCACTGTTATCAATTATGATTAGTCGAACATGTTCATATCCTTGAAAATGTATCATGGAACTGTTGCAGCCTAGAAGACACAAATCCAACCAACAAGTTAAAAGTACATGAGTCAAAAATTAAAAAAAAATAATATTCCAAGTAGAGGTTCTAATAGTGGCAAAATCAAGTTACAGAGGGAAGGCAGTTCTTAAAATAAAAGGCCTATTGACTAGCACTTTGTCCATCATAGTACAAAGGTTAGGAGCCACAAGATACAGAGGCTCAACTATGTCATTTATTGTTCTTGAGAATCTAATTTCTATATTCTCCTTTCTTAGGAAATCCTATGCGTTGAGATCCTCAAAGTATTTTCACACACACACACACACACACACGGACTTTGGAGGGGAGCACAAACATCCCAAAGCTCAGGTAGAGAGTGCTGGCTGTGTGCTCACAGATACATAGCTGTAGAAGGTTTTGTGCAGTACATGTTTTTTTTATTATTCCTTGTATTTAATAATTGTTGTTATTGTTATGTGCCGTCGAGTTGTTTACGACTCATAGTGACCCTATGTACAACAGCCCTAAACCCTGCTCTATCCTGTGCCAATCACATTGCCTCCGACACACCCATCCCGATTACCCCAGTCACTGAATGAACCCACCTCATAGAGGGTCTTCCCCTCCTGCGCCGTCCCTCCACACTACCCAGCATGATGTCCCTCTCCAAAGACCTGTCTCTTCTTACAACATGTCCAAAGTATGTCAGACGAAGCCCCAGAATCCTTGCCTTAAAGGAGTAGCCTGGTTTAACCCTCTCTAGGATGAAACTGTTTGTTTTCTTGGCAGTCCAAGGTACATTCAATACTCTTCTCCAGCACCACAGCTCAAAGGCGTCAGTTCTCCTTCTATCCTCCCTAGTCCTTGTCCAGCTCTCTGATTTATAACAAGTGATTGTAAAGGCCATGGCCTGTATCAGGTGCACCTTAGTCTCCAGAGAGACACCATTGCTCTTGAGTACTTTAGAGAGGTCCCTAACAGCAGACTTTCCCATCGTAATATGTTTTTTGATTTCCTGGCTGCTGGTGCCAAGAGTGTTGACTGTGGAGCCGAGCAAACTGAAGCTGTGAACAACGTATTTAATAATAATAATAATAATAATAATAATAATAATTAGTAAGAATGGAAAAATCAAACTACAGGCTTATATCAACGTAATTGAGAAACAGATGGCCAGACTGAATCTTTAGATGCAGATGGCCCAACAGTGGATTTTAGGCAGTCAATTGTATGCTCAGTTGTGAAAGTTAAGAAATAATTTTAGATTGTATATAAAATGCTGACAATATATTGTTAGAGATTGAATCTGGAAGGTAAAGAGATACTTGAGATATAAAGTATGCTGTTGGTTGTTATGTGCTATTGAGTCACTTGTGATTCATAGCAACCCTATGTACAGTAGCTCTGAACTCTGCCCTATCCTGAGCCAATCTCATCCTCTCTGACAGGCCAAATCCCACTTCTCCAGTCACTGAGTCAATCCACCTCATTCTGAATCTTCCTGTCCTATGCTGTCCCTTCACCCTTCCAAGCATAATGTCCTTCTCCAAGGGTCAGTTCCTCCTGACCATGTTCCCGAAGTACGTGAGATGGAGCATCAAAATCCTAGCCTTCAGGGAGCAGCTTGGTTTCAGCTTCTCCAGAAAAGACCTGTTTGTTCTCTTAGCAGTCCACAGTATGTTCAACATTCTTCTCCAGAACCACAACTCAAAAACATCCAATCTTCTTCTGTTATCCTTAGTCATTATGCAGCTCTCTGACACATAGCAATTGCAAAGACCATGGCCTGGATCATGCACACCTTGGTCTCTAGACTGACATCATTGCTCTTGGTACTCTAGAGAGGTCCCTGACAGCAGCTTTCCCAGTGCAATTTGTCTTTTGATTTTCTGACTGCTGGAAAGTATTTTAGCACATTAAAATACATTTTTTTTCTTTTTAAAACTTTAATGAAATATTTTTTAGTGATTTTAATGAGCATTTACAGAGACTTTGGATTTCCATTCATTCATTCATTGTTGCACTTTACATTCAAATACTTTTAACACATTCCTGACTCCTGAAAGTATGTTAGTACATTAAAATATCACTATGCCATTCAAGTCTATTGTTCGCCTTTCAAGCAGTGTCAGGATCACATCACAGATGAAGTCCCAGAATCCTACCCAAGGATAGCACAAGCAGAGGAGAAAATCACCTTTCAAATGCTATGATATACTATGTGAGGGCTCCCCTTACAGAAGCACCAGGATTACAAGAAGTGCTTGCTTAATAACTTACTTCATTGGTGAAAAGAATACTACAGAGGAATAGATATTTGTTGGTTGTTGTTAGATGCCACCAAGTCAACCGTGACTCATCGTGAGCCTCTGAACAACAGATCTGAGCCTTGCCCTATCTGGCCACATCTTGATGATCTCTGAGGCACTCAAACTCATTCTTAGAGTCGCTGTGTCAAACCATCTTGCTGAGATCTTCCTTTCTTTCTCTGATCTTTCACCTTTCTTAGCATGATGCCTTTTTCCAAGGACTTGCCCCTCCTGACAACATGCCCACAGTATGAGAGAGCAAGTTTCATCATTCTTGTCTCTAAGGAGCACTTCCTCCAAGATAGACTTGTTTGTTATTCTGGCATTTCATGGGATATTCAGGACTTTTCTCCAATACCACAATTCAAAGACACCAACTCTTCTTCAGTCTTTTTTTTATAAATTGTCCAACTTTCAAGCAACTGAAAATACCATGGCTTGAATCAGGTGCACCTTAATCTTTAAATTGACATCTGTAGGAACCCCCACATCAGTTCTATTTTCTAACAGTGGTGTTACTCAGCATTTGTCCTTTTGTGACTGAGATATATCACTCAGCATACTGAGAAAATATTGAGAAAAGAAGGGAAAAATAATGAACACTGCATTGGAACAGATGAGAGAAATAGTTGTTTAAGAGGAATATATGATGAGACATTATCTTTATGACAACAGTCTACAATAAGAGGTGCAGGGCAAAGTGAACTGTGGAAGGGGTGAGGGAGGAAATTATGCAACAGAGAATGAATATTTTTTTAAGTGAACTGAAAGGTAGGGAGGAAAATGTGCAACAATGAATGAATGAAAATCCAACTTTTCTGTAATCCTTAAAGGCACAATAAAAAATATTGTCGTTTAAAAAATCCAAATAAATGTATACTTTTAAAATGAACTGGAATCTTGCCCTCATAGCATGGTTCTCAGATATTAGCATGATCTAGAATGCTTGCTCAAACCCTGTGTTTCTGATTTTGTAGTTACAGGATGGTGCAGTTAATGCACTTGGCTACTACTCAAAAGGTTGATGGCTCAAGTTCACAGAAGGGACTCAGGCCTGATGATCTACTTCTGAAAAAAATCAGCAATTGGTTGAAACACCTATGGACCATCTGAAATCGAGATGGCATTTCTGTCATGTTCCAAAGATGCTGCAGGTCTGTAATCTGCGCTGAGAACTGCTGGAGAGCAGTGACTCTCATCCTGGGCTTCTGGAGTTTTCTAAAAACACAGACACTGGGCTTCAGCCCCTAGAGATTCTCACTTAATTGGTCCACCGGGTATGGAGACTCCAGGTTTTTTTAAGCCTCTCCAGATCATTCTAATGTTTGCCCACGCTTGCAAACTGCTGCTCTGAACTGTGCCATCAAGTTAACAAGCAGATTTTAGGTCTGTTTTATTACCTTTCTGCAGAAAAAGCATAAAATTGATGGGAAGAGGTGCAAAGTTAGGTCAACGCTCAAGGCACCACACATATTTCACCTAGTACAGATGCTGAGGTGTGAAAGGACTGGTCTCTGACTTTAGAAACCCAAATCTTTTTTTTCCCAATTGTACTGAAATACACAGTACAATAACAAAACATTTGCCATTTCAACTGTTTTTGTAATGATATTAATTACATTCCCAGTGTTGTGAAACCACCTCCATTATAAAAACCTAATCTGAAGTCCTTCCCCAGCTGAGCCCACCTTCCCCTACCCAAACTCCTTCAGCCCACTGTGCACCCCAGGCTCACCAGGCACAGCATGAGAGGCTAACCCCAATTCTGTGTCTCCAACTAAGGCATTTTCTTGGTTCCCAAACAGTGAGAAAGCCAAGAGTGTTCCTTGAGATAATTTGGGATTTGCCTATAATTTTAGGCAGTCTTAGCTCCAACACTAAACACTTCATGACTTAACCCCTTCAATACTCTGGCATGTGCCAGGGTCAAGGAAAGGTCTTGGGTCTGTTGCCTCATCAAGAACAGCAAGAGAAACAAGGATCTAATGATTTCACTTGTATTGTCTAGGTCAGAGGGCGCTCCCGTGGCTTAGTCGTAAGGAGTCATGATGCCAATGCAAATATACACTGTTCGAATCCACCAGCTGCTCTACAGGAGAAAGATAGACAATTTCCTCCTGTACCATTTACTGCCCCTGAAAACCTGCTTTAGGGTCAGCTATGAGTCACATCTGACTGCATGGTACACACAACAACAGATCTAACTCTGGTGGCATAGCCCACCAGTGACATCTGAGGCTGTACATCACACAAAAGATTTGCCACACTTCTTCCTCAAAGTTACTGGGGGATTTGAACTGCCAGAGAGGCACACCTTGTGTTAACAGTGCAACACTTCCATCTGCTTTCTGAGGTTATAAATCTTTGACTGGAGGAAACTCCTTAGAAATTAGGAGCATGGGGTCTTTCCCAATGTATTTGTTTTTTAGGAGTATCTCTTCTTTGTGACAAGAGATTTTTAAAGAACTTTTAATTAAGTAAAATGAAATTAGCTTGGAAGGAGGAGTGGCATCCACTTCCATAACAGCTTGCTTCTGGAAACCCTATGAACCTGGAGAGAGGATGAAAGACACACAAGCTTTGAGGACTCTCCTTCACAGGGTCACTATGAGTCGCCTGTGACTCGACAGCACTTAACAATAACAACAACAACAAAATGAAATAATGTGTCAAATGTTCAATGTAGGAAATAATTTTTAAAAATTGTATAGGTAGTCTCTGTAGGTGAGAAGTCTCTGCCTTAAGAAAGCAGACAGCAGCTCAGGAAGGAATGGCAGTGGAGGTCCAGTGCTAGAATTTTCACTCCCATAAAGACTTGGGTAGATTCTTGCCAGTGCGCCTTACACCTAGTCACCACCCATTTGTCAGTGAAGGACTATCTGTCCTTATTAGGCACACGGTTCGAATCCACCAGCTGCCCCCAACGGAGAAATACAGACAATCTCTTTTTGTGCACTTGACTGCCTCTGAAAAACCTCTGGAGGATCAGTGATGGGTGAGTTCTGACCTGACAACACACAACATGATAACAACAAAGGGGTTGAGCATGGCTGAGACTGTAAGGATGAGGCAGGGAAGTTTTGAGTTGGAATCAATAAACTGTGCCTAACAACAAGGTGTTTTCAGCAAAGTTAACAGACTAAGATAAACTAGGAGGAAAAATCTGGAATATCCTGTCAATAATTAGCCAACACCAAAAATCCGAGGGATTGGATTGGGGTCATGAAATTCCAAGAACTGAATCGATTTGTCCACACAGCTGCATGACTCCCTCACAAAGCTCCAGAGCCAGGCATGGCTACTCCTCCTGCCAATGTTCTCAGGAAAAAGCTCAGAGCTCCCTTTCCAGATTGCACAATATACTGTCTGGTGATCAATGATGTCAAAGACACCCTCTGTAGCAGTGGCTTCTCCCAGGCACTGGAAGACAGTGGAGGCTTGCCTGCCTGCCTGTTCCAGTATGTGGCCCTGGGGAACTAAGTGTAGCTGTCAATATGCATTCACATCTCCTCCAACATTGTGGATTTCAGGGAGGCCTGTGGTCAAAAACACTGAGAAAGAAAACTACATGCAACCTTCCACAGGAAGGCTTTTGGGACCACCTGAGCTACTGGCTGAGAGCAGTAGAGAAGCTGACTCTGTGTGTCTGGAGGGCTGCTGTCAGGCCACCAAGAGGTGGGGATGATGGTGTCATTGACAAGTTCCACGTGGTGTGTCACCTCTGCCACTTCAAAAAGGTTTCCTGCACCACAGAGGATAGACCACAAGCAATGGTTGGTGCTGGGGAGACCAGGAAGTTCTTTACACCCCATCTACCACCCTGATCCCAAGCAGTGCAGCCTCACACACTGAAGACTGTGGGTACAGAAGGAGCCCCTCCCTGGGTCCTGCCTGCCACACACTCCCTTCCTCCCCTATTCCCTAGTGCGTGCTTCCCTCTCCACCCTGCAGGGCCTTTCCTAGAAGTTCTGGGTCCAGATGAGGATTACAGAACTTGCTG
Organism: Elephantulus edwardii; assembly: GCF_000299155.1. NCBI lineage: Eukaryota > Metazoa > Chordata > Mammalia > Macroscelidea > Macroscelididae > Elephantulus > Elephantulus edwardii. The sequence goes on along the minus strand of NW_006400080.1, from coordinate 920,901 downwards.
CACTTTGAGAATGGCCTTTTCTCCGTTAAGCTTATTTGTCACAGTTCCCCTGCTGGCTCAGCCACAGAGCTTTCTAGTTCCCTGTGCATTTCCGGGCCCGCAGGCCCTGCTCTGGAACTCCTCTTCCTTTGTGGTGAGGGTAGAGCCACAGGCTCTGGTGACATGCTGGTCTCTTGGCCCTGCATGATTTTCACAGCCAGGTGTCTGTTCGTGCTGGGAAGTCTGAGGCTCCAAACGTCTGGCCCCAGAGCTGGCTCTCCAAGGTGAGCCTTCCTGTTGCCCTTAGAGCTGACCCTCTTTCCTGCTCTTGTTTTCTCCAGAAGTGTGGCTTCCTTCACATAATGGCACTTAGCCTGCCAGGGTTCACATGCTGGGGCTTGGCTTTTGACGTGGAAGTGGGTACATAACACCGTGCAGGGCCTAGATTTTCCAGTTGCATTTGTGAAAATAATGACTATTAAAATTCATCATTCCACGTGAAAAAGGAAGATCCTATGGAGTGCAATGTTCAATCTACAACTGACCGTGGGAATGTCTCAGAGCCAGGGGATACACTATCGTGCATGGGGCCACGAGCAGTCAAGGGCTGCCTGGTCAGCAGTTCCCAATAGCGACACGCAAACATAAAAACCACCTTGTCCAGATCCTTTCCAATTATCTCACAAACAAGGATCTCAGAATGCCTGGCCCTTGAACATTCTCCAAATGTGATGAGGGAACACTCATATGGCCCTAATTCACCCAGCCCTCAACCCTCTACTCATTGGGCCTGTGGTAGTGTTACTGAGTCCCACGCACTGTAGACCACAGGTGGCCGGCCATCTTTGCAGGAACCTGTGGCCAGAATCATAGGGACCATAAAGTTCTTGGATTCCAGGGTAAGAAACAGCACTTCTCCAGGGTCCATGCTCCTGAAGAGGGCAGGATGCTCTCCCACTCAATCCGGCAGTTCCCTTATTGTTGTTGTTAGGCATCATCAAGCCTAATACAACTCATAGCCTTAGGAACAAGAGATCAGGACCCTGCCCTATCCTGAACTATCCTCACAATCTCCAACATGCCCATTGTTATAGTCATGGTTGACATCTTGACAAAGGATGTCTTCTCTTTAGCTGAGCCTCTCCTTCTCTCTGCAGGACGTCTTTTTTCAAAGGACTGGCTGGGGTGTCAGAACCCTTGAAAATTGGCATTTCTTTATTGTAAGACCTACCTTCCCTCTGTAACTTGATTTGTGCCACTCTTAGAGCCTCTACTTGGAATATTAATGCTTTTTCATTTTAGACTCATGTACTTTTAACTTGTTAGTTAAATTTGTGTCTTCTGGGCTGCAACACTTCCATGATACATCTTCAAGGATATGAACATGTATGGCTAAGCACAACAGATAACAGAGTGCATCTAAATTCCAAAATCAATCTCCACAATAGTCTATGTGTTTCCTATTGCCAAAGGGGCCCTTTAGAGTAGTGAGAGATCTTCACCTTGAAACCTACAGCATCCCTTTTCAGCAGGAAGTAGCTAAGAGAATATGTTGTCCCCTTTTCCTTATGAATCAGGGTGAAGTCTCTCTCAGGGAGGAGCGATAGGGAATTGCAAAGGACACACTGACGAAGAACTGGCTTTGACAAGCACTGTGGCAATTGGACAATTAAAACAGACTTTCAAGGTGAGGGGAAGAGGAACAAACTTGGGAGGAGGGTAGAGAAAATAGTGCAACAATGAATGAATGGAAACCCAAAATCTCTGTAAATGTTCATTAAAATTAATAAAATTTCATTTAAAAAGAAATTATAGGGATTTAAAAATAAAATGAAAAAAAGAAAATTGGCATTTCTAGCCATTGTGTTAGCTCCCGTTGGAGGGCATCATCTCCAGCTACCTTGACTGTAGACACACGGTCTTACAAATCATCAACAGTTGTGGGACCAACATAAGAGAATTTTCCACGTTGGAAAATGGCAGTGATGGTGGTGGAGAGATTGTGAAGAGACTGTGGCAAATAGCAACCAGAAGAACCCTGGAGATAAAGGCCACAGTTAAAGGTTTTCCTTGCTGGATCATTGAAAGAAAAGTTGACTTACAATTACTCTAAGATAAAAATTTGCTGGATGATTGAGGAAACCGGAGTTCTCACGCATTTGTGCTGTTGAACTGGATTTTCACTGACTGAGGAATTGTGTGTTGCTGTTAATCTGGTTTGGGAATGCTGCACTAAATCTGGACTTGTGTGACATTCTTTCTCTCTCCCACTCTCCAAGCCATTTCCCTAATAAACCCCGTGACAGTGAGTAAAGTCTGTTGAGTAAAATTATAATGAACATCAGGCCCAATGACTGGTAGAAATTAAGTGCAGAAACATGTGAGGTGGTATGTTTGACCATGAGCTATTGTATGGTGCTATGGACATTATTGATGGGGACAATTCCTCTTTATGAAGTCAGTACTGGCCTTTGCTGATAACAAGTTCAAAGAATGTGAAACACGGTCCCCTAGTAAGTTACAAAAAAGTCCACCCCAAATATTTGTGCATTGTTGTTGTTGTTAATTGCCATCAAGTCAAGCATAACTCATAATGACCCTAAGAACAAAAGACCTGGAACCTTTCGATAACTATAGTTTCTCAAAGTTCATGGAGTTTCCAGAGGCACATTGTTTAGGAAGTGGATGTTTTTGGATTGGATCCATTTTAAGCCTGGAAATTTAGCTAAATGTGTGGAGATAGACACTATGTTAGTGAATAAATTATTGCAACCCTGCCCATAAACGAAAAGTGCCTACAAGTTGGTAAAATATATTTTTATTTGTTCATACAAAGAAATAGTTTGAATTACCAGAATTTCATTTTTCTAGAAACATCTTTCTCTGTGTAAAATTAATTTGTGTTATACATAGGACAAAATACTTGATTAATTTTTTTCTTTTTTTTTTTTGTTTTGTTTTAGTGTATTGGCTATTCTAACATCCAGGTTATAGAAAGACACACTGCTAGAATTTGCACAGTATTTTATATTACTGGGCTGAAGGAAACTCAGTCATAAATTAATGTTATGAAAGTGAGGGGGGACCACTAACCACACCATTACAGTTTATAGATCATCCTTCTTGATAAACTAAAAAGAAAAATGACATTGACTTCTGCGTCAACATTTTTGATACATGCCAAGTGTTTCTGATTTACTAGAATCTTCCATTTTCTTTTCTTACAAAAATATCCTGGTGAGTTCTGAAACCATGTTTCTCCAAAAGCCGTCACTAAAAATGACTCCCAAAGAGAATCCTATGAAGAAGATAATTTCTCCTTCATCATCAGCAAAATTAGTATTTCTTATACAGTCACTAAACCTTAGAGACCCTGGTAGGGGCTATTTACCCAGTTAACATTCTACTGTACAAATAAGTCAAAGAAAGCTCACGATTGATGGGAACAATAAGAACCTCAAAATTTTTTATCATTTTTTTAAATGAAGAAACAAACAAAATGAGATTTGCCTGTAAACTGAAACCCAAAACATGTCCTAGGAAAATTTGCCAACACATCAAATATCCTAGAAGCTAAAAAGTGAAGTGTGATGGAATTGCCGAAAGCAAAGACTTGCAGAACGCAAAGAAGAAAACCAAGGCTCAATCTTGCATGTTGCATAACTTTTCCCAGAAAAAGTTATGAGGACTCGGGGGTTGTAATAACTATCATATGATGAGATGTCACTGGGGGCAGATGCTTTGTCGGGACCAGTCAGAACCACATCCGAGCAGCCCTGGGTGAGAGGCATACGTGCTATTTGATTTATTTGTGTTACATAGACATTTCAGTTTATTAGTGTTAATTACTGACATCTGTTTGGATTCAAGGATTTGACCCGGTTCAGTGTTCATGACTACATGATCCTCCTATCTGATCATTTCCTGTTTCAGGTTTACTTTAAATCAAGGAATGAGCAACCCAATCGAAAATGGTTCCTCCTGGGAGGAGCGCAGGGGCCTGAAGGGAAAGAAAAAGTGCAAGGCCATTTCGCTGGTGCTTTGCGACATGGCTCTGCTGTTCTACATCTGGCCAGCTGTGGAGGACGCGGCTGGAAGGCAGACATGGCAAGATTAGGTGGATGGCTTGAAGTTGATTTTTTTTTTCTTTTACAGTGAGCAATATTATGCTGTGATTAAAAAGAGCTTTTAAAGTTTTATTTCAAATAAGCCTGCCAGTGGGGTGGGGAACTCCAGTATGTTCAATTAGCATTCTCTGATATCCAAGCCACAAAGGGGGAAACCCTGGGGCAGGAGGAGGGGTAACTGTGCTTCCCCCAGAACTGCAGCAGGCTCTGCCCTACTCTGTAGAGTCAGTAAGAAAGCTATGGTGTGAATGTCCCACCTGAGGACAGAGTGGAGGAAAGAGGACAGCCATTCTCCACGCAGAGCCCATGCCATGACGGCTTTGCTGCCGAGCATGAGATAGCCAGACCTGGAAAACAATCTGTTGAGCAATATAAGCCAGGCTGTTGACATCGCTTATGTACCAAGGACGTTTCCATTCAGCTTCTCCAAATGGCTTCCTTTTTCTTTTTTCTATCCGTTTTCTTACACGTAACAGACAAAGTATCGTGTACAAAATACAAGAATATCTTTGTAAATATAACCACCTAACCATTTTTCTATGTTGTGTATCCTCTCATACATCCCTTGATGCTACAATTTCTTTTATGGCTCAGTGTTTCTGGTTTAGAACACCGACGATAGACTATGTCATGTGACTTTACTGTTCTTGTTACCAACTGTCATTAGCTGCTCATTATCAATGATCCCCCCCTGGTTCTCTCAACACAGAGTGAGGGGCAGCCACACAAGTGTCAGGTTCAAGGGCTTACAGACAACATGGGGCCAACTGTCCCAAACTACCTTACAAGGCCCCCCTCCCTCGCTCTTGGCAACAGACCGTACTGTCATTCTGAGATGAACTAGGGGAGAGGTTCCAGACATCATGAAGGGACATGAAGGGATGCCAGAAATCTCTGCCTTTTGGGGTCTCTCTTTTCCCTCCATTGAAGCTGTCACCCTATTGCAATGTGCCCAATGTGGGCTGGCTCTGCACCCAGCAGCACCTGGGCAGCTGACAGGGTGGGATGCACCCGATCCCTTTGGATCTCAAGGCTCAGCACCCTTGCTTTGTGCCAGAGCTCTGCTGGCCACTGGGATTCTTTGGTGTGTCAAAGCAGAACTGCTTTCCTGGAGAACAAAGCATGGTGGGTTTTCAGACAAACCTCTGATGATCTTTATTTCTAAAGATGCATCCAGACATTTCACATGGCAACCCAGGAGAAGCCAAAGCTCGTATCTGCATACACTTCCAGCTGGGAAATTAACCAGGGAATGGGCAGAAAAAAAGATGTGGGGCCATCTTTTAAAAGCCAAGTAAATGAGGCTTGGGAGTCAGATCCCAAAAGGGCTTCCTTGCAAAGGCAGGGGTTCCAGGATGTGCTAAGTGAACTTGGAAGAAACCTGGTCCTCTGATTTGGTATTGCCTTCCTTGGGAATGACCCACACAGAGACAAGGAAGCAACCACATGAGGAAGGACATGCAGAAATCAGCCGTGGGGAAGCAGCTTCACGCAGTGATGAGGTGTAGCCAGGAGGCCACGTGGACACTGGACTCTGAGACCCAAACACAGAAAGAAGGCAAGTGAAGAATCCGGAGGCCTGAAGGCTGAATACCCGTAACAACAAAAATCTCCAAGTTGTGCTTTTCTTTGTGTTAAATAGGATGGGTGGGAGAAAATGGAAGCACCATCAACAGTGAGGCCAAGAACAAGAAAATATCCGAGTTAAACACTTTGGAATGTTAACAGATTATGAAGCTAACTCTCTAAAGAGTGTGGCGAGGCAGCTTAGTGAATTAATTGCTTATGAACTAAAAATAAATTATTATAAAATAGATTTCTGTACATTTTACATACATATAATCTCTCTCAATATATAAGCCACATGGTTAAGTCACACAGCCTGCATCTCATTCAGTTCCAGCCAAAGTCATGGCCCGTCATCTGGTAGAACTTGAGGTTGAAGGGCCGGTAGAAGTCCCGCAGTCTCCGCACCACGTCCGGGTCGATCTCGGGGTGGGTCCTGCCCTTGGTCTTGCCCAGGCAGTGCGGTTTGCTGCTGCCTTCGGCCTTCTTGAGGCAGGGGAAGCCCTTGGTCTTGTTGAAGTAGAAGTGCTTGTCGGTGATGATCCTCTTGAGGCCCAGGAAGTCCTGCACGCGGCCCAGCTCGCCGGCCGGGTCTCGGATGAGCCGCTCGCCGCTCACGAACAGCATCTGGCGCAGCGGGAAGTGCAGCAGCCAGTGCTCCAGGTGCTTGGCGTACAGGCCGATCTGGATGGCGCTCCAGGACGTGTCGATGAGGCCGCTCGTGCGGTTCCGGAACGTCAGGCTCTCGAAAGTGGGGATGTCCGGCCGCTTGGACAGCGTCTGCGTGTAGTCCGAGATGGCTCGGGTCACCGGGTCGCGCACCACCACGATGAGCTTGGTGTCCTTGGACATGGCCGAGATGCGCGCAGGTGCGTCCCGCGTGACGAAGTAACTGGGCGTCTTCTCCATGGTGATCTGCCCTTCCAGGGTCCTCGGCATCAGGTCCCTGAAAAGAGGAAACAAACCAAACTTGGGTGAGAGGTGATTCCTCCTCTGCGCACACATCGCACAGGTAATATTCCCAGTTCGGCTCCCTTCTATTAAAAAAAAAAACACAAACAAACCAGTTACCAGAAAGTCCACCTTCACGCTTGCGACACCATGGGTGTCAGAGTGCAACTGCGCTCCTAGGGTGTTCCACAGCTGAAGACCACCAGGTCTTTGTACTGAGCTACCTCTGGGGAGACTTGAACAACCAACCTTTGAGTTAAGCTGCTAAACTCCCTGCTCAGGTGCATCCCGGGTCTTCCTTTAGTTGCTTGTTTTGCAACAAGTAAAACTAGAAGCAGAGTTTTAGAATCTAAAGGTACACCAAAATTCCACCTGAATTCTGCAGGCCAGAGACTCTCTACCTGAAATTGGAAGAAAGATGGCCAACTTCCTCCCAAACAGTGCACAGCCTCGGGACACCCACTGCTGGGTCAGCCAGGAGTCTGCTGTGATTCAAGGACAACAAGGTGTGAGGCTGAAGGCTGACAGATGTGTTGTCAACAACATGAGTTTGTTTTTGTTTGGTGAACCAGCCGCCTTTTGACAGGTGTCTTTCCTAAGGGACCTGGAGACCTGCCTGCCCGTCTCTCCCTTCTGCCTTTGAACCCTCACCAAGCTGGGCTACACATGCTCGGGCCCTGGGAGCAAACATCTCCCTGGACATCTGTCACATGACTGCCAACAACATGCACATCTGAGAGCCACCAAGCATGGCACAGAAGAAAAAAAGCAGGTGACATCTAACAAAGCATCAACTGACGCAGAACCACAAGAGGAAATGAATAAGGCGCTACCATAGAGATTTCTAATGAAATGATTTACATTCCATGTTTTAAAAAGTGTTGTACAGTATCTGCCACAGCATCAATTTAAATGAAATGCAACTAGGGGCTCTGCAGGAGAGGAGGGCTTCTGTGAAGAGTACAGCAGGCCAGGGTTTGAGCTGTGCAGCAGCTCTGTGTAACATGAGAAGCTGAATTAAGCTGGAATACAAGTCAGCAGCAAGAGGCTTAAGTTTGCTTGACTGGGTTTTTGTTTATTTGTTTCTGCAGACAGAATGATCTACCATAGTCACAGTAGCCATGATATCTGGGCCAAAAAGCATGTTCGAGTGTCAAAGAAAACTAAAAAATAACATGATTTGATTATATAAGACTTTGGTTCTGAGTCATTAAATCGAAAGACATACAGCTGACATTCTAAAGCAACGGGATGAGTTATTGTATAGCCTCTCTGTTATGTGGCTTTGCTGCTATAAAATACATGGTGGTTAAACGTCCTGGCCAGAGTTTAGAAACAGAACATGTTCAAGGAAGCCCATATTAACCAACTAATGAGACACTAAATTTTGTTCACAAAGTTGCACTCTTCCATTAGACACACAATATGTAGAGAAGTTTGGCTTATTCTCACCTGGGCACAGCAGTAGGAAATGGAAACAGCATCAAAAAAAAAAAAAAAAAGCAAGCAAGGGATGAAGTATGAAGTGAGAGGACAGGAAGGAGAGAAGGAAGAAAGCTTTGGATCAGGAAGGAGGTTCATGTGGGGAGACAGACATGAACAGAAGAGTAAGTGTGAATGCAAAAGGAAGCACCTACGTCAAGTTTCACTGCACCTCAGGAGACGGAGACTTGAAAGGCAGGAGCTGGAAGAGTGACAAGTGAGTCATCCGCCTGTGACAGACTCGGGGAGTAGAAAGGCAGGGAGTCTATCATCTCATTTTATCAGATCCTGCCAGCTGCCACGGTGTCTCAACTCCACTCAATTCAACTCGCAGCTGCCACGTCTAAACTGATTCACAGGTGACCAACCCTCCACTGCATTTCCGAGGCTGCAAATCCCATGGGAGGTGATCACCCATCTTTCCCCCTCAGAAGCAGCTGGTGGATTCGAAGGCAACTCTCTATGGATGATGCCAACAGAGCTCATAGATGGCATCAAGGACAGTCCAAAGACAAACCAAGCCCTCTGCTGGCTAGTAGATTCTGACCCACAGTTACCCTACAGGCACCACAGACGTGCTCCATAGGGTTCTACTGAGGCTTAGGGCTTAACAGGCATAGAGACTCACGGTTTTTATACCACAGAACTGCTGGTTGGAATCACACTGTGCTAACCTCTCAGCTGGCAGCCAAATGCTTAACCACTGTGCCACCAAAGCTCCCCTCTAGGACAGTAGCAGATACCTAAGAAATGGACGGATAAAAGGTTCACGTTGGTTAATCAAAGCACTAGAGATTTGATTCTACACAGAGGCTCCTCCAAAGAAAGGCCTGGCAAGCTGCCTGCAAGAAAGCAACCAACTGGAAATGCGATGGAGTGCAACTCTATGATGCCACGCACTGGCTGGCCATGAGCTGCAGTCAACTTGCCAACAACTAGCTGTGTGGTTAATGAACAGATTTTGAAAGGATCAATGGATAAGTGGTCTTGCTGAGTGGTGAACTCTGAATGGAAATATTAAAGGTTAAGAACATGTCCTTTGGTATAAATGGACCTGGATTCATTTCTCTATCTGTTGTGTCAGTAGGAGGCAAATTGCTTTCTCTCTCTGAGCTTCAGGATCCTAAAATGTACAAACAGTAAAAATGCCTCCTCCCCCTGCAGTCCTTGGAAACCCTGGTGGTTTAGTGCATCATCGTTCAAATGCACCAGCTTCTCTGAGGCCAAATGATGGGTAAATTTTTCCTATAAAAATATTTATAGCCTCAGAAACTTGACAGAGGGTCGCAATGGGTCAGAACCATTTCGTGGCAATAGGTTCTAGTGTCAGAGTGAGGGTTTTTTTAAACGCTGAGGCCATTTAGTTTAGCAATTAAAGAACGTGAGTCCAGATGTCAGGCTACCTGGGTTCAAATCCTGCCACTTAAAAGTTGTACAATTGCCAGCAACGTCACATTTTCTAGCCTTGCCTACCAAAATGGAAACACTCATACCCACACTGCATGAGAATTTAATGAGGATTGAAACAATTCATAATCATCATATACTTGACATAGGACATGCACTTGAGAATCATTAGCTATTATTATTTTTATACATCCTATAGCACGTGGCAAGACAGAAATAGAGAAGGTACATATTCAAAAAGAGAGGGGAAATTTTGTTACCCAAACACTAAGTTTTGGCCTTAGATTCGTAATCTTCCATTAACTAAGGGAGAGAGATTTCTGGTGTATTCCCACCTAGGCACAGAATAACAGAAGACCATTTTCACATCATTTCAGACCAAATATTTACCTCTCAGCAGGGCATTCTAAACTTCCAATTTAAAGTCAGCCTAATCTCCTGGGACCGCAACTCCTCCACTGAGCACATTTCTAGAAATGATGGTATAAACTGTTTATCACAAAAGCCAGATAGGCCAGTTCCCAGGAGAGTTCCTTCCAGGACCGGGCCATCGGGACGTGAGAGAAGAACGTGTGTGTCTGCCCCAGACGAGACCTCCCCACAGCACTGAGCTATCCTCGGCTGACACTAAACCTGGATTGACCCATTTTGCCTATTAACCACTTAGATGGCGGCAGCAGCAGCATCGGGCTAATGTGCTGGCGGATTAAAGAGAGACCAGGCACTCAACTTCTTTTTCATTTCCCTGGCAACAGGTCAGGAGGGGCAAAGCCTAGATAAAGTGTGATAAAGTGTGATTGGACCACCACCAAGAGAGTAATACTCAAAGTGCTGCCACTGAGATTCCAAACAGTCCTGGACCGGAAGCCACTTGCAGGAGGGGCGCTTTTGGGGTCTGTCCTCAGAGAGGCAGCCTGGCCCACCACCTAGGAGTCCACTGGGCTGGACTCTCCACCCCATTGGTGACCCAGTGTGTGCAACCCTGTGAAGGTTACTCCACCTACCCCTGTCTCTATTTTCTCAAATGAACAATAAAATACATGATGAAGTCCATTTCACCAGTGGCCAGCACTCAGCCTGAGCCTGCTCCCTGTGGGCGCTGAGAACACTCACAGGGCCTTGACAGGGCCAGAAGGAAGCAGGTTTGCACACAAGGGACTTGTCACTTGTTCCACCCCACAAGGAGCGAAGGGGAAGCTGGGCTCCCAGGAGGGGAAATGGAGCGGAATGCCGGACTCTGCCGTCAGCCTGCCCGGGTCCAGCATTGGCTCAAGACCTTGCTGCTGCCTTTTCCTCAAGGCCCTTAAAGAAGCCTAATGAAGGCCATGGTCTTCTATGCTTCAGAGAGTTGGACAATGACTAAGGGTGACAGAAGAAGAAATACCTTTGAGTTGTCGTGCTGAAGAAGAGTCTTGAACATACTATGGACTGCCAAGAAAACAAATAGGTCTGTCTTGGAAAGTGTGAAACCAAGTCTCTCCTTGGAGGCTAGGATTCTGAAGCTCCACCTCACTCACTTTTGGCATGTGACCAGGAGAGATTAGTCCTTGGAGAAAGACGTCATGCTTGAAAGGGTGGGTGGACAGCGCAGGAGAGGGAGACCCCGAATGAGATGGATTGATACAGGCACTGGGGCAATGGAGGTTGGTGTGTCAGAGTTAGTGAGACTGGCTCAGGACAGGGAAGGGTTCAGAACTGTTGTGTATAGGGTCACTATATGTCACAGGTGACTCACTGGCACATAAAAACAAAATAACATACTATGGCAGGTTTTAGAAGCAAGAGTGGCATCCACTTCCTAAATAACCTGCCTCCAGAAACTCTATGAACTTTGATAAATGTTGGTAGTTATAGAGGAACTTCAGGCTTTTTGTTCATAGGGTCACTATGAGTCATGCTCAACTCGAAGGCAATCAACAACAACAATGAAAATGAACAAAACTGTGAATAGGCAACTGTGAGTATGAAACCACCTAGTAAAACACCAGTTTTCTAGTAAAACACCAGTTCTCGTCAACTCTTAACTCACAACGACCTCATGCACATGAAAGCAGAACTGTGCTCCACAGTGCTTTAGTAATTAGTGTTTTCAGAAGTAGATCACCAGGCCTTTCTTTCATGGTAACTCTGGGTGCAAACATGCAATCTTTCCTTTAGAGGCAGAGGGTGTCACGCATTTGTACCACCCAGGATCTCCCAGGGCACCACAGAGACACATGGTCCTCACACCCACAGTCAATGCCACTTCGCCAACAAGGAGGTTTCTCTGAGGCCGTAGCAGGTGTACTCTGTGTGTGTGTGGCTGTCCTCTGGCCGCCTTAATCCCCCTAGGGTGACAGCGTCAAGGGATTTCTTTCTCAGGAGGGCGTGGAATTGAAAAGACACTGAGGGGACCTCATAGCTGTCTCCAGTTATCTCCTTGTCAAAATAATGGAATTGGCAGAGCAAATGCCGTGACCAAAAGATTCAAAGGAACGCTCTCTGCCCTTGTCTGTCTGTCAGAAGCTCAACAGTTAGTTGTCTCCTTCTCCTCAGTGTGGTTGGCTGCAGATCTGTGGCAATGAGTTAGAGAGTTAGATGTGAAACACAACTGGGTTTTCATTCTCCTGGCAAACCTCTGCTTCTTGAAGGGTGTGTGTGTGTGTGTGTGTGTGTGTGTGTGTGTGTGTCTGTGTGTGCGCGCGCGAGAGTCTGTCTATCTGTCTGAAAAGTGCTCGCTGTTGACTCAAAAGCTGAAAGTTTACATATTCCCAGAGCACTCTGGGACACAGGTTGGGGGTGGGGGGAATAAGAAAGAAAAAGA
>NW_006400080.1:877470-908476 GCF_000299155.1 Elephantulus edwardii | reverse complement strand
GGAAGGAAGGAAGGAAGGAAGGAAGGAAGGAAGGAAGGAAGGAAAGGAAGGAATCAGCTATTGAAAATCTTATAGAGCATAGTTCCACAGTGTCACCAGAAGTTGGAACCTATTCAATGACAAACGGTGGTGATGGTGGTGTTCTCCCCATAGGTGGCCAGAGTACACCTTTTAGTTCTCTGGGCACTGGGTTTCTAGGACCCTTCAGAGCCACTAAGCAGGAACACAGCAAAGCCCAAGAAAGGCACGGAGAGTTTCTGACATGTCCAGAGAGTTACAGGTAAAGCTCAAGTCCCCCTCTTCAGGCCCTCCTCTCGCACCACTGTCCCCACCTCCACCACTCAGCATTAGAGAAAAGTCCTTTTTTATTCACTTCCTGGGCCAGAAAGAGCAAAGCTCATGTCCTTCCCCTGACGTTCGGAAATTGTGCTGGGCACAGCAAGGGCTCACAGATGAGAAAAGGAATGAGAAGGTGGCCAAGGGCGAGACTCTGCTCCCTTGAGCCCTGCATGCCCACTCTAGCGATGCCGCAGCTGCCCAGCCCCAGCTCAGCCCGGCCTGGGGAGCAAGCACATTACACAGGGTAATTGGGCTGCTCATTATGAAAGCCAATTTCTCAAATTGATAGTCACAACTAATAATTATCTCGTGTTGGAGCTTCCAAAGACACTTTCACATGCATTATCTGATTGGCGGCCTCCCAGTCTGGCTTTGAGGCAGGAATTATAACTCTTGATGGAGGCATAAAGAAGACGCTGAGGCTGGGCAGGTGAGGTGCAGGAGATTTGTCTGTGGGTCCGAGTGGGAACCTGGGGACCCTCCCAAATACTACTCTTCCCTTGCTTCACATCTCTCTGTCCCACATCTCTCCTGGGTTTCTCGTTACTAGGACTAAGAAAACCAAACCCTACACATCGGTCCTTGCCTTAAAGAGGCATCCATGGTGTGGTGTGTGTTTGTTTTTTACTTTATCATAGATTAGGATCTTAATGGTAGATATTTCAGTGGTAGAATGAGGTGGCTGCTGATAATAATTGGCCAAATGTGAGTCAGATTTTTGAACAATGAATCTCAGGTTCACATTCTCCCACTCTTGGCTGCAGTGTAGAGGCTGGAGAGACACCCATTCATGCTCGGAGCGCCTCCTCTGTGCCAGCGGCCCGCGGGCCCCTCTCACCTGTGCAGGTAGGAAGGGGCAGCTCTCTGACAAGCACGCTGACCTGGCACAGGATCCCCAGTGAAGGCGTAGGAAGCGGATGCGGCTGAACAGCATCTCCAGAGCGAGTCTGCTGCTCTCAGATGCTAAGCGAGTTCAACTCGTGGTGACGCCGTGCACAATAGGATTGAACTGTGCACAAGCCCCGCAATCAGCTTCCTGCTGGACCGCTGCGATTCACTGGCTGATTTTCAGCAGTCGACCACCAGGCCTTCACTCCTCATCTGTTTTAGTCCAGATGCTCCGACGAAACCTGCTCAGTATCAGAGCACCAAGCAAGCCTCCCCTGACGGGTGGTGACTGTGTTTGGCGTGCACTGGAACGGAAGCTGGGTCTCCCAGATGGAAGGCAAAAGTCTGCTATTGAATCCCACTGTTCCCTTGCTCAAGTCTATGGAAGGTGAAATGCTTACAATCCATACAGCATGTGCCGCAGAAGATACCTAGGGGATACTGAGTAAAATGGGGATCAACTGGTGACTGGATGACAATACCAGAAATCCCCAGGGGTGAGCCAGGTCCTACCATGAGCCTTAGGGGGAGGCAGGCTCATGACTACTAAGGCTTGGGGTTACAAGCTGCCAGGAAGACCAGCTGAAGCAGGAACCTGGGTCAGAGAGACCTCAGGACCTTGCTCATCTACAGAAAAGGCTGTACCACCTTGATGGCTGTGACTTTGATCCCTGCTTCCATGAAAGAATTCACCCAGAGTGCTTTTAACAAAGACTACATGCCTGGGTTTCACCCAGACAGTCTTTAACTGCATCTCTGGAGGGCGGGGGCCCAGCACTGGCATCTAATAGGTGATTGCAATATGCAGTCAGGGCTGGAACTTGAATCCTGTGGAAGGCGGCAGCCCTGGGACCTGACATGGGCTCCAGTTATAAATTCTAATGATGTCCATCTGCACCTGAGTGGGGACCGAGTGTTGGCACGCAAGGCCAATGCAGTGACAAAGCAAACTGAAGCACTGTGGACAGAATGGATAGTGACTTGGCTAATCCAAGACTTGTTTCTCCCCCCCCCCTTCTTTTATTTTTTTAAAATTAATTTTAATGAACGTTTACAGAGATTTTGGACTTCCATACATTCATTGTTGCATTTTTCTCCTGGCCACCCCTCCTGCCAGTTCACAATTCTCTTTGAAAAGTAAAAGAAAAATTATTTCATTGGTATACAATCTACCCTCCCGCCCCAAGTACACTCCACATGCAACCTTCATTCTGGACTCTTGTCATAACCATAATACCCAATTATATTGGACAAATTATGTATACTGCATTGAAATAGATGAGGGAGAGAACTGTCTGAAAGACTTGTTTCTTGAGTTGACAAGACCATCCAGTGCCACTGAAGCCATTCAAATTCACAGTGATTCTCCGTAGGGTTTCTGAGGCTGTAAATCTTTATGCAAGCGGGCTCGGCTCACTGGTAGAGAGGTGCACTACTAACTTAAAGATAGCACTTCTTTGGCAGTTCAAATTCATCAGCACCTCCACAGGAGAAAGATGGACAATTTGCTCCTGTGTGATTTACAGTTTCTGCAAACCTACTGGAGGGCCAGCTATGAGTCAGTCCCCACTCAGTGACAATCAGTTTGAGCTAAATCTTTATAGGAAACAGCCTCACCTTTGGTTATGAGCCTCACACACACACTCTCTGCACCAAAAAGATGGTGTGTGTACTCTCTTAGATGAAAGTAATCCAGTTTCCAAACGCAACTGAGGGTGTACACTCCCATGGCCCACAGATTACAGAGAAAGGAACAGATGAAGTGCATGCAAGCTCTATGCAAAGGGAGGAAATAAGGCTTGCTGCCCTTACACTCCCCTCAGCAATCAGTCACCATACAAACCAGACTGCCAGTTAAACAGAGAGAAGGAACCAGCAGGCAGACCATGCCATCGCTCTGCAAAGTGAGAACTATTATCACAGATACACTTCATCTTCATCATCTAGAGTTAAGATGATACTCTCATAAGCAGAATAAAAAGAAATAAAGACCTGAGGAGTATATTGTTCAGGATTATCTGATCTATACTTCTACCAAGTGCATCACTAAAAATTAATGAAAGTTTTCTCGTTAGAAAATCTTGTGACATGCAAATGAACTCATGTTTAAGGTGGCTGGGTATTTTTCTCTTTGTTATTTTTGAGGCCAGTTTTATGATCTTCCCAGATAAGAGAGGCTAGGAGGAAATGCCTGGTAGTTTACTTCCAAACATTAGCACACAACAACTACAGGTTGTTGTTGTTGTCTGCCCTTCCAGTCAGAACTGACTCATAGTTGACCCTCTGGGTTTTCAGAGGCAGTGATTGCCATGGGAAGAGATTGTCCATCCTTCTTCCTTCAAAGCATCTGTTGGATTCAAAGCCCATGCTTTTGAGATTGCAGTGCTGGTTCTTACCACTGGGCCACCAGAGCTCTCTCCTGTTACAACAGTGATTATAGTCCGGGCAGAATTTTCTTCAGCTGTGCACAGAGTCATTTTAAGCTAGGGGTCGCTCAGGGCTTTATTGCACCTAACCCCAGCAATCTTGGGCAGTGAGGATAAAAATGGTCTTAAAAAGATTAGAAAGTACCCTAAAGAAACCATAACTGCAACCCAAGCAGATATATGCACACCCATGTTTACCGCAGCTTTGTTCACAATAGCAAACAAGTGGCCATCAACAAACGAATGGATAGAGAAACTCTGGTATATTCACACAATGGAATACTATGCAGCACTGAAAAACAAGGAACTCATTAAATATTATGCAAAATGGATTACCCTGGAGGACATCAGGCTGAGTGAAACAACTCAGTCACAAAAGGTCAAATATTGCATAGGGCCACTGTTGTAAAATGGGACTGACATCAGGGTTGAGGGAAGACAGAAAATGAAGAGAGGAATGATGTATATTGCATTGAAACTGATAAGGGAGAGAACTGTTTAAAAAGGATATAAGAATGAGTATTCTTGACATTACAGAAGTCCAGAGTGAAGGCTGCATAGTGGAGTGAACTTGGGGAGAGGGATTGCATTAACAATGAAAGAGTTTTTCTTTTTCTTTTCAGGGAGAAGAATGACTTGGTGGGGAGAGGTGGGCAGGGAGAAAAGGGCAACAATGAATGACTGGAAATCCTAAGTCTCTGTAAACTTTCATTAAAATTAAGAAATAATTTTTTAAAAAAAGTTAGAAGGTTCAGAATGGTTGTGCCCAGTTCCCAGGGAGAGAGCCTTTACTGTGTCCTTCCTCTCCCCACACTGAGAAAGTGGACTGAGAAGGAGAAGGTTCCCAAGGGGGAACAGCAGTCATGAGGCCTTGCTTTGTGCAAGCAGTTTGCCATTGAACACACCTCCTCTTGATGGGTCTCGGACATGTGGGTGCTAAAGGCATACAACTGAAAACCTACCTTCATGTCCACTGACAGATGAATAGATGGATTAAAACATGGAGATATCTACAACAGCGTATTATTCGGGCACAAGGAGAATAACACAAGAGGCTCAGATGCACGCGAGGACATGACACACTTGGAAAACAACATGTTAAGGCATGTGATTTGAATCCACCAGTTGCTTCACAGGAGAAACGGGAGCAATCTCCTCCTCTTCCTCTAAAAATCTGGTGGAAAGGCAGGTCTGAGTCAGTTCTGAATCAGTGACATAGAACAACAACAACAACAACAAATAAAATAAGCTCAAAAGGACAAATGTACAAGCCTATGCACACAAAAGCTTAGTAGCAGATGCCTGGGGTGAGAGGAAGAAGGAAAAAAGGAGTCACAGCTTTAGGGTGCTGAGTTTCTGTCAAGGAGGGGTGGAGAAATTTGGAAATGGGGAGTCATGATGTTTGTATAACATGGTGGATGTAATTAACGCTGCTGAACTATACATGTAAAATTATTTCAATTGCACGCATTTTCTCCTATCTCATCATATTATTTCCTTTCTCAAAAGGATAAAGACTTACGAACCTTTAAGCTAAAGTGAGTAGGAAGTACAGAAAGTCAGAGAACTTCCAAAAAGTCCTATATTCCTGATGGTCTCCAGAGACAAATGCTGCCCAGCAGAAGGGGGAGGAAGGGCGCCTCCTTGTTGCCTGCAGAAGGACCTCACGCTTTCTGAACATCAACAAAGCTTGCTTTCTCCTAACTTAAACCCATTGGCCATCCAGTAGTTTCTGACTCACAGTCACCCCCATCAGGGGCTCGAAGCTGTAAATCTTTACAGGGGACTGACCATCTTTCTCCCACGGAGCAACGGGAGGATTCAAACTGCACCAATAGAGTGGAAAGTTATTCATTACACCACTAGGGACGACAGGCTGTACAAATCCCTCTTAGTAAACAATCTGTGAGGGTGAACAAGTTCATAGAATTTGTCACCACCACCACAATCAAGGAAGAGCGGTCCACAGAACTCCCCTTCCAATAATTTCATCAAGCAAGCAAATCCACCTCCTACAACAGGCCAGTTACTCACTGCCCTCAAGCCAGCTCCCCCTCACAGCAACCTCAACTGCAAGAGAATGAAATGTCCAGTCCTGCAGCATAATGATCAGCTGAGCTGGAGCTCTCCACTGGCTGATTTCTGGAAATGGATTATCAGGTATTTCTTCTGAGGTGTCCCCAGGTGGATGCTGTTTACGGACTGTTTATGCTTATGTTATGTTATGTTATGCTGTTTATGTTATGTTCATGGACTCCTATAACCTCAGAACCAAACCCAGTACTATCAGTAAATCTTTATGGGAAAAGACTGTTCATTTTTCTCCTGCGGAGCAGCTGGCATATTCAAACTGCTGACTATTTGGTTAGTAGCCCAACACATAATACACTGTACCAGTAGGGCTCCTTCTTGAGCCTCCAGAGGCTGCTTCATTCTTCGGTCACATCATAGGAAAATAGAAAAACTATTCCCTCTATTCAAGGGGGGGGGGGAGTAACAAAAAAAATCAAACAAAATAGATTTGTATAAATTATCAGAACAAAGGACTAAATATAAAATTTTCTGCCTTGGAAGATTGTGCAAGAAATAAGTATTACTTTTAGAAAAGGTGTCCTCTGTCACCAGGGTCTCTGAGGGCTTTGTCCTGTCTGACAAGGGCTTTGGCACACACTCATTGCCCTCTTTGGCCCTGGCGGGGATGCCCCATGCCCTCAGCTTTGTATGGTAGGAAATGCAAGAACCCTTCACAGAACCGGAAATGAGAGAAATAGGGACCCAGAGCCCATGCACCAGATGCCATTAGCTGGACCAAAGGTCTCAGTCTTCCCCTCACAGGGAGGCAGACAGACCCACTGGGAAGGCTAATCTGAGAGGGATGAAAGCGAGCCTCCAGCCAGTGAGATAAGTTGGGGTGAAGTGGAGGAGGGGAGAAGGAACTTTCATTAATCAAACTTCAAAGCTGCCAGACCAGTCCTGGAGGTGACAGGCACCACTGGTGGGGGGCAGAGGTTCTCCCCTAGATTTCCTTGGCATTTGGTCCTCTGGATCCAAGTGTTAAACTATTTCCAAAGATAAAGAATGAGTAGGCCCCATAGCCCAACAGTCCCATTAGCAGGACCTTCTGCAGTAACAAGCATGGGCCAAGCTCATGTCATCCTCTCTGAAGGCCAAACTAACCAGTTAGCCAGCTGATGATGAGTTGACCTCTCAGCTCATGGCAACCAGAACACAGAACAAGCACCAGCCGGATCCTGACCATCCTCCCAGCCCAGTGGTGCAGGTACTCCCTCAAGCCATCTTCTTGAGGCTTTTCCTCTTTTTCGCTGACCCTAAAGACTCACCCCATTCTGTATCCCCAAACTTTCTTGGTGTCTTCCCACCTCGTGACTCTACAGACTACAGTGGGCTGCTTTGTTGGTGAGTACCACAGTCAGAATCGACCCAAAGCTGACCCTCTGGCGGGTTTTCAGAGACAGTTAATGGCACGGGAGGAGATTGCCTATCCTTTTGCTGGGTGACAGCATAAAAGCTGAGGTCTCTCCTCTCCCTTTTCTTCTTCTACAGAAAGAGGAGATGCTCAGAGATGAGAAGGCAAACTTGTTCCAGAAAACCTGACTGCAGCGGGATGGGACAGGAGCCACCCGCCTTTGGAGAGCTGTAACTTGAACTCTTAAGCGGTGTAACTCGGTAAAGTTTCTTCTTGAAAGGAGTTCTCTTCCTAGTTGTTTAGTTTGGGTTTGGGTGGGAGGAAGATATTTATCAGCTCAGCGCCCCTTTATCTGGGGCTTCCTTCCTTTCCTAGGAAGCCT
The DNA here is from genome assembly GCF_000299155.1 of Elephantulus edwardii. NCBI lineage: Eukaryota > Metazoa > Chordata > Mammalia > Macroscelidea > Macroscelididae > Elephantulus > Elephantulus edwardii. The sequence continues at coordinate 901,014 of NW_006400080.1, read as the reverse complement.
CAAAGCCTCCAGTCCCTAACCCTTCAAAGGGCTACATCTCCATAAATAATTATCTCCATTTGGGGAAGAGGTTTGCATATCAAAGCGCTCCTCTGGGAGAGCTTAAGATCACTTACAACGAAATTGTAAATAGTCCTTTACTCTGAGTTTCTCGCTCTTGGTCGGTGGGGCAACCGGAAGTGATGTCATCATTCATTATAAAGTTTGCGGGGTCTTTCTTTCTTTTTTGGTTAAGGTAATGGGCAGAACAGAAGAAAAATAACAAAGGATGGATTCCCCCGGGCCCTCCTCCCCGCCCAGCCCTCGCTCCTCTCCCCACGCCCAGCCCCCAGCCCCTCTGCAAGGATTTGGTCCCCATTGTCCCGGAATTTGAATACTACTCAGAAAACGAAAAGCTTTTGAATTGCAGTAAGGGGGTGGGGCGCCCGAGCGCACCCCGCTCCTCTGGGTCAACCCGAGATTCCTTTTCAATTTGGCAGGATCCTTGGCTATAGACCCCGTTTCACAAAGGCCACGAGTTCCTGTTCCTGGAAGGGGCTGTGGGGGCGGGGGTTTCAATTAAAAGCCTATATAGCTTTTTGTGGATGAGCTCTCTGGGGTATTGCCCGAGTTTATGGACCTCACTGAGCGCTGGGATAAACAATGTAAAATCAGAGCGACCTGTGCCCCATTTCCCGAAAACACGCTTGGGGGGGGGGGGGGGGTCTGTCAACTGCTGTCATGCTTGTGACTGCCAAGGCAAGAGGCTAGGGGGGGGGGGGATCACTAGAAGGAAGGGACAAAATGTTTTCTGCAAAGTTCGGTTTCAAGAAAGTAAAGGCAGGGAGAAGGGCAAAGGCCCCCAGAGTAAGGAGCAGCCACCACCAAAGACTATTCGAAATGCCAATTCTGCCCATCCACCCAGCCCCGGCTTCTCGGCAGAGCCCTTTGTCCCAGATCTGTTCAGCCCCCCCCCCAGATCGGAACTCCACAGGGTTCCCCGGGACAGGACACCCTGCCCAGCCTGGCCAACAGAGGGCTAATCCTGGGGGCAGGCTCCCGTGAATCCTCTCCAGCTCCAGGCTGCACCCCAAGAAAGGCAGCCGTGGTAACAAACTGCGAATGTTTACAAACATGCCTTCACCCCGGAGTCCAGAGGCCCTCCACACCCCAGTCAACAAAGAGCGCAGAAAAGTCCTACCCCCCACTGGGAAGCCCACAAGGGGAGGTGTTGTCCCCAAGCCAGAGTGAAGCCAGTGGCCCTGGGCTCCAGCAGCCCTGGTCAGACACCAGACGCTGGGCAGGTCGCACAGGCTGTCATCTCCCTGTCCCTGAGGGTAAAAGTCAATGGATTGGGCTCTATGATGCAAGGCTGACCCCAGTCGCCTTGCCCTGTCCTCCACCCTGCCACACCTCTTAAAGCCTGTGGGAGGGAAACCTGGTCTGGAATTAAACAGAACCTACACAAAAATTTGATGATTAATTATGTACAAGGAGTCTGTCCTTGAGTGGTGAAGACAGTTGTTAGGTGCTCTCAGCAAAACACTGCCCCGGCCCTGTGCCATGTTAAAAGCACTGCCATGTGTGAGCCCAATGTTGGACCCACTCTGTCAGTCTACCTCAGAGAGGGTCTTCTTTTGCACTGACCATTCATTTACCAAACAGGGGCTGGTCCCTTCTGGCCCTTGGTGGGGAGCAAAGACTCAAAGGACTGGGGGGTTCAGGTCCACCCAGAGGCACCCTGGAAATCTACTTCAGAAAGATGAGCCACTGAAAACCCTGCATACAGTTCTACTCTGACAGATGGGGGTTGCTGTAAACAGGAACCAACAGGCAGTAACTGTTACATAGAACTTGAATACACAAATATAGCTGATGACTGGATATATACAAAATGCCTTTCAGGGGGAATGCTATGGGAGACCCACCCTCCCATCCCCGCCCCCTGGTGTAATTCACATAGATCAACATCAAGTATACTCTAAAACTAGGAATCCACTTGTTAAAAGGACTTTGAGTAGTAAAACAGTAACTGGTGTTCAAGGCTGGTTTATGGACCCTCAATCAACTGTGCTGCTATATTTACTTGTTTGTGAAATGGAAGTATTTGTGTGACTTTTGATTGAGGCAGATCTGACTGCAGCTAAAAACCATTATTAATTGTTATCAAAACTCAAACTGATTACCATCAAGTCAGAATCGACTCATAGCTGACCTGGGTTTTCAGAGGCCAGGGAGCACTGGTGGCCTAGTGGTAAGGAGCCACACTGTAATTCTGAAGGTAGGCAGTTCGAATCCACCAGCTGCCCTATGGGAGACGGATGGGCAGCCTCTGAAAGCCACTGGAGGGTCAGCTATGGGTCAGGTCCGATTCTACAGTACAACAACAACAAATTGCCTATCTTTCTCTTACAGCCCCACTGGTTAGGGTTAAAGTTAGGCACAGGCCCCGACGGATGAGGATGCCAAAGCTAAGAGAACCTGTTTGGCAAAGCTGCCAAACTGGGGAGTCTTAAAGTTTCCAGCTAGTCATCTGCCTCTCCCATCCCCCACAGGAACAAAACTGTAAGCACCAACAAGATCAAATATCTAATTGGTTAGTGAGAAAGCTGCTAAGAATTACTGGTGAGCTTAACATGCTTCGGGCCCTGGGGAAAACTAACCCTCTAACTTTCTTTAGAGAAGCTGTTGCTGTAGTTCATTATACTTTGGATTGCTAACTGAAAGGTCAGTGGTTTGAGTCCACCTACTAATACTGGACAGTGCCACCCCCCCAAGGATTTACAGTGTGGGAAACCTGGTAGGGGGTCACCATGAGTCAGAATTGATCTGCTGGCAATAAGGTTGGTTTTGGAAATACTTTTAAGTCTAGTGACTATGTCTAAGAATAAATGTTTTGTTAAATCTTATTGCCTTCCATGTTTTGCTTGTGTTTGTTTGGACTGGGAAGTCTTAAAGATTTTTATCTTCAAAAGAAACTCAAGAGAAACAGCAAACTGTCAGGCACAGGAAGAAAGCACTAGAACATGCTTGTTGAGTGAAGGAATAAATGAGCGAATAAAAGGGGATGAGGTAGCAGGCCTTAAAGCAAATGACTGCAGGTCACAGAGCCAACAAAGAGAGAGAACTGGGGGAGACCTGGAATCATAAATTAGCATGTGGGCTATGCTTGAAATTCGGGATGATTTCAGTATCTCAACACCCTCAGAAGTTAATTCTAGAGTGACATTTATGTACCATCATACCCATTACGTTAAGTGGCACAATTACATTAAGAGGCCATACACATAAAGAAGGTCTTGAACTTGAATGATAAGCAAAAGCACAGAATAAGTGCGACACGAGAACAGCCTTCTTTATGTCACCGGTGGGATGAAGCAGGTCATGAGCGTGTCTTGTTATTAAACTTAGGATGCCCTATCTCTGGCAGTCAGCAATAAACCCTGCCTTCTCTGTTCACACTAATAAGTGGTTATGGTTAATAGCAATAAGGAAACTGGCCCTAATTAGCAGATTCAGATTCATGATTATTTCAGTTACTATTTTCCTTGCATTATTATTCAAATTAGTTTGCATTCCCAGGCACTCATCAAGTGATGGTGCTTGAGATAGTCCCCATGTCTCCCAGAGGAAGTCAGACTAGACATTTAAATGTGATATTTGTCACAGATGATTATGAAATCAGTAATGTGGCAACCATGTATTGTTTATGGGAATGATGATGATGGGTGATTCTTACCCTCTAGGGCCCTACTGTTGTTCACTGAGAGACACATCCCACTTTTCCAGAAGAAGTTTACCCAAGCTAATGTGCACCTGGTACAACATGTTGCTGTAAAGTATCATCCGGTCACAGCGATACTATGACCAAATACTCTGACCCTTGTCCTATCCTATACCATCCTCACCATATCTCTGATATGCTCGAGTTCACTGTAATAGTCATTTCATCTTCTTGAGAGTTTTCCACTTTCTCTGAATATCACTAAAGGCTCTGTGAGTTACAGGCCTGTAATCTGTTTACCTGACCAGGGGATACGGGAAAGCAAGGGTCAGTGGTACTTATAAACACAAATAGGCTGCGAAATTGTTGAGTTATTTCAAAGAGTACAGGGAACGAATTAAGGATGTGTATATATATTTATATTTGGAAGGAGGAGTGGCATCCACTTCCGTAATAGCTTGCCTCCGGAAACCCTATCAACCTGGAGAAAGATGAAAGGCACCCAAGCGTTGAGGACTCTCCTTCATAGGGTCGCTATGAGTCGCTTGCAACTCAACGGCACTTAACAACAACAACATATATATTTATACATACCAAACCAGCCAGAGTTTGTTTTATATATATATATATGTATGTATATATATGTATATGTATTTGTGTGTGTGTGTGTGTATAAAATTGATGTGCCAAATGCGATTGGTTACTCATGGTGGACAGTGTTTGGTGGAGCTCCCTGATTAAAACAAGCCTGGAAGCAGGAATGGCATCCAATTCTGAAACAGCTTGCCTCTGGAAACCCTATGGACTTGGAGAAACAATGAAAGTTATACAAGTGTTCAGGTCTTTTGTTAATAGGAGCATTATGAGTTATCTTCAACCCAATGGCACTTAACAACAACAACAACACATTTCTTCATCTTTAACATGATGTCTTTTTTCCTCAAAGACTGGCCCCTCCAGTCCTTGGAAAGGACAATATCCCCAAAGTGTGTGAGCTGAAGCTTCACTGTCCTTTCCTCTTAAGGAGCACCCTGGATGTCCTTCCAAATAAGACAGACTTATTTGTTCTTTTGCAGTATGGGAAAGTAGCACTGAGGAGCTGCTGTCCTCAGAACAAATGGGGCTTCCTTGAGCTCTGCCCACAGCAGATAGAAGCCAGGAAGTCAAGACCAAAAGGCACCTGGTCTGGTTTGATTTCTGTCCCCCGGCGGGGGGGAGGATGTTCAACTCAAAATCCTAAACTCTGTGAATGTGACTTCATTTGGAAGCAGAATCTTCACAGATGTAATCCATTAAATTCGCATATGGGGCTCACTAAACTACCCAAACACACAACTACGCTAACTCAACATCAATTCCAACTCACAGTGACCCCACAAGACAGAGAAGAATTGCTTCACAGGGTTTCCAAGGGCGACAGGGCAGACTCCCTCAGCTGTCTCCTGCTGGTGAGGTCAAACCGCCAACTCTTCTGTTAGGAGCTGGCACTCACACACTGTACCACCACAAGCTCCTTAACACTAGAATAGGCAAGGATGGCCTCATAGGTAAGGAGTTGTGCTGCCAACCTAAAGACCAGCAACCAGGTACTGCTCAGGAGGAAGATGGACAGTCTCTTCCTATGCTTTCTACAGCCTCTGAAAACTCACTGGGGGTTCAGCTATAAGTTGATTCTGACCTGTCAGCACATAACATCAACAACAATACAATATAAAGACATTCTCATGGCCTAGTCCATAGATATTTGTGCTGCTAACCCAAAGGTGACATTTTAATGGTTCGAATCTATCTCCTCCTGTGTGATTTACCGTCTTCCGAAAACCTGCTGACTGGTCAACTATGTGTAAGTTACAACACAGCAGCAATAAGGAACAAAAAGAGAGAGAAAGAATTCAGTATAACTGGGGTCCTCATAAGAAGGGAGAGAACGCAGTAAGAGAGAACTCCTCATTGTGAAAAGAGGCAGAAACTGGAATCAGGCTGCAGCAACTGAGAAACACCTCGACCACTACAGGCTGGAAAGAGATGAGGCAGGACCTTTTTTCTAGAGCCTCTGGAAGGAGCCTGGCCCTGCCAGAAACTTAATCTGGATGCCTAACACCACACCCACTACTGTAAGAGAATTCATTTCTGTTTAAGTCCTCATTCAGTGCAAGGCTGTTACACAGCTCTAAGAGAGTCGCAGAAAGTAAATCAGAAAAGTTAGCACAGTGAAGCCTCTTCTGAACACGCTCCAGCACAGAGCGTGTCAGCAGTCTCTGCTGCCCTTTTAGGGCCCACCTCCCCCAAACTCTCCCACAAGCATGATCTAAGCAGAGTCCACGGAACATGCATCCACAAGGAACATTTGGTCCTTAGTGGTTTGGGGACTGGATTGTGTCTTATCAGCATTGTGGCAAAAAAAAAATAAATGGCTGTTACATTAATGAAGGATAAAGGAACACCGTTAAGTGTAATTTAGGTTTCACCTCAGAGGCAACATGAGAAGCCACATAAAATGTAGGAGGTAAGTGACACAGAGATACCGCCTTAGGAATGGGAATATGGACTCATTGGCTGTGCACCATAATGGATTTGGGCTTTTCACTGATGACTAAACTCCACAAAACAGGGAGGGATGATACAAGGAAATGCTGGTAGAAAGGACACTTGGAACAAGAGGAAAAGAAAAATATATTTTGTAGAGTACACCTGTCTGGTCCCCTGACTTCCATCTTCCACTGCCTTTGAGATACTGGTAACTCTACCAATAATGCTCTTGTCCACAGGCAGGCAGAGAAATTTTTCCAGTGGAGGATGTGGAGGCCACATCCTCTCCAAAACACATCCCGTGGAAAAAAAGTCACATTCCCATCTGTCTGCAAAATCATTCCAATATTTATAATTCTAAGTAAATTTGGGTTCCTTTACCTTCTTTAGAGAGAGAGGTGGACGGTCTCCTCGCATGAGACTCACAGCTTCGGAAAGTCTGCAGGAGGGTCAGCTCTGAGTTGGTTCCAAGCTGACAATGGGGTTTTTGCTTTCTGTGAGCCAACAGTAACATCTGTCTGGTTGGCCCATTAGCAATGAGTGAAACCCAGGCCTCATTGCAGCCTGTTTCTCTTTGAGAGTCATGATTTTGCATTTCTTGGGAAATTCTTCTTTAACAAGAATGCCAGATTAATCACTGGCTTCCTGTGAGAACTTTTTACCCAGGCCAGTGGCCATTACACCATCAGCCCTCTATAAAGGGGAAGCCCCCCTTTACCGCCAAGAACGGCCGCCCTTTCCTTTGGTGATGTGTGTTAACTGAGGTTTGCACTCTTTGGTGAAGACCCCCAGGAGGCTGGGGATCACAGCCGTGGCCATACCAGATCACATTTCTTAGTCCAGTTCCCAGCTCCATTTTATGTCCCCACTATTTGGTTTTCAGAAGAAGCTCAGGTGGCCTTAGTGGGTAAGGAGTATTGTGGCCTCCGAAAGCCCACAGGACAGTCAGCTATGAGAGAGTTCTGACACAGCAGCATATAACAACCGCCACTGGGTATGTTATTAGTTGTTTCTTGGTTTTGTTTTATAAACTGCCACATTTTATGTGTTTACAGTTTCCATGTATTGTTCCAACCCATGTTAAAACAAAACAAAAGCCCAACTGTGAGCCACCAGCTGGGCCCACACATCTTGGAGTTGAATGATGTTCCACTGCGTCCTCAGTGGCTGATTTCTCAGAAGATTGCCAGGCCTTTCTTCTGAGGCTCATTTGGGTGAACTTAAATCTCTAATCTTCCTTTAGAAGCCAAGTGCACTGGCCATGTGTACCACCCAAGGCATCCATGGAGGATGGAGGAGGTAGCAGGAATGGAAAAGAAGAGATTGCTTGTTCACAAGCATTTCTGAAGGAAGAGAAAAAGAAACCCTGGCAACGAAAGCGGGGGCAAGGAGTACAATTTTAACATAAGGTTAAGGGTATGGCAGTGATGTATTCGGAATTCATCCCACATACGAGGCAGCTTCCCACACACCTGGGAGCTGCTGTGAAACTTACATGCTTATTCCAGAAACTTTATTTTTTTAAAAAGTTAGGCTTTTATGCTCACATGTGAGAAAAAAAAAAGCCACAACCCACATCAGATTAAAAAGTGAGAGGAAGTATGCCCCATCCCCAATTCGAGGTCAGGAAGGGTTCTTCAGATCTGGGAAGGTCAGGTCCGGGCTGATGGGCTGGCTAGAGGCTGGGTCCTGGGGCAGCGGCAGCCTCTCAGCAGAGCTCAGCTGTGTTTGCCACACCAGCGAATCCAAATAAAGACCTTTAAGCTGATACTTTGAGGAAGGAGCCCACTTCCAAGTGCTGGGGCTGGGAGCACACAGCAGTTAAGCCTGTGAGCAAACACCATCCAGAGAAAGAACAAGAGCCGCCCTCTCAATGGCCCCATTAGCACGTTTGCTAAATTAATCAAGCTCAGATCTCTCCTAGGACCAAGTCTGCCTGGGACCCTCACTGCTTATAGATTAACATGTCACATGGAGGCAGTTAGGGGCACCAGGTAACAAACCAAGGCCCAAGGGCAAGGGAGTTAATTGATTGGCTGAAGATGCCCTGATGTCCAAGAGACCTTACTCTGCGGTTTCCCTGAGGCTTTGAATGTCCAAATGAGTCTGTACTCAGGAGATTTCCTTAGGAGACAAACAGGGTGCCCACGCTGGCAGGGACACACTCTTCTCTACAGAGAGATGGCTTTCAAGCTTGTTTAGAACAGAAATTAGCTTATTAAAATATCACAGCAGAATACAGTTTAAGAGAACTCTGGGAACCTCACCAAGCAGTTCCCAAAAAGCAGTGTTTTTCTCCAGCCTGGGAGCTGCAAAGATTCTGAGACATGGGATTGCCCTTCAATGCACCAAAACACACTTACAATATGTTATAGATTGAATTGTGCTCTAAAATATCTACTGTGAATAGACAGATGCCTTTGAATCTTGATGTTGGAGAAAGGTACTGAATATCCCATGGGCTGCCAAAAAAACAAACAAATGTGTCTTAGAGGAAATGCAACCAGGGCGCTCCTTAAAGGCAAGTTTGGCGAAACATCTCTCACACTCTCACATGCTTCTCACACAAGCATGCTGTCAGGAGAGACCAGCCGTCAGAAAAGAGACATCAAACTAGGAAAGGTGGAAGGTGAGAGAAGACCTTCAACACGATTAAATGACACAGTGACAGAAACTATGTGCTCAAGCATATCAAAGATGGTGAGAAGAGGGCAGGGCAGGGCAAGATCCATGGAGTCACGATAAGACATACTCAACTCGATGGCATTTAACAATAACATTTAATAAACCAAAACTAAACCCTCACTGTTGAGGATGTAATACTGTTTGGGAATGGGATTTTCACTGCCCTGCTACTGAGGCCCCATCAGTGTAGGGTGTGTCCTAAGCTTAATCACCTCTGTCTTATAAAGGGTCCATCAGACAAGGTGACAAGGTGCACAAGTGAAAACGAGAGACCTCACATGAAGACTTTTAAGGATCCTCTCCCTGAGCCAGCAAAGAGAGGCTTCCCCTAGAGCTTGTGTCCTGAATTTGAGCTTCTAGTTTCCTGACCTGTAAGAAAATAAATTTCTGTTCCTCAAAGCCACCCACTTCTGGTTGTTTCTGTTACCGCAGCACTAGTTAGCTAGGAGGTACAACAAATGCATACATACTGACCTCAGTACACAACTTCAGAAACTCCACAGGGCCCTGACGCCCATCTAGGGAGGGGCTCAGGTTACAAGCCGCTTACCTAGTCTGATGTCTGTCCTGAAGGTTGCCAGCCAGCTGCTCCACCAGCCTTTTGGCTGAAGTGCTCTGTGCTAGCAGGTCAGGGCAACAGGCAGAGTGGCCCTGCATTCCTCCAGGTGTTCTAGACTCCATCCACATATGTATATGCTTAGTAGACCTTCGCTCACCACCTAAATACCTTGCTAGGACTGTTGAAAAAATATGATATGCGATGCTCGTTTATTAAGCGCTGAAATGATGAACGAACATAACAATGAAACCTACCTGGCTCTTTAAAGTCACCAAGGCATTGCCCCTTATAATATTCAAAGTTCATGCCACAGAAAATAAGTTGGTCTCTGGTCAAGAATAAGAGTTGTTGGTAGTTAGCCAGTTGGCTGCAATTCATGATGACTCTATATGTACAACTAATACCACAGAACACTGGCTGGTGCTATACCACCTCTGTGACCTTGGGCACGCTGGAGTCCACTGCGCAGGTCACAGTATGTCTGGAGTGCCTTTCACCCTGGTGAACATTCTATCAGATAATACTGTATGGGGATCCACAGGGCTTTAATGGGCTCATTTTCAGAAGCAGACTGCCTGGTTTTTCTTCTCAGTCTGTTTTAAGTCACACAATCTGCTGTCACAAAAATGCTGTCCATCATGCTAATACCTACAATATAGCATCCAGCATCCCAGCAGCACAGAAGCCCGCAAAGCATGTCAACCCAACAAACAGGCTTGCTCTTTGCATCAGAAGGCGGCTCTCTCTTCCTTGACCATAATGATGGCCACTCTGAGAACTATACAGGATTCCCATACAACAAGGACCAGACACTTATAAGCTCGCGGTAACAACCCTAACAAAGGAACTGTCTCTTCTGCTTCAAAGATTGAAAGAGGGAGGCTGAGAGAACAGACTGACTGGCCCAAAATTAAATATCAGGCAGGATCTTGGTAGCACTGAATTGAGAGTCCAGAAAGGGAATCCTAAGTCTACCGTTCATCCCTCAATTTGCTATACTGCTAAACTTCCACCATTAAAATGGTGAAATAGAGTAACCATCTCACCTCTGAACCATACACTCTCCCTCTCCCCCTTTCTAAAGATGTTTCTAGCTTCTCCATCTATTATTGTTGTGTATCATTGATTTAGAACTGACTCATAATTGACTCTCCAGTGGGTTTTCAGAGGCATCAAGTCCCACACACTTGGAAGCACAGAGAGTCAGCTCAGGAGAGGAAGATGTTGGCTGAGATGGATTGACACAGCAATGGAGCAATGGGGGCACCTGTGTCAGAGACAGTGAGATCGGCTCAGGATAGCTCAGGGTTCAGAGCTACTGAATGAGTTGACTCTACGGCACATAAAAACAACAACAAATCACAAAGGAGGAAACTGCCTATTTTTCTCCCGCAGAGAAGCTGGTGGATTCAAAGCGTACACCTTTGCATTGGCGGCACAATAAAAAATAATGTTTAGAATTAGATGAGGTTTAAAGGAAGGTGTTTTATGGTCAATCAAGGTTCGAACCCACCAGCTTGTTTTGAGGGAGAACAATGAGTAATCTTCTCCTGTGTGATTTACAGCCTCCAAAAACCCACTGGAGGGTCAACTAAAAGTCACATCCACCTCAATGGCACATAGCGGCATATATATGCATCTGTCTGAGTTTCTGACAGGTACAAATAATTATACACTCGGCTACACTGAAATGTTAGTGGTTCAAGCCCACAGTGAAGCACCTGAGGAGAAAGTCTTGTATGGCTACTTCCCCAAAGTCACAGTCTTGAAAACCCTTTGGAGCAAACTCTATGACACAATGGGTCTCTGTGAGTGTAGACAGATGAACAGAAATACTGATTTATACACACAAACACACACAAGCAGAGGGAGAGGGAGAAGGAGAGGGAGAGAGATGTACAAAGTGGGAGCTAAATTCCTTTCTGGTTCCTTACACTTCCACTCTTATGCCTTTATTTTAGTTCTGTTTTCACTCAACCACCTAAAAACAATCATTACAAAATGGCAAATAATCTGATTAGTTTCCCCAAACCCTCATTCCTTTGGCACAATTCATACTGCACACATTGGACTTTATTTTTTCAGTTTTGCCAGTGTTCTACAAAGGAAAATAACACTTCCCCCACCCCAAAACCCCCAAACCAGTATCACAGACTAGAACTGTCCAGCCAACTTTACCCAAAGGCTCTGCTGGTGAGCAAACCCAGCCAGAAGGGAGGGAAGAACTATTTGAGTGTCACCAGGGGCTTCTCTGCCCTTCTCTTTAAATAAACCAGGTGTGCAAAAGGAGACAGAGCTGGTTGTGAACATCCCGAGGCCAGGAGCCACGGTTCAATCCATCTTTCCACGAGGGGAGCTTTGCGAAGCTGTGCCAGGCTGAACAAGTCACGAACAAACAGGTTAATAAATTAGTACTGCTGAGCCACTGAGTCGGGGAATCGGCCTCCTCTTCTAGCTCATTAACTATGTGAGATTACCATCGGGTGGGGAGTAACCTCTCTGCGGGAAATTAAATGAGCCCAGCTATGAACCGGGCTTGGAGAGTGGGAGGTGTGTCTGTTCAACAGAGCTGGAAAGAAAGCACCACTCCCAGCTCTCTCCGCTGCGCCCTCCTCCGAACCCCCAAGCTGGCCCCTCATTGGCAATGTCTCATTTGCTGCAACAGCAAAGGGGTCCAGACTTGCTTGTTCTGGTCTTTGGGTGAAAATCACATATTGGTTGCTTTGGGTAAAATGGCACAACCTCAAACCAGTTGCCTTTGAGTCAACTCCTAGCAACGTCATGCGCGTCAGAGCAGCGTTCTGCTCCCTGGGGTTGTCAAGGCTGCCTTTTCGGAAGTAGATTGTCAGGCCTTTCTTTCAATGCACCTCTGAGCAAACTCCAACTGTCAAAGCCACCCAGGCGCTCAAAGGAGATGGCTTAAGGAGATTTAAAGAGTCATTCGAAAGGAAATCACACGGAGAAAAACCCAAAGTAAGAAATGTTCCGATATGAAAAAAGGCTCCGCTCTCGTGCCACTTTGATCGAGACCTCCGAACCATGAGGACCAAGTGGAGGAAAAAGAGAATGCGCAGGCTAAAGGGACAAAGAAGATGAGGCAGAGGTCCAGGTAAACGTGAGCATGTGCACCACGGACACCACAGCGGCAGGAGTGGAGAATGCCACAGGCTGGGGACGCCGAATCAAAGTGGACTGCATGCGCCTGTCTAGAACTTCTGACTCAAGTGATCTAGAACGTCCATTGCCATTCGAGCGCCACGCCCACCTCCGAGAGGCCCACCCTCCGCCTTCCAAATCAGGCCCTTTTTGATCTGTTGCCCTGGACCTATGATATTCTGGACTAATGCTGCTTAGTAGTGTTTGGTTGTAACGTGCACAATTAATCATCTCTCCTGCTGTTTTAACGAAACAATAAAAAAAAAAAAAGGAAGAAAGGAAAGGGGATAAGTGGTGGAGTTGAGGGGAATCACCCGCGCGCCCTCATGGGCGCTCCACCACGGTCTTGGCAAGCAGAGTAAAGTGCCCAAGCAGGGCGGGAGGCACCGACTGCACACTCAGAACAGGTGTGTGCCTGCAGAGAGACCACTTTAATGACCACGTTTGGCATCTGGCACTGGCAGCCTCCTCCCCCCACCTCTTCAGCTTCTAATAATGCTCAAACCACGCGTCCTCGGGCTGTTCCTGGTCTAAGTCCGCAGAGCTGAGAAGTGGGATTTCTAATTACATGGCTTTGCCCTAATGAAAGGCTCCATCCAGACACACAGAAAGCAGCCAGCTTAGGGGCTGGGGATCCCGGAACACGTCCTGAGCAGACCTGCAGCACTCAGGGTTTGTTTTTTTTTTTTTTTCAGGGAGGTTCCTTTTCTGAGTACCAGCAAAAGCAATTCCTGTACAGAGCTCACCATGGCATCTCCCTCCAAGTTCAAATACTTGGGGTGGAAAAAAAGGAAGAGAGGGTAGGAAAAACTGTGTCAGTTACCCTTTGAAGTCATTGTGTTAAAGCTCATTCACACAAGACATAATCGCCCTGATACTGTACTACTACCTCTGATACTCTTTCACTTCTCCAGGCTTCTCTTCCGCTGCTCATTCTCTTCCTCTTGGATGCTTTTTTGTGTAAACCTCCTGAAATTCTCATGGTTACTCTTTCTGGCAAGAAGTTCCCTCCCCACTTGAACTACAGATGAATTCCCATTCAGCCACTAAGATACTGATCAGGTGCTGCATCATCCTTGAAGCTTTTCAGCTGAAGGTCCTCCCTCACCCACACAGATAGAATCTCTTCTTCCTCTGAAATGTTTCCACACCTTACACGGACTGCTTCTGGGTGGATCATGTCATGTCATGGATCTGGCCATCCCTGCTTCCTGGCTCAGGCCCACCCTCTGAACTCAGTGTCCCCGGGAAAGTAGGCCAGGCCCGGTCATCCCATTTCCAGAGTTTCTTCACTCCAGGGCTTTGAGCCGGTTTCACCATGGCTAACAGTGCAATAAGAACAGATCCAAACTTGTTGTAAGTGTGCTGGAATGATAACCAGACAGGAAAAATCACAGGCAAAACTCTAAGATGGGAGACTCAAAAGAAGCACAGGGAGCCCTTTGAGAAGCCTGATTCAAGGAGCAGCTGGGTGACCACAAGGACTAGGTACTAGAACAAGACACACACACACACACACACACACACACACACACACACACACACAGAGCCATGCACTCGGCTGCCATCTTTGAGCAGGACACTGTTATTTCCAACTCTGTTGATCCAAAAACTTTAGTTACCATGCAATGTGCACACTGCCCTTGTGTTTGAAAAGGGAGATTTTCTAGCAAGATGCCAACCCATAATTCTCCCCATTTCAGCTTTCAGTCAGTTCCAACTTGATGGGGGGGGGGGGTGAGAGCTATTATTCCAATTCATCCACATTTTACAAATTGGAGTCTGTTCCAGGTTTGTTGTCTTTGTCATAAAATGGGAAGATCTAGTTGATAGGCTTGCCTCGAACTGAGGACAAACCCCACTCTTGGAAGAAACACCCTGCGTGTCTCCTCGCTTATGCATGACTGAGCCCTTCTTCACTCCAGACACAATTACTCTTCTTGCTGAGAAATGCTCCTATCCTGGCCCCTTCTCTTCAGTCAGGTCTCTTTAAAGACATCCACCCACCCAAAGAGCCCACTTTTCCCGATCTTCTTCTGCTGGATTCCATCTTTTCACTCAGGATTATTTATCTTCACAGCTCTCCTCACTAGAGGCAGCATCATATTTTTTTACAATTTACTTGCTTGTTTTACTTTCCTCTCAACTGCAAGGGCAGGAATAGTGTGAATAAAATGCTGTTGTTAGTAGCTATTGTTGAGTCTGACCTCAATCTCATGCAGAATGGACTAAAAACATGGCCTGACTCTTTAACATCCCCATAAGCATTGATGGATTGGGTTGTTATGACCCATGGGGTCTCCAATGGTTGTTTTCTGGAAGTAGATCACCAGGCCTTTCTTCCGCATTCATCTTGTCTAGAAGTTCTGTAGAAACCTGCTCAGCATCCCAGCAACACGCAAGCCTCCGGTGACAGACAAGCTGAATGTGAAGTGAATTGGTAGGGGATCAAATGAAGTCTCTTGTATGGAAGTTGGGAATGATTCCACTGAGCCACCAATGCTATAAAACAGGCACTAAGTGGTATTCACTGAATGAACCAATTTTTCAACCCCAGAGCCTCCCACAGAGGAGATGCTCAATACATTAACAAAATCAATACACAATTCCAAGGAGCAATAATAAAATGAGTGGACATTCAAATATAGAAAAATCCAAGCACTCACTGAGACCAACTCAATCCCTGTCTTCTTCACAGTCCCCACTGCTGGTTTTTAAGTGGATGCCATCACCTGGGAGTTCCTAGCCTGGCTTCCTCTGGAAGAAAGATGCATGGCCTTTCAATACCTCCACCGTGTGAACACACTCCAAAGGACTGGATACTTGCGATAAAGCAGTACCACGCCCAAATTAAAACCTAATGACAACCTGCAGCTGAAAGTTCTTGGAAATCAAATGTTAAGTGTGGGCGATGCCAAAGTTTAGGACCCAAGCTCACTGCTGAGCTAAGTAGTGTAGTCACGTGGAGATTTTACCTGCAGCCTAGATGCTGCTGGCTGCTATCTGCTGTCTGCTGGTGGCCCCTCTGCACAAGGCCATGCACAGCTTTCTTGCTTTGTTCTATGTTCTCATCATGACCCAGACACTGAGACAGCCAGCTCCTGGAGGCCTATGCCAACAAGTTAACCATCTCAGCTCCCAAGAGACTGGCACATTGCTTCACATACTCCAAAACTCAAAATTCCCTGCCGCTGGGTGGAGTCCTCCATGTTTCAAAGGCGACAAATGTTCCAAGGAAGAGACAGTTCATTTTTTTCCCTCGGAACCACCGGTGGAGTCTTAACTAGTTGGGGAGCAAAAGCCTTTTCACTGCTAACCATGCCAGCAGAGCTCCTTGATCCACCAGAGGTGTTCAAAACCTGACCAGTGAATGAAACTATGAATGACGGCATGCTTGCAAGCATAAGACCAAAACCAAGTCAAACTGCTGTCCCGTGGGTTCCAACTCATGGTGACCAGCCAGAAGGTCTGTGAGACTGAAAATCATAAAGGCAAGAGGCAGGCCACTGGGTTTCTGAGGCTGTAAATACTAACAGGAGGAGGCAGCCCATCTTTATCCCGTGGCGTGCCATGCCTGGTGCGGTTGAGTCCCCTGCATCTCAGCCCTCTCCGTCACCGGGGCTCCTTGCCAGCCTGACAGACACCACAGAACTCTGCCAGCTGTGCCATCTGGATCCTTCACACTGGCTGGCTGGGTAATAAGGCTGCCTACTCACGGTTTCATTTTGCCAAAAATAACATGTTATTGAGTTTTTGGTGAAAGTTTTACATGGCAAATTAGGGTCCCACTTGAGAGCCTGTGCACAAATTATATCAGTTACATTTATCACAAGACGTCAACATTCCCTTTAAGTGTGTTCAGTTTGTTCCCCTCCCCTGTCCCCTTACCGTCTAATCTATGCTTTGAGAAATCAATGACCTTTTGGTCTCCCATCGATGGTTTTGAAGGAGAGCATCATTCTGTGGAGTAACAGTCTTCACTTTGGGGGCCACTCTGCTATGCCCCTAAAAAGGTTATCTCAGAGTGGGAGTCTCTGTTCACTGCTCTTCCAATCTGTCTGGCTGCATCATGGGTATGTGTATATACATTTTAGTTCTGTGTTCGCTCCTGCCTTGCCACCTCCTTTTGTCAAAGACCAACTACTGTGACCTTGGCCAAAACAGTCAGTGGCTTTGGCTTACCTTCTTCCTGCTTCATCCCTATCCAGCAGAGACTAGAGTTCTCTCTTAGATGGCCACCCACAAGCTTTAAGGACCTCAGACACCTGTTACTTCACTGGGACGTCAAAGGTGGCTTTTGTAAAATATATTATGCCAGCTAACTGAACTGTCTCATGAGACTGTAGTCCTAAGCCTTCAAGCCTGGAAAATCCACCTGCAAGGTGTTTTGGCTGTGCCCAAGACATACCCACAACTGTGTCCTCAGGGCACAGAGTGGTTTAGTGGTCTGCACCCACATATTTACATGTATCTTTAGGTTGTACACAAGAGTCACTGTGTATTGGAACCAAGTCAATAGCATTCTAGGAGTTCTGGTGGCCTAAAGGGTAAGGAGTTGTGCTACCAACACAAAGGCGAGCAGTTCGAATCCACTAGGGGCTCTTTAGCAGAGAGTTGGGCCATCTCCTCTCACACAATTTATAGCCTCAGAAAACCAGCTGAAGGGGTCTACTGTGAGTTGGTACCACCTCTACAGCAATGAGAGTTATTTTCTTTAAGATTTTTTTCCCCCTCCCAGTTCTGACAGTACAGTGCAAAACATGCTAGGTTGCTAACAAAAAGGTCAATGTTTTGAATCCACTAATTGCTCCCGAGGAGAAAGGCATGTAGTGGAGACTACAGCCTCTGAAATGAAATGGGGTGGCGATGAGGAAGAACCTAAGTTTGGGTTTTTGGTCTAGGAGCTTACTACCTCCAGAGTCAGTAAGCTGGCCTTGTTACTGCTTCATTTTCACAAGGCCACATAGAAACAGGGGTGCGTATTAGATATCCCTTTAAAAGATCCGTAACTTTATATGGAGGGAAGTGTGATAAGAATGAAAGGCAGTACAGGCCACGAAGGATCTCCCTCTAGTATGAAACTCGTCACCTGCCAAACTGCCACCCTTCAGGTGAGGGTTCAGGACATGGGTGGAGAGGGCAGCCCAAACAGGCGACAGAAATTTACCTCACACGAGGACTCTACCTGTGGTAAGTGCATTAGAAGATGCCAAGCTCACTGAAGCCGGTTTAAAGTACAAGGAGGGTGGGGGTGGGGGTGGGGTAGCATAAAGCTCTCATGTAACTTAAGTTTTGTTAGAAGAGGTAAATCAATCCTCATCTCCTGCTGTTCAGCGGGCCCTTCACTTCCATTCTCAGTGACACCTAATCTAAAAGTTTCTTTTGTTTCTGGTGCTGCGTGATTGAAGAACAATTTTAAGGACTCCCCCCTCCCCCCCGCCCCGCCCCGGACATCAAAAGAAAGAGAAACTATGCTGCACTGTAAAGCGATTGGCTCTGTGTCCAGCTCAAAACTGCTGGCGGCTTCCGCGTGGTCCTCGCACTATTTTTGCCAACATCTCCACTTTACGTCCATGGTAAGCAGTCACCTGGGTGTGATAGCGACATACTCTCAGACCAGAGAGCGGTCACCTTTTCCAGCACCATCAAATCTTGTGCCCCATGGCCACCACGGAGACTGCGTTCCTACCTTTGCAAACAGACACAAGCTCCTCAGAAGCAAGCTGAACCAGCAATTACCCGGCCTGCAGAGCTGCAGCTCAGAGCAAGACTGGACTTGAAACCCTGCTCAACCGCCGACTTCCCCACTCAGCCCGGCGACTTTCCACCCGGGTCCTGGTTTCCTGCCGCTCTGCTTCTCCTCCTTGCAGTAATCCTCACAGGGAACAAGAGGGGGTGCAGACACATCAAGTTTGAGGCGATGTCATAAGAACTCAAGATCAGGAAAAGGGGCCTGTTCTGACGGGGCAAGGTCACAGGGAAGAGTACAGGACTCTATGAACTACTAGAACCTTGGAGGCCTGCTATAGCAACATGTATATATACTAACTGATTATGCCCCTAACTGACCTGTAGTTTATCATACAAAAAAAAACCTTCACCAAAATCCACTTACTTTCTAGTTGATTCTGATTTCTAACGACCTTCTGTGTTGTAGCACAGAGCTGGCCTACAGGGTTTTTCTTGGCTGCAATCTTTATGGAATCAGATCACCAGGCTTTTCTCCTGCACCACCCAGGGAACTAGATGAGCAACATCTTGTAAGGATGTTAGTAGATACTGAAGGAGAAGAGGATTTTGGATTCAACTAGGGAAAAGGAAGTGAGACTTTTTTTTTAATCCTTTACCATGCATCAGAAAGCTGGGCAATGACTAGGGATGATGGAAGGAGAATTGATGCCTTTGAGCTGTGGTGTTGAAGAAGAATATTGAATATACCATGAACTGCTAGGAGAACAAACAAGTTCATCCTGGAGAGGGTGAAGCCAGGCTGCTCCTTGGAGGCAAGGATTATTTCTGAAGCTTTGTCTGATATACTTAGGACATATTGCAAGGTGGCATCCGTCCTTGGAGAGGGACATCATGCTTGGGAGGGTGGAGGAACAGTGCAAGAGAGAAGACCCTTGATGAGATAAATTGATTCAGTGACTGGGGAAATGGGGGTAGGTACATCAGAGACAATAAGATTGGCATAGGATAGAGCAGGGTTTAGGGCTATAGTACATACGGTCGCTATAAGTCACAGGTGACTCGACAGCACATAACAACAACAATACCATGTCTCAGAGTATTTCATCATGAAGCTTATTTTTCCTATAAAGACCCCTGGTGGTGCAGAGTGTTATGTGCTGGTGTGCTCACCGAAAAGGTGAGCAGTTCAAATCCACCTCGGCTTCTTAGAGAAAGATAGAAAGTTCTCCATCCTGTTAGGATACAAGGCCCCGAGACCCACTGGAAGGCTTAGGAATTGGAAATGGACTTGATAGTAGTGGGTATGAGCTGTGGGGTTTCCCACTACACATCACTTATTAATCCTTGTAGGATTATTTGCTGAAAAAACTTCAGGACAGTGCTTCTCAAAGAGTGGCCGGCCAGTTCCCTGCCACCTGTTCTAAAGAAGGCAGGTCCCAAGGTCCACTTCTAAAGGACCAGGAAGACCCAATAGAGCAGTTCTTCCCTGCACAACAGCCACTCACAACTGTCAGCTGTTAGATATCACTGAGCCCTTAGGAGCACAAACAGGTAAGTACTCAGCCACGAACTAAAAGGTTGGTGGCTCAAATCTACCTAGAGATGGCATGGAAGAAAGGCCTGGTGATCTCCTTCTGAAAGACTGTGTCAGTGAAAACTCTCTGGAGCACATTTCTACTCTGACACTTGTGAGACTGCCATAAATCAGACTCAATTGAGTGTGTAGTTTTCTTCTTTTTTTATACCTAATTTGACAGTGGATTCATCGGATATGCTAAAGTGCCAAAACTCATTACTGTCAAACAGGAAAGCTTACGCTGAAATCAGACAAAACCCTCCACTGTGGACTAAAGGGAGGAAACTTAACCCTGAAAGAACGTAAACCTGAGGGAGGTGCGAAATGCTGTGCAGCTGTCCCTGCCTCCCTGGCTGGCCTGGACCCTCCCTAGGACAAGGGGTGAAGGTCAAGTGAAAGAAGCTGGCAGAGTGAGACAGCAAGAAGAAAGCTGGAGAGGAGGTGACAAAGGGCTGCAGCAACACACTCAGGCACCAGAAGCAGCTGCCCTTCCCCACCTGCCAACTGCTGTGGCTGCTTGAAGAAAGGCTGACCACCAACACACATCTTTAATTTACAAACAGAAAATATTTCTCAATCTGTAAATACTGACAATGAACGGACACCTTTTTAAAACCCTATGAATGTTCACTGCACCACTGCATGTATATGATGCTAGAAAAGCAGGCAAAATTCACGGATGGTGGTAAAAGGTAGGACAGTGGTTGTCCTTTAACTGAGATGGCGATGGAAAAGGGGTACAAGGGGGTGCTTCTAGGGTACCTGAACTTCTGTTTGTTGATCTCAGTGCTTGCCTCCATAAAAAGTCATCAGGCTTCACACTTCCGATACATGCGTGTTTCTGCAAGCATGTGAATTACAATGTGACTGACAAAGCCAGGTATGCAGATAAAATAGAGTAATTTCCTCAAATAATATAAAGGTGGCACAGAAATGAGTAAGAGTAGAGACTGAGTGGGAACCTCAACTGATAAAGTGTGATAACGATCCTTGGAAGTTGACTTCTTTTTTGTATCAATTTATATATACAAAGACATAAGAGAACTAGTGGTAAAGAATAGTGCTGTCAACCCAAAGGCTGGAATCACCAGCTGCTCCAAAGGAGAGTGATGGGCAATCTCCTCCCATGCAATTAACTGTCTCTGAAAATCCGCTGGAGGGTCAGCTATAGGTTGGTTCTGACTCAACAGTACACAACAATATATATATATTCCCCATAAGAATAAAATGGGCCAAATAAAAATGTTTGTGAGCTAGAGTCCCTGGCTGCTTCAATTAATGTGCTTAGCTAGTATCTGAAAGGTTGTCTGTTCAATCCCGCTTAGAGGACCCTCAAAAGATCTGCTCTGAAAACATCAGCCGGTGAAAACTTTATGGAGGACAGTTCTCCTCTGACACACGTGAGGTTGCTATGAATCAGAATCAACTCAACAGCAACCAGTAATTTGTGACCTAAGACCATCCATAAAACAGGACGGCCACTCCTTCCCCACACAGGCTGTGAGAATGTCAGGAAGATTTGTGTGCTTTTCTCCCATTCTAAGACCTAGATGGAGCCACTTCTGGAAAATAAATAGGCAGGAAGGTGCGCAGATCAGGGACCAGGAGCTGAAGTCAGAGAATTCTCCCCAACAGGCTGAACAGACCCCAGAGCAGTTGAGTGTCGCAGAATTGAGACTCTACGTGCATTCTAGGTCTGACTACAGAGCCAAGTGCAAGGGGCTTAAAGGATGCAAAGGTGCACAAGCAAAAAAAAAAATCCTGCTAGAAAGGGAGATATGGATGGAGAGGCACACTTCAATCACTTGTAGAGCAAATAAAAAGCTCTGAGAAAAAAATATACATGAAGACAGAAAAGAGATCGGGACCAAAGGAAATCCACACAGTGTCTACCAACATCTAGCTTGGAGACAAGCAAACTCTGGGGGGGATGTGTTTTCACAGACATCTGCACTAGATCTGGAGGAAAAGGTAACACATGGGGAAAAGGAGAGTACTTGGAAAAATGCAAGATTGTTGCTATAAAAAGAACCAAATATTTTTAAAAGGCTGTTGAAGCCATTACCATCAAAGAGTCTATATATTTCTATAGAAGTATCTTGATCAAAAGGGAGAATATGCAGAACAGATTTTCAAATTCTCACAGAACCTAGACTTTCTAGAGCCAAGAAAGTTGGATGAACCTCTAACAATATTTCCCTGAGATCCTCTTAAAACCTTAAACCAAAAATATTCTCTGAAGTCACCTTGAAACCAAGCAAAAAAAATCAGCTTCATTAGTAAAGAACATCTGCCTTGATCACTTTAAGACCCTGACATATGGAATTGAAGAAACTGAGAAAAGCAACTTTAAAAATGACACAGACTTCAGGGTGCAGTACATTTTTGTTAACAAAGGTGGAACAAGTGGGGAAAGGAGGATGAGAATGACTGTACAGAAGTTGCTGAACTGGAGGATGTTCTACTGGGTAGATTCTCAACAATAATTAAATACATTCTCTTTAAAAACAACTGCTAAAGAAACTAAGCACAAAAAATAAGAGAAAATTCTCCATGTAATGTACACATAAACCCATGAGATGTGAGGGGAAAATAATGGGCCTTGATGAAGAAAGATGATGATGGATAGGATAAGGATTGATGGCAAGAAAAAACACAGAGAAGTGATAAAGGCCAAACAATCAGGAAACCGAGAGATGCTAACAAAGATGTGAGATGTGAAAGTTAGGGAAGAGCTATCAAGATGTGAATGACTGGGGTCAGTGGTGAAACTCAACATAAACAGAACTGCAAAAATTATCACAGTTTTAGTGCAGTAAAACCCTGCTAAACCAGAGGAAGTCTAAATACAGATTAAAATCAAGATGGGGGGGATAGCAACTAGGGGGATGTATATTTAAATAGTTACCTACTCTAATAAGAGCTCTGGGGACCTAGTGCCAAGAAGCTGTGCTGCAATCCTGAAGGCACACATTTCGAGGCCACCAGCTGCTCTGTGGGAGAAGGATGGGTAATCTCATTCCGTGAGATTTACAGCCTCTGAAAAGCTGCCGGAGGGTCAGTCAGTTTCGACTCAATGGTACACAACAGCAACTCTCATAAGAATCTTCTGTCATTGTTACTGTTTTTAATGCAGAAAAGCCTGAAGTTACAAGGGATTGCAGTGCAGCTCCTCACCACCATGTCACCACAGCTCCAAATTCTTACTCTTTAATGAGAAGCAATACAATTAAGAGGTTTTTATAAGGAGGAGACATAATAACGGGCAGAATCAACAGTGGCAGGGACTTGGGACACACTAGAAATGCTACCAAAGCCTGGAAAGTGTGAGGAGAGGTGTCAGGATGAAAGTCCCAGACATGGGGTCAGGTGGTGCTGAGTGCCTGGGGACCAAGGTCCAGAATGGCATTGAAAACCACAGTGGTCCCTAGAATGGGAAGCAGAGTCAAAGAAAGTTTATATAAGGCAAAGTAAAGTTATATCACAAAATATGAAGAGGGAGCAAGGCTTCAGTCATCGGTGAGAAATTTTACCAATAAGCTGTCAAAGGTTTCCTAAGGGAGACACTGAGTAAGATGGGTTCAATAATGTATACTGCACTGAAGCAGAGGAGGGAGAGAACCGTCTAAAAGAGAGATGTAACTG
>NW_006400080.1:814448-877045 GCF_000299155.1 Elephantulus edwardii | reverse complement strand
GAGAATAGTGCAACAATGAATGAGTGGAAGCCCAAAATCTCTGTAAATGTTTATGAAAATTAATAAAATATAATTATAGAAAAAAAAAAAAAGGTTTCCTAAGGCCCAATGTGTAAGTATAGTTGTCAGGGGCTGCCCGGGCGATTCTGACTCACAGCCACCTTACTTACAGACAACGGAGTGAAACCTTCCTCTACCCTGCCCCATCCTCACAATCTCTAGAGCTCAAGTGCCTTGTTGCTGTCACTGTGTCAACCCACCTTGTTGAAGGTCATCACTCCTTCATGAACACTCCACCTTTCCACGTATTATGTCCTTTTCCAAGGACTGGAAGAAGGGGGGATGGGGCGGAAGCTTCAGGGGGAAAAAAAGAGAACATAACTCACTCTTATAAATGCTGGTGGGAAATCTCAAGGAAACTATAAAATGTGGCCCTGGTGAGGACAAGTGTTTTGTTTTGTTTCTTTTTTTCTTTATTTTTTTTTTTAAATTTAGGTTGTTTATTTTTCATTTCAATGAACATCTACAGAGATTTTGGGATTCCATTCATTCATTGTTGCACCCTTCTCCCCGCAGAAACCCCACCCCCACCCCGCTCACTCCTCTCCTTGAAAAGCAAAAGAAAAACTCCCTCATTGGTACAGTGTTTAAGAGAGGGGTGTCCTCGTAGGAAGTGGTTCAGTGGTAGAATTCTCACCTGGAAACCCTGGTTCGATTCCTGGCTAACGCACTTCTGTGGCTATTTGAGTATAACTATGATTCTGAGCTTCAGTGGACCTTCTAGACTTATATGGACTGGCAAGAAATGTCTAAAATCTACTTCTGAAAAATAGCATTTCTTCTAAAGATGAGCCATTGAAAATGCTGTGGTTCACAATTATCCAAGCCACATTCATTCACTTCATTCACAGTGTGTCCTGCAGTGTGTGTGAAGTTCCATTGTATGTGGGATTAACACGAGTCAGAGACCAAATCAATGGCAGCAGACTCCCTTCACAGAGCTGCCACAGTCTAGCTTCACAGAACTACCACAATCTTGCCTATGTGTTTTTAACTGTGAGTAATATTAACTGGGAGAAGGCATCACCAGGAAAGGCCTGTGCACACCGCAGGTCTTAACGTGGGGAAAGAGTGGTGACAAGAAAGGCTGGCAAGCTGGAAACCATCAGTGCAGGCAACAGAGATGGGGCTGAGAAGAGTGCAGAGAGCAAAAGGGCAAGGAAGAATGTTGGTTGTTGTTATGGGCCATCGAGTTGTTTGCCACTCATAGCAACTCCTTTGTACAACAGCTCTGAACCTCGCTCTAAACTGAGCCAATCTTACTGTCTCTGACACACCCACCCACCACCACTACTCCAGTCAGTGAGTCAATCCATCTCATCGAGGGTCTTCCTCTCTTGTGGTGTCCCTCCACCCTCCCAAGCATGATGTCCCGCTCCCAGGACTGATTCCTCCTTGCAACATGTCCAAAGTATGTTAGAAGCAGCTTTAAAATCCTTGCCTCCTAAGAGCACCCTAGTTTCACCCTCTCTAGGATGAACTGGTTTGTTCTCCTGGCAGTCCATGGTATATTCAATACTCTTCCCTAACACCACAGCTCAAAAGCATCAATTCTCCTATTATTCCTAGTCATTTTCCAGCTTTCTGATGCATAAAAAGTAACTGCAAAGATCATGGTCTGGGTCATAAAAAGAGGAAAAATATATCATCTTGGGTACTGTACACAGCAAACCAGGTTTTTGGAAGGGGAGGAAAGAACCAAAGGAATGGCTTAAACTGGTCCAGAACAAGCATCGTATTACATTTTAACTGTCCATACTCAAAAACTCAATTGCGTTTGAGTCTGAACTGACTTTACAGGAGACTCTCTGAGGTTGTCAAGCACATGAGAAGGGACTGATCATCTTTTTTCTTTGGAGCTGTTGGTGGATTTGAGCCACCAGAGAGGTGTCACTTCTGGGTTAGCACCTTCCAGACTAGGCTACCAGTGCACTCTCTGTACTTTGAATTTTCAAACTGCAGAGTCTGGAAGGAACTTCATGGTGGTCTACACATCGCTTTGTTCATAAGGCTGAACTATCTACAGATACAGCTGTGCTGTGTGACTTCAGGCAACCTCAGTTAGCTTCCGTTTCCTGCTCTGGGAACTGTGGGGAATCTGACAGGAAGGATCTCAGCTCCCCAGAGATCTTCATGTGGCTTGGCATCCATCTCCCCCATCTCTGTCTTCTGCTTGCTTAATCACTTTCATATCTCAAAACAGATTGACTCAAGATATACCCTACACTAATCCTGCCACGTTAACATAAAAAGCCAGCCCACTCCCTAATGAGATTATAACCACAGGCATAATGATTAGGATTTACAACATGTATTTTGGAGGGATCTAATATTTGACAGCTCCCAACAACCACCACCCAGTCCATGACATTCACCAAATCTGAGCAATTTTTCTTCTACTGTACAACACAGTAACTAATATTCCTTCCCTAACTCCTTAGCTTTCTCTGAGAAGCAAAATGCAAAAATCTAATTTCTTTACATGGCCCCTTGTTCTTAAAAGAGTTTTGAGATTTATTAGAGATTCCAAGGAACTAATGACTTTTTTAAAGAAACAAAAACAAAATAGTGCTTACACTTCTTTGATATTCTTGGGGGCAAAGAGAGTTTAGTGCACAGTGTAACACATTCCTCTCAAGGACAATGTTACATCTCTGTATATTCTCAGGGCGTTGTGCAACCCTTGACAGAAGTAGAAGCCAAAAAACCAATTGCTATCAACTCAACAGTGCCAAGTAGAACTGGGCTTCATAGAGTTTTCGAGGGCTGATTTACCACAATTAAGATTGCCAGCCTTTGGGTGAGTTCAAACCTCTATCCTTCCCACTAGCAGCTAAGGCTTTAGCTCTTTGTACTACTCAGGCGCAAGAGCTCAAAAAACTCTTTGCCGGATGAATTAATCCATGTATCTAGGATTGGCAAAGGAGAGGAATCCACTGGGTAGACTGCCACGGTGACTGCTGCAATGGGCTCTTGTGTGTCAGGAAGTGTGAGGATGGCGCAGGATAGAAAAGGGTTCTGATTTTTTGTTCATGGGGTCGCTATGAGTAGTACTCGGTGGAAATTAACAAAAGTAACAATCTCAAAGTCTTTGAGTTGGAACTAAGTCCTAGCTGACCTTCCCTTGGGTATCTGTGCACTGAAAGAAATGGTCCATCTTCCTCCCAGGAGAGTGGCTGAATTCAAACTGCCAGAAAGGCACAGCTTCTTCTTCTATTCCCGGTGGTCTATCCCATCAGAGCTCCGTGTGTGTGTGTGTGTGTGTGTGTGTGTGTGTGTGTAAACGAGGTGAACAGAAGGTATCATCTGATACAAGGATATTTGCTCATTCCATGAAGTAGTTCGAGTCAATGCTGATTGATTAGATTATCTCTATAATCCCTTCAGCACACACACACACTCAAGGTTGTTATGGAAGGTCTTTGGTGGGAACAGGACTTTCACGTTGTATAACTGTATTAACTGGCAGTGTTGACATGTACTAAAGTGTCCAGTTGTTGTTATGTGCCATTCATTCAGGAGTCACTCACAGCTGACTCTCTAGCAATTTCCAGAGGCAATAAATCTCAAAGGAGGAGACTGCCCATTTTTCTCTCCCAGAGCAGCTGGTGGATTCGAACTGTGAGCCTTTGGGATTGCAGTGCAGCTTTTTACCCCTAGGCCACCAGAGGTCCCCTAAGTGCCCAGAGACTCTTTAGACCATTCCAACAACACATCCAGAGGGAGCTTCGAATCAGGTGGGACGAATTCCCAGCCAGGAAGAAGGTGGATTTTTCTGTTTGTCTGGGTTGTGTTTTTTTTTTTAATCACAGGAGGCCATTCTGCTAGGAGTAGGCACCAAAAGTGACCTGGGGGTGAACTGTGTTATCTAATTGTGTGCCTCAAGTCCTCTCCCTGGGGTGGTGTTCTAGGTGCATCTCCTGCACTTTACACAGCTCTTTTTCCTGTAACCTCAAGGGAGGTGGTGTTGGAGAGGAATAAGACACCAGTAAAAGAGTTTGCCTCATCCAGCTCTACAAGGGACTTTTCAATGTTCTAGCATAAAGCCCATCTCCAGACGTGAAGAAAAGGCTTTAGAAGCCTGAGCCCCTCAGGTCCCTGGGGGGAGGGTGACTTTAATCTCAGGAGATTCCCTACTCACCCTTCTTCAGGCATTGAGAACCCAAAGTAGCCTAGCCTTGGGGAAGGAACAACTGTAGGGTGAGGGGCTTTGGGAACAATGAGGTAGGTGCTGGGGACGGGGCTGGTCATTTTAGACACAGACTCAAAAATCATAAAAAGTCTTACGATTCTTCCCCCCCCCCCTCCTCTCCTCATCCTTATTTCCATTTTTTTCTCATCTGTCACTTAACAAGCTGCATTAGGGAAGCGGAACTATTTTTTTTTTCTAGTGAATTTGCAGAACGGCATTTAGATATCCTTTATAAAAAAGTGGGGATGCTGAAGATTACTCCAAAAGAGAAAAGGGAGAGGGCGGGGGAGGTGGAAAGAGATTTAAGCGAATCATTCACTTTCCAGAGGTAGCTCCCTTCTGGACTCTGAGGTCATTCATTGTGGTCCACGTCCTCACTACCAGCCCTCTTGGCCTTTCCCCACAGAACACAGCAGAGACACAGGGCAGGGAAAATGCAGAGGGCTTCAAAAAAGAGGGGAAGACAAAGCGAAAAGAAGGAAGGAGCATAATAGGTCTGCTGATAAATTTTAGGATGAGAAAGGTGGCTCCAAACCCACCCAACTCCACAGGACCAATCTCAAATGACTGCTACTATCTGACCTGACAGGGGCAGGGCTCCTCGCGCTCCCTCCGCCCCCCTCTGGGCGGGACTACTCGCAAAACGATTCTCCACTGGTCTTCTCGCTGCCTTTCAGACCAATCACGGCCAGGACGACACCGCAGGCACCGCCCACAACGAGCGCGGGTCCTGTGGTCAGACTCACCCCAACAGGTGAGGCCGGCGCGCCCGGCGAGGGCTTGTCACGTGGTGGCCGCCCGCCGGCTGCCGCGCAGGGCAGGCCGCCCCGCCCCCGCCGCAGGAAGCTGCGCCATCTGTCTCCGGGGCTCAGCGGTCCTCGGACCAGATGCGTGATCCCACCCGACACTTGGGCCATGCTGGCTGATCCCCAGGCCGGCCAGCCTCGGAGCCATTTTCTCTGCAATTAGCAGCCCCTTTGGTCACCCTTACAGATCCAGAAAGGCCAGGGATGCTTCCTCTAGATACTTAGAAGGAGCAGGCACGTGGGACAGTCAGGGTCCCCAGTCTGGAATTACGTCTCCAGACCTGAAAAGAGGTGCAGGCGGTCCTTTCCTGGGATTCCTTAAATGAAGCATGTGCCTAGAAAATCTGCTTGTCTCCCCTGTGGTTCGTCACTCTTCATTTGTTTCCTGAAGCCTTCTTCCTGCTGAAGGCATCTTTCAGCATTTTATGTGTTTCTGAGCAAGCAGTGCGGGGCGAAGTGGTGGGGGAAAACCAGATTCTGAAAGAGCCAAGATGCTGGATGAACGCACACGGAATCGTTCAGTGAAAGGTGTTTAAAAGCAGTGACCCCTTGGCAAGAAATGGTCTCCGCTATGCTGAAACAATCCATTTACCAACCAGAGCCAACTTCTTGCAGAGTCGTCGTCATGTTTAGAAGAAAGGTGTCCTGTTCCCAGAACTTACCTACTCTGTGATAAGTTTATCAAAGTAAAATCACCACGGACACATGAATAAATCTATGAATATATCTGAGTGTATATATAGACACGTATTCTTTCTTAACGGAGGGAGCAAATATAAATTCCTGTAGAAGTAGTCTTTCAATCAGCCTCCTTTCTAGATACACACTCATAATTTTTTTTAAAAAAAGCTCTATTTGAAACTTAAATACTGCAGTACAGCCTTGCCATTTAAACATGTTTCATTCAAAATACAAGTTTTCTTAATGTTCCAATAGCTTGGGCTACTTTTAAAATATTTTTCAAGTCAAGTGTGTATTTAAAGTAAAAATTTAAAATCGTGTGTAATAAAAAGTTAATACCATTCTTATCTATGTGCAAAGAAAATTAATGGAAAATTTGGTTATCAATATTTAACCACAGCCTCTTGGCTCCAAAGAAAATTGTTTATTACCATTTTATTAAGATAATAATTGTTTCTCACATGCTAAACTTCCCCAAAATATTACCTCTTGGCATTCACTAACATCAGTTTTCTTCGGTTTTGTTATAGTTTGGGAAGAATATGAGAGTTCTAACAAGGTATTGTAATTTTGTTTTATTTAGTTATTTCTTTTTTACATCTCCTAAGCAAAATTACTTTCAAAATATACCAGGGGGAAAAAAACCCCACACCTCATTTTTTTATCTCGTTGGAGGTAGATTGTATGCTATATTCTTTACCTTTGGAAAATATGCCAGGGACTGGGGGAATTTATTTCACTTGTGATTCTTCACTCTTGCAATTGGGAGGACCAAAATTTCACTTACTATCCCAAACCATGGTCTTAAATGAGGGGTAGTGTCATGTTTGGAAACTCAATCTATTCACAGCAAAAGAAATGCTCATTATGCTATGCTTTTAGAGTGGGCATTTTGTGTTTCTGTCAATCAGCTTAATTTCCATGTTCACAGATTGAGAACAGAAACTACTCCTGTTGGCCGAGAAAGCTGCCAGCTAGCAGTTTTAGTCACATACTTCAGTTCTGAAGCTTTACATTAATGTCACCGCCCTAATTGGTAACACTAGCTTACTTGTGGTTTTGTGGGTGCTTAAAAAAATTCCTTAGTGCACCTTTCATTATAAATATTTTGTTATGCAAAAGGCCATCAGAAAACATGCCTACAGTGGGTCTCATAGAAAAAGGTAAATACATATTTAGGATGAGCCTCTGTGATATAAGATATCTATAAATACATAGACATATAAATGAAATTTTAAGCCAAAAATACAACACCAAGTGGGGGGGGGGGAACCAACCAAACAAAAACCACCCAGAAACTGTGGCTGGTGACTATTAAATTTCAAATAATACAACTTTAACAGGGAGGGGGAAAGCTTTTTTATTAGTTTATCTACAGTCAATTATAAATTTTCAACAATCAAAGTCTTTTGGGGGGCAAAGTAAGATCCAATTTAGTCAGCATTTAATTTGTAATTGTACTATTCTCTTTTAATAAATATACTCTTACGATGTAGGCTGCAACCTGATTTTTAGAGACTTGTTCAATGTAATGTACCATTTGGTAGATAATAAGTGTAATTTAAGTCAAGACTTTCAACATTATTTTGTTCATCTAAAACAAATAGGGTGCCATTAAATATTGACTATTTTATTAACTCAAGAGCATCTGGGAAAACACTTATGATTAGGTTAATTTATGTTATATTTTCCCCTCAACTTGTAAAAGATTAATCAACCATTTTATGGTCTAATTTAGGTGCCTAATTAAAAACAGAGTTCAGCACATGCAGCACTGTCTTGCTAATAAATCTTGACAGCTTTGTAACATGACGGTTTATATTTCAAATTGTTGCGTATAAATGTCGATTTTTTGATCTTCACCTCACAGATGCCAGTGAGCTGCAAACTTGGTTTAAACCCCAGGACTGCGTGTAATTATTTCAAAAGGGAATGCCTCCATCAGATTTTATCTTCAATTTCCCTCAGTGAAGACACAAATAGTCCTTGACACTACCTTTTTAAAATAGTTGAGAAAAATAGGGGGGGAAAGGTTTTTCAGTATTTGTTAAACTATAAATCAAGGGAAAATGTATTTATTCCCCCCCCCCATTATTAGCTTCCAAGAATGGTTTTATAAATTACTAGGGTTTAGAGTATTATTGTAAAGAAACCTCAAGTGTTAGATATGAATGTCTTCTGATTAATGCGCTGTTACTTCTTCAGTTTTGATTTAAACACTATTGTTTTAAATGAACAAATTCAAGTAGTTTTGAAACATGTCCCCCTCCCACACCTCCCACTCTTAAAAAGGCCAAGAGGAAGAGAATAAATCTACTCCTCAGTAGGAGCCTTCACTGTATTCTCTTGGTCTTTCTTCTTGGGGGATATTTTTTGTCATTTTAATGATGCCTTTGATTCCCTTGGTGCAGAGAAATTAAACTGCCACAATGATGTCAGTAACGCACTCCTAAAACAACTTTGGATTTAGGAGCCTGTTCTGGAGTTGATGTTCTTTCACACTGACAAAGTAGGTGATGTACATGGAGGACTACAGAAAACAGGCACACTCTATAAATTAGGCTCAGTTTTGAGCACATCATATATAACTAATACCATGTTTTGGTCTTTTAATAGAAGAAACGAAGGCACAAGCAGGCAAATCAGCTTATCACTTTCTAACTGTGACATTTGGGCAAGTTACTTAACTACTCTATGCCTGTGTTGCCTCAAGATTTAAAAGTACCTACTTCACAGCTTTGTAATGAGGATTAAATTTGTTAATCCTGTAAAACTTTGAACAGTGACTGGAAAGGTAGCTATCATCATTTTTCACACACACACACACACACACACACACACACACACACACACACACTCACTCTCTCTTTGTTTAATGTTGTCAGCATCTTGAAGTGTCAGATAATTTTACATAACCAAACATGGAAAGAAGAATCAATGGGGGAGAAATTCCGCCAATGTCTAACACATATATTTCTACATTTTAAAAAATAACAATCAGAAACTATCTGGCCATGAAATGTTACTTTGAAAAGGTCCTAAATTGAAGGAAAACTTAAAAGAGAGACGCATTAGAAAAGATATACATTTCATTTTATATCATTCTAAATTTAAATCGACCTTCCTAAATATCCAGAGTTAGTGTTTTCTGAGCCTTCACTTAGAGGAATCTCACCCTCAGATTCCTCCAACACTGCAGGCTCCTTGGTCAAGGACAGTCCCGGGATTGGCCCCATTACATCCCATCAGCATTTGCTGAACTTGAGAGGCTATATTTGAGCAAGAGCCCGTAATGAAGTGAAAAAGTAAACCCAGAAGATCCCTAATCCCAAATTAAAACAAACTCCAGTTCCAGGGCAGATCCAGTGCACTTGTGAGGGTTCTGCAGCCTGCTTAGGGCTGAAGAAAAGATCTGGTTGGGGGCAGGCTCCATGTGACCCTCCACTCCTGTTGGGCTGCTGGTGTCTCCTTATGCCCAATGGAAAGAAGTGCTATTGGATTCCAAGGCATCATGAATATATGCCCCTCTTGATTGGGTCTCAGTCGCTGTTACCATTAACGACTTGAGCACGAGGGTTCCTCCTGACTCCAGGCCTCCCCCGCAAACAGGCTGTCTTCTAGTCACCATACATGCCCAGAGTTTCTGTCCCAAACTTCTCCATTTTCTTCTTTTAAAGACTTGTTTTAACAATGCTTCTGAGCTGCACTTCTCTCTGGTTAATGATTATTTATCCTCTCCTCCAGTCGGCTTGTTTGCACTGACAGAGCAGGGTGCCACCGCACGCGCACCCCCGGGAGGGCGGCGGGAGAACTCCAAGGCCCGCGCCTCCAGCAGCCGGGACAGTGCGGCCAAGATCAGCTCAGCGGCTGGCTCCTTGGAGCGAGGTCTGTTCCTAGTTAAATGCACCGCCTCCAAAGTAACTCTGAAGTCCACACATGTGCCCAGACAGCGGAATATTTTTAACTAATTTTTGAAATGTTAACTAAGCATATGTTATTGAAAAGTTGTGTTTTCTTTTTCCACTTAACATTTCCTAGAGACAGCGGGGGAGCTGCGTGTGGGGGGCAGCGTGCCTCTTTTGCAGCTTGTTGCGTGCGGCTCACTGGCTGGCACAGGGAGCCCTTGTTTCCCTGCGCTCGAGCATCATTTTAGGGAGCTGCTGGGGAGGGTGGTGAGCCTCTGACACACAAGTTGCATCCAAACCCTGCACTCCGCCCTGGCGATCACCCCGCTGCGGTTCCCCAGCGGTGCGCTCCTGGGGTGCAGGCTTCCAGAGCGACTTGGGTCTTTATTCTTTATTTTTGAACCAATCAAAGGAAACGTGGCAGGTGGAGGGCAGCCGCAGAAGAGACTGCAAGAATCTCCTAGTGGGGATTTCCACAGCCCGCCCCAGCGGCTTCTAGAACGGCTGGGTGCTAACTATTCAGGTTAGTTTCCTGCCAGCTCCTCCCAACCCGGCCCCTAAGAGTGTCTGATCTCAGAAAATCCCGGTGCCTCGGGCCCTGGCGGGCTCTACCAGGAAGGCTTCTAGTGGTGGCCCGCACCCTAGACCTGGAATCAACATTCCGGGAGGGGAAGGGGGTAAGCTTAAAAACAAAAGTCAGGGGACAACAATAATTATAATAGTGAGAGCCCCCCACCCCGCCACTGACCACTGACTAGCACCGCTTCACTTGCCTTTCCTGCTTCAGGTCCACTGCCTGGCAGCCCCATCCCTCATCTCCGGTGTCCAGCCTGGGAACCGTGACCGTCACGCCAGGCTACACCTCAAGACTTGGGCAACTCCTGACAGTCATTTTCAAAACATGGAAGACAAAGGGGAAGAGGGAGAGTGAGGTTGGAAAGGGTGTGGTTTTAATTCGCTAGGTCAAGCCCCAAATCTCAAAGTTCGGCCTCTTTCCTCCAAAGGAGGATGGCGCAGGGAGTAGGGTTCCGTCCTGGTCCCCGCCTCGCCATTATTGTCCGATGTCTTAATCCTCTTGGGGCTAACTGGACCTGAAGAGGGATCAGAGCCCAGAGTCCAAAAACTCGCCCCAAAGACCTGAAAGTAGGTTGCAGGAGTCATGACTATGACCCCGGGGCTGCTGTCCCTTTAGAATATGTGCCCTCGACCCGAATCAAGAAGAGAGTTTGCTAAAGGTGCGACTGGGACAATCTATATTTCTCCATCACTGGACCCTTTATGTTCTTTGCGCCATGAGGTGCAAAAGGTCCTGTGGGGCACGCGTCCCCGCCGCCTCTCAGCCCCGGGCCTGGGAGGTGCAAACCAGCGGGCGCTGAGTAGCCTTCCAAGGGACCACCGTTCCTGGCTGCAGTGCGCGCCGCGCCCGACAGGGACCAGCACAGCTCCACGCGCCGTGCAGCCGCCGGAGGCGCAGGGCTGCGCGCCCAGCTCCACCTTCCCAGCCCAAGCAGCTCGCAAATAAAGCAGGTCCCCAGTCCCCTTCGCTTCCCGCAACACGGAGGGTGGTCATCAAAAAGTTTAAACACTTCCAGTGGTGTGGACTGCACGCAGTCCTCAAGCCCTCGTCCCTATGTGGGGAGCAGAAGCTCACACCCCGGGCTCCAAGAGGGGGAAAAGTAATTAAGGGTAACATTGCATTGACTGGTTCAAGTGGGACCCGGCCAGGTGTACTGGCTTCCCTGGCTTGGTCTGTCATTGGCTCGCTTCTTTGTGGTGAGGTCGCTGGGTTAATTCGAGGTCTCAATGGGCCACTGGGCCGCCAGGGCTCTGTGAGAAGTTCCGGGGTTTTAGGGAGAGCTGACTCGGCGCGTCTGGACTGCACGCGGCGTGGCCGGCCCTCTAGGTGCGGTCATTCCCTCCCGCCTCAGTGGCTCGAAACTGCCCTGCCACTTGGTCAACACACACGCCACGTCTCCCTTCTCTACCGGGTGGGGATGAGGGGGGGAGGTGTAAACGCTGATCGCGGAGAAACTCACCGGTACCAGGCGAGGCCCTTGTCGTAGCTGCGGTCGAAGAAGTGGGGCTCGGCGCCCACGGCGCGCACGTCGGGGTGCACACGCAGGAACTCAAGCAGCGCCCGCGTGCCCCCCTTCTTCACACCGATGATGATGGCCTGCGGCAGCTGCTTACTCCCGGACCCGCTGAAGAAGCTGGAGATGGGGCTAGGGGAGTCTGGAACCTCGGGACTCTGCTCCTCCTGGCTCGCAGCACCCTCGGCCGCCTCCTGGCCTGCACCTAGCGGCGTGGCCGGCGGCGCCCTGAACGACAGCCTGGGGGGCGTCCAGTCTGGAGCCGTCGTCAGCACTGGCGGGACGTGGGCAGCGCGGGAGCCCGAGCCGAGCAGCAGCAGCCCTGGCGCAGCGGCGCACGAGCCGACGCACGAATACAGGAACATGTAGAGCCAGACGCAGAGCATGGCGAAGAGCAGAGCGAGCTTCCTCCTCACCGGCGGCGGCGGCGGCTGTGGCTGCAGCAGGAGCCGGCCGGGGACATCGAGGCAGGACCGGTCGCCACTCAGGCGCTGCCCCATCCGCTGCCCGCGGGCGCGGCCAGGAGCATGGCTCAACACATGGCGTGGGGCCCGCCGGCGCAGTGAGCGTGGAGAAGGTTGCCTGATCCGCTGGGCGCCCGGGTGACTCCACTTATTGCCCCCGCACGCCCGCGGCCGCCGCCGCTGCTGAGGCTGCTCTTCCCCAGGTGGCGGCGGCAGCTGTAGCGGCGACGGCTCTTGACATGTTGCCCGGGGAGGAGCCGCTTCGGGAACGCCAAGTCGAGCAGCGGCAACTGCTAACCAAGGAGTTGCTCCAGAGACACGACGCCCCGCTCTAGATCAGGAGAAGGTTGCACTCCCGCGGCTGAGCCCAGGCCTCTCCAGCCGGTGCGCGCGGCTGCTCGCGGCGCTGCCTCTCGCAGTCCTGAGCGCTGAGCCTGAGAGCAGCCCAGACACTTACCCACGGAGGCTGCGGAGAAGAACTGCGCAGCGAGGTGGCCAGAGATCGAAGTGAGGTGGGCGGGGCCGGCTTTCCGGAGTGACGGCTTGCTCCACCTACCACAAATCCCGAACACCGTGCAAATACGAGCTCTTCGCCAAGGGCGCAAGAACCAATGGGCTCTAAGAACATGGGGGTGTGGAAAGGGTTCGGGGCGGTGGAGAGTAGTCGGAGGTTACTATTGGCTGTGGGGTAAGGAGTGGGCTCTGGGGGGCGGAGCCAGGTACTGGGGACAGTAGCCAATGCTAAGAAGTATGCGTGAGTGACCCAGCGCTGGGAGCGGTTGGACCCGCCGGGGTGGTGCCCTCAGGCGTGCGTTTCCTCGTTCGCTCCGGAGGAGCCAGCTTCGCTGTAGCATCCAGATGTGGAGGCACGCGTTTCTTAACCAGCTGTTACGGGCGGGCTCGTTGTTTGCGTTGAGGAGTGAGGGGAGCCAGGCCGGAGGTGTAAGCAGCCCACAAACCCGCCGTGCCCAAGCCCAGACAGGCACCGGCTTAAGAAGTTTAAGAAGAAAGCATGCTTGGAAATCCCTATCTTTTTTTTTTTTTTTTCCTTTGCCAGAAGTTGTCCCTCGGCTTGCTGGTTAATTGGAGTCAGCATAAATTCCCTTTAAGAAAACCGTCCATGGTCGCCCAATAGTGGCCGGAAAAAGTTGGGGACATGGGGGAGGGACGAGGAAAGATCAAGATTAAAAGAATCTAGTAAATCTCTCCTAGTCCAAAAGTGAGTGTGAAAGTCACGTATAGAAACTTTCATCCAGATATTTGCTGGGAGCGTTAGACTTGAGACATTTTTCTGTCTTCCCTGAAAAGATAATAAAGCCAGCATTCTTCATTTTAGGAAAATATTTAGCAGAATTTGAGTTGATGGTATCGATTATTAGCATTGTTTCCTTTTTCTTTTTTGCCACCTCTCCCCTCTCCCGCCCCCGCCCAACAACTACGTGGAATAAATAGATCTCTGGATTGTATTTATTTGCTGATCCAAGCCCGCTCCACATCACGGTCCCCAGCTATTTCTCCCTGCGGGGGCGCACGCGGGACAGCGGGGCTCGAAGGCCTTGTATCTGCTCGCCAGGCGAAGCCGCAGAGGGCGACATCTTGAAAGATCCTTGTCCTGGCATTTGTGGTCGGGATGCTGGGGTCCCCAAGGCGCGTTCAGAAAGCTTTCTGTGCGGGCTGCGCAGCCCCTGCGGCGCCAGCGGCCTCGAGCGCAGGCCTGTGAGCCGTTCCCGGGCAAAGCCTTCCTTCCCACTGCGTCCCTCCATCTGTTACTCTCCAACCCCGGGGACGAGCGTCGCCCACGAGGTGACTCACTGGGAGCCGCTGCCCCCGCGGGGTTTAACTGTCCCCGCCGGCGAGCGCAGCGGAACCAAGCTGAGCCCTGATCAGTCTGCTGCTCTGTAGGGAACCAGCCTGAGCAGAAGTCTCCTTCCTGAGTAAACCTCCCCAAGTGTCCCCATCACCCCGGGCTAGGGGGGTTTCCCTGCATCGGAAGCTGGAAGAAAAACCTAGTCCGCGCTTCCCACCTCGGATCTGATAACGCGCCCGAGGGCGGGAGCGGTGACCCGGAAAAGTGTGAGAGAGCTCTGGCGCTTCTCTGCCTCCGCCGAGGCCTGGGGGTGAGGTGGGGTAGGGTGGTCCACCGGGCCTGCTTTCACCCCCTTGAGCCTACGTTTCCCTACAAATTATTAGGGAAATAATTCAGGCAGTGAATTTCTTTCCCTCCTCTGTATATGCGAATGTACTTTCTCCTCTTTGTCTTGAGTTTGTCCTCTGAGATTGAATTATTTACCACTAACTTTATTCATGATTTTTCTTCACTTTCCCCCCTTCACTTTTAAAAGCATAAGAATAAATATGTCTCTTAGCATTAACCGCCGGTCTCTATTCTTTGAAAGAGAAAAGTTCACGTCTTTGAAGAGTATGTCTTCAAAGTCACATTCTTGGGGGCAAATAATGAACTGACTGTGGGCGACATTTAGGCGTCTGTGGGTTGATGACTTTGGAGGGTTGTGTGCACCTCATGACTTGTGCGTGTTCAGGTGAGTTCTGAGCGTCTAACGTCTTGAAAGGCTGTCAATCTTGGTTGTTTTTGTGTTTGTTTAGGATTTCGATAATCCTGAATAAAAACAGAAAAATGGCCTTGACTTGAGGGTTGGAGAAAAGAAATTGAGCGATTGGGAAGCAAGGCTGCCCGATGCATATGGAGATCCACCATCTCTCCTCTGGCTGAGGAAAGAGGAGTGGACCCTAAGGCTTGGGCGTCGGAAGTTGCTTTTCAGCCTTTTTTTCTCTGCGGTGAACAAGGGACGTTTCCAAGCGCAACGGACCCTGCCACCCCAAGTCAGCGGGACCTCTGGAGCCTTGACGGTGACAAGGGTGGAAAGAGGCGAGGAAGAGCGGAACAAGCCAGGGCTCTCACCAGGGTGGCTAGGTGCCTCTGGGTTCGGACCCCGCAGGCTGCGCCCCTGAAAAGCCCCAAGCGCCGCCGCAGTGGCTCTGGGCTCGGCCCTTGTCACCCGTCATCAGTTCCTTCAGCTCATTATGCAGAGGCGGAAACCAAGGCTCTACAGAGTCTGTGGCAAAACTTAAGGTGATCTTGAGTTCACCATTGATAAGCTGTGCAGGGCTTCCCCCGAGCCCTGAGCCTGGATTTCCGCAAAGATCACCAAACCCCAAGAAGAGTAAATAAAAATATTTGCACTGGCGAGTCTATAAAAAGGGTTGAATTCGCTGTCAGGATGGGGGTTTTGGACTAGCTGGAGGGGTGCGCACCTCTGAGCCCCCTCATGTGGTAGGGATCTTCTCCCTCCTCCTGTCCCTGCTGCGAAGGCCTCGCTGTGACCACGACGTCCACCCCCCTCAGCCTGAAATCCCTCATCCATAAAGTCGGGGGTGGGGGGTCTCCAGACAAAAGAACCCGGCGCTGTTGACTTCCCGCCTGGCACATAGCGAATCTGGGTCCGGACGGGGAGGCCTCCCGCAGCTGCCCAGAGCCTCTCCCCTCGGCCTGCTCCGCCGGTGACCCGAAGCCTTCCGGGGCCACGCCTCGCCCCAACTCCCGCGGAACTGCAGAGGAGGCATATCCTGAGTGGCCTGCCCCGGGGCACGAAGCCCCAGTTCCTGCCCCCGGAACCGGTGCACTCCTCCGGCGCCCCAGCTAGCGAGGCGGCCCCTCGGGGCCCGGCAGCTGCGCGCTCCGCTCCCCCGGCCGGAGGTGAGAGCGCCCCGCGGAGCCCCTGTCCGCCCACGCCGGGCCCGCTCTGGTCCGAAGGCCCCTGGGGACTGTCGCCGCCAGCCGGAGTCCCTGCGCTGCCCACTCCTCCCAAGGCCCCAGCCGGCAGAGGTCTTCCTGTTCCTCCAGTGCTCGGCTGTACATTCCTCAGTCCGGACGCAGGCTGCCCCTGGGCACGCAGACCGTGGGGGTTGGGAATTCACTGTCACCGTGGCCAGAGGACCCCATCCCGAGGAGAGAAGCCACTTCCCTCTCTGCCTGCATCAGCGGGCCACAGATGGCCTGATGCACAGCCAGTGGGACATTTTTGGGACGCCCTTTGCAAACGACATTAAAGATGCTGTTTTACCTTCAGCATGGTGTTCACCTAATAGATAAAGGTAGTTTGATGCCCAGATTGGTTCTGAAGAGTCATGGCAGGAGTGCGATCCAAATCCACCCTCCACCTGGGAGCCTGGAGCTTCTTCGACCTTTGGAGAGTGGGGCACAGAACGGTTGCGGAAAACTGAAGTAGGGTTAATGCCATACTTGGGCCGTCAAGGGCTGGATACTGACACATGGTACACCTGAGATGCCATTACTTTTTCAAATATCGTTCCCAGCTATGGGCATTGTCTTCGGACAAGTTACGCAACTTTTCTGAGCCTCAGTGCCATTGTCCATCACCACGTTACTCTCCCCATCAGATGCCTCAGCATCAGACTTCCCTAGCAGTGGACATCTCCCACGTCAATTCTGCCATCAGTTCTCCAGACCTGAGGGCAGAGATGCTAGAGGACGTCATGCTGTAGCCCTAGCAGGTCCTGTTTACGTTTTCTACTAAACAAAACAAAAAACCAACAAAACAAAACCCTGCTGTTTGTTGTTATTAGGTGCTGTTCAGTCGCCTGCGATTCATAGCAACCCTGTGTACAATAGCCCTAACCCTGCTCTATCCTGTGCTAATTATACTGTCTCTGATACAACTACCCCCATTACCCCAGTCACTGAATCAATCCATCTCATCCTCCTCTCTTGCACTGTCCGTCCACCCTCCCAAGCATGACATCCCTCTCCAAGGACTGATCCCACCTTGCAATATGTCAAAAGCATGTCAGATGAAGCTTCAAGAATCCTTGCCCTCTCTAGGACAAACTTGTTTGTTCTCTTAGCAGTCCATGGTATATTCAATACTCTTCTCCAGCATCACAGTTCAAAGGCAACTGTTCTTCTATCATCCCTAGTCATTGTCCAGTTTTCTGATGCATAGCAAGTAATTGCAAAGACCATGGCCTGTATCAGGTGCACTTTAGTCTCCAGACTGACAGCGTTGCTCTTCAGTACTTTAGAGAGGTCTCTGACAGCAGATTTTCCCAATGTAATTTGTCTTTTAAATTTCCTGGCTGCTGATACCAAGAGTGTTGATTGTAGAGCCAAGCAAACTGAAGCTATTAAAAGGTAAACTGCTTTGTAACCTTCTTAAGTCTTCCCAAAAAGCTCAGGTCCCCAAAGTCTGAGGTAATAATTTTTCACCTTGTCTCCACACACAGCAAACATCTCTCAAGTCTTTATGGAGAACACAGACATAAACAAGATATTTTCTCCATTTCTCCACCATCAAACTTCTACTCCAGCTGGCATCCATGCAAACAGCTTCACCATCTACCTTTGGGAAAGTGCAGGAAGCTGCAGCTTCAGAGAAAGCGAGCTCTTTTAGGGCTCTGGATCTTGTATTGTCTCACCTCAAGGATGCCTCTTTTTCCATCTCCATGCTAATGACCTACCAGGTCCTTCAGAAGGCACTGTAGAGGGTCAAGCTACAGAGAGCCCGCTCCTCCAGGTTGGCTGTGGTTGCTATGTGACTTAAAGTTGACACAAACCCATTAGCTGACTCTTCAGTAGATTTTCAAAGGCAGTAAAGATTGGCCATCTTTCTCCAGTGGAGCGGCTGGTGGATTCGGACCATGTACCTTTGGGTTACCAACGCAGCTCCTTACCACTAGTCCACCAGAGCTCCAGCTGCAGAGAGCTCCTCTATTAAAGACTCTCTGCTACTAAGAGTGACTACATCCGCTAATTGACACAAAGTGTAAAGGCCTTGTCATGAGACCTAATATTGGACACCCTGAAGGTCTCTCACACTCCAGAGCTGCTAGGGGGTAAGCCAATGTTGTTAAGCCTTCCTTACAGTCTGATCTCTCTCTCCATCCATGTGGCTCCCTTCACTTCTGTAGATGTTGGTCCAAAGGCTGCTATACATCTTGCACTCTAATCTCTGTCTCAGAACTGGCTTCCCTGGAAACCAGCCTGTATATATTCCTCTGTCTCAGTGGTATGGCTTCTGCTCACTGGCCAAGCATGCTCTTAAATGTTTGCTTCCATTCATAGTCAAACACACTCCTCCAGAGGAAAGCACTGTTCCTAAATATTTTATGCAAATCTGAGAAAACAAGACTATATTCCTCCTCTGATTTTTCTGTTTTGTAAAAACAAATTATAGTATACAATGCTAATGTTCTGATGTGATGTGAGTGATTATTCTTTATCTCTGTTTGTGTGTTGAAAGTACAAACATAAACAGATTGTTTTATATGTATAGACAAAGATAATATAGTGCCAAGAGTGTCATTTCCTAAATGATACTTGGAAAGTTAAGAAAAAAATAAGAGTCATTTATCTGGAGTATTTTTTTTATTTTCCTTTTTTTTTTTTTAGAGTCTTTTAAGCATTCATTTACTCATTTCTATCAAGTTAGAACTGACTCACAGCCAGTCTTACCGTGGGATTTTAAGAAGCTCTAATTCCCATGGGAAGATATTGCCCATCTTTCTATTGCAGAAAGAATTCAAATTACCAGAGGTGCCACCTATGGGCTTGCCACACAATAAGCTACAGACTACTTCACCAGAGCTCTTTTTTTAAACACTTCTTGTTGGTGTGTATCATTAAGTCAGAACAGACCCATAGCTGACCCTCCAGCAGGTTTTCAGAGGCAGTAAGTGGCATAGGAGGAGATCACCCATCTTTTCTCCTTAGGAACAGCTGGTGGATTCGAACATTGTGTCTTTGAGTTGGCAGTGCAATTCCTTCCTAAAAAGTTGCTGTTGGGTTAAATCTGACTCATAGTAATAGCCCCAGATTTGTTTGCTTCTTTGTTGTTGAGAATACACACAGTAGAACACACACCAATTCAACAGTTTCTGCATGTACAATTCAGTGACATTGATTACATTGTTGGAATGTGCAGTCATTCTCACTCTCCTTTTCTAAAGTGTTCCTATTTCATTAACATAAACACTGCCTTCTAAATTTCCTATAATATCTTTCAACTTGATATAATCAGTTTGACCCTATGTATATCATTCTTCAAAGAACATAGTGCTCGAGTCAGACATTCTTTACCTGTAAAACTAAACCATTATTTGGTTTTTAGCAGATTTCAGGGGGTGCTTTTTGGCTTAAGGTTTAAAGACTGTTTCATAGCAGTAATTGAAGGGGTTTATCCATCTCAGTTGTTCCAGAAAATCTGGATATTGTGAAAATTTGAAATACTATTCTACATATTCTCCCTCTTGATTGGGATAGAATCTTTAATATAAACATTTTAGTACTGGTAGCCAGGCACCCATTCTTTTTGGTGTAATGACTTAGTATATTTCTTCCATCTTCTTGGGCCAATAGAGACAACACCATGATAGAGAAGAGATAGATACTGTCATTGATCTCATCTTATTGTGATCCACTATCAATACCCTTGGCACCAGCAGTCAGAAAATCAAGACAGTTTACAAAGGAAAATGTCGAAAACAAAGATACCAGCTTAAAGACTAAGGTGCCGCTGATCCACACCATAATATTTTCAATTACTTGCTATCCATCTAAAAGTTGGACCATGAATAAAATGATGACAGAAGAAGAATCAATGCTTTTGAGTTATGGTGTTGGATAAGATTACTGAATATCCTACTGCCAAAAGAACAAATGTGATTTGAGGAAAGTGCTCCAGGATGGTGAAGCTTTGTTTCACATACTTTGTGCAAGTTACTAGGAGAAGCTATTCCTCAAAGAAGGACGTCATGCTTAGAAAAGTGGAAAAACAGAAAAGGAGAGGAAGACCTTCATCCAGGAGGATTGACACTGTCGCTGCATCAATGGCTTTGAATGTATTAAGAGATTGTGACACTGGCACAGGATAGGACAGGATTTAGGTCTGTTGTTCATAGGGTCACTGCAGGTAATATTCGACTTGATGGTACTTAACAACATACTTGTCTTCTTTCTTTTTTGTTGTTGTTGTTATTTGCTGTCAAGTTGCTTGTAACTCCCTAAACCCTGCTCTATCCTGTGCCAATCTTATTGTCTCTGACACACCTATCCCCATGACCCCAGTGACAGAATCAATCCATCTCATCGAGGGTCTTCCTCTCATGGGCTGTCTCTCCACCCTCCCAAGCATGACATCCCTCCCTAAGGACTGATCCCGCCCTGCAACATGCTCAAAGTAAGTCAGACAGAGGAGTTTCAGAATCCTTGCTTCCAAGGAGCTTCCTGGTTTCACCCTCTCCAGGATGAACTTGTTTGTTCTCCTAGCAGTCCACGGTATACACAATACTCTTCTCCAGCACCAAAGCTCAAAGGCATCAACTCTCTTTCTGTCATCCCTAGTCATTGTCCAGCTCTCTGATGCTTAACAAGTAATTGCAAAGACCCTGGGCTATTATCAGGTGTACCTTAATCTCCAGACTGACATCATTGCTCCTCAGTACCTTGGAGAGGTCTCTGACAGCAGATTTTCCCAATGCAATTTTCCTTTTAATTTCCTGGCTGCTATATTATTATAAATTATAAATACATATTTCATTATACATTAATTAACATTTAATTAAGTAAAACCATTTAAGTTAAACATTAATTGGTATAGCATTGTGTTTTACTTTATAAAGAGTTATATTTATACTCTTAAACACAATCATCTTTCTTTTTTACTGTTTATTTTCAAGGTAGCCAAGAAATCCAAGAACTTCATTTTTTGTACATACTGTGCCTATAAACCAAATCCATTTCTGTCAAGTTGATTTCAATTCAGTGACTCTATAGGATAGAGTGTAATTGCACCATAAGGCTTCCCAGGCTGTAATCTTTGCAGAAGTGAATTTTTTACCTCTTTCTCCACATCTGAAGGGACTGCTGGATTCGAACAGCCAGCAGCCAAGGGCTTAACAACTGCACAACCAGGTACC
The DNA here is from genome assembly GCF_000299155.1 of Elephantulus edwardii. Classification (NCBI taxonomy): domain Eukaryota; kingdom Metazoa; phylum Chordata; class Mammalia; order Macroscelidea; family Macroscelididae; genus Elephantulus; species Elephantulus edwardii. The sequence goes on along the minus strand of NW_006400080.1, from coordinate 855,895 downwards.
CACATACATGCTGTTGCAGCTGGGTGGTGTTGATTTGCTCCTAATTCATCCCAACCCTGTGTACAGCAAATGGAACATTTCCTGGTCCTGTGCTATCTTCCCTATAATTACTATGTTCACATTAGTTTTTATTGGCACTGTGTCCCAGAACACTTAACTGTGCTCATGTGAAACCTGTACTTGGACCAAGAAGTAGTAGTCAGAACAGAACAAGGAAACATTGAATGGCTCAGGATCAGGAAAGGTGTGAATCATGGATGAATTCTATCTCCACACTTTTTTTAATCTATGTGTGGGACAGATCATTCAGGAGACTGGACTTTATGAGGAAGACTGTGGCATTAGGATTGGAAGAAGACTCATCAACAACCTGTGGTATGCAGATGACACAACCTTGCTTGCTGACACTGAGGAGGACCTTAAGCACTTGCTGCAGAAAGTTAAGGATTATAGTCTTCAATATGGATTAAAGTTTAACATCAAGAAAATGAAGATATCACCACTGGGCCAGATGGCAGCTTCGTGACAGATGGAGAAGAGATTGAAATTGTTAATCACTTCAGCTTCCTTTGTTCCACATTTAACATTCTTGGCACCAGCAGTCAGAAAATAACAAGATTAATTACACTGAGGAAATTTGTTGTCAGGGATGCCTCTAGAATACTGAAGGGCAATGATATCAGTCTAGAGACTAAGGTACACCTGATCTAGGCTATGGTCTTTGCAATTATTTGCTATGTATCAGAGAGCTGGACAATGACTAAGGAAGATAAAGGAAGGATCAATGCCTTTGAGTTGTGGTGCTGGAGAAGATTTTCTTAACCTACCATGGATTGCCAAGAGAACAAACAGATCTGTCCTGGAGAGTGTGTAAACAAGGTTATCTTTGGGGGCTAGGATTTTGAAGTTCCATTTCACGTAATTTGGGGATGTTGTAAGGAGGGATCAGTCCTTGGAGGAAGACATTATGCTTGGAAGTGTGGAGGGACAGCATAAGAGAGAAAGACCTAGGATGAATAGATTGACTCAGTGCCTGGTGTAATGGGGTTAGGTGTATCAGAGCTGATGACATTCGCTCTGGATAGGGCAGAGTTGAGAGCTATTGTAAGAAGGGTTGCAATGAGTTGCAGGCAACTTGATGGCATATGACAACAACATGTCAGTCTTTCTCACTGAGAACTTTCATTTTCATCATTTACCCTCTATCAAGCATAATGGTTTTCTCCAAGGACTAGAGCCTCCTGGTAATACATCCAGAGTATGTAAATGATGTTTCATCATCCTCACATCCAAGGATCATTCTGGTTGTATATAAATATTATGTTATTTTTGTTGTTCAATCACATCACGATGACTACAACTCATTGCGACCCTACCCTGTGTTACCATCATTATCTCCACCATTCTCAAGCCCACTGCTGTAATTCTTGTGTCAGTCTATTTTCTTGACGTTCTTCCTCTCTTTGGCTGAAATTCAAGGAGTAAATTTGTTGACTTTCTCCTCTCTCTCTGTTTTTGAGTTTTAGCATACTTGAGAATGTTACTCTGTTATCTTTTATACACCATGAGACATTTAACTGGGTATAATATTCTTGAGTTGTGCTTTTGTTTTTCCAATTATAACTTATTCTGTTCTGGTGACACAAATGCTACTATCAGAGGAAATTGTTGATTAGAATTCATCTATTGGCACTGTGGAGAAAAGCTTGGTGATTCCTTCCTAAAGATTACCGCCATTGGAAACTCAGTAAGGACACAGCTCTGCTCTCAACCAGAGGACATTACCACGAGCAGAAGTGACACCTGGCAACTGTTTCTGGTTTTCCCCCTGCTCTCTGCTAGCATAGCTTCCTGCTAGATCCTGATTTGATGTTATATGTCTTTCAACTTGACCGAGCAATTAAGTACTTTATTTCAAGGATTGTATGTTTTGCATCCTGTGTCTCTAATTGTTGTTGCTTTTTAGTAACTGCTCTTTCGCATTGTCTAATTTCTGAGTTTAATTGGGCTCATCTAGTGCTGCTGTGGTGCTACTGTTAGTGATGGCATCTCTGTGAATGTGGAAGGGACAGGTGCCTATGTCCCCATAGCCTGTGGTAGGACAAGTTCTTCAGTCCTACAGAAGCATAAGAGGAAGCCTCTCACTCCTTGGATTCCTATAGTCATGGCGTTTATAATTTAGGACCAAGAGGAAAGGTTGAACACAGTTAAAATGCCGTCTTCCCAGAATCCCCTGCTTCCCCTCATGCTCATTACCATCAATTGGAACCAGCTCATAGCTGACCCTTCAGTGGGTTTCTGAAGCTGTAAATTGCACAGAGATTGCCCATCTTTTCCCTTAGAACCACTGGTAGATTCAAACCACCACAGAGTTGGGATATTTGGATCAGCATTACTCCCTACAGACTATGCCACCAGGTTTCCCCAAAACCCAGGAGATACTTTTCTGTGTTCATCTAAACTAAGCTCCAGAAAGCCTTATACTCAGCTGACTGTTCTGGTTTCCCTGGCATTCCTATTTTGACTTCTGAGATGTCACATCATCCGTGTTTTTTTCTTGCCTGTCTCCTTTGGTTATGCCTCCTCTTTTGCAAAATCTCTAAATGTAACTGTTGTTCAGGGCTCATCTTTGGTCATTTTCTCTTCTCTTTTCATTCTCTCTCTCCAGCTACCTCAACCTGGGGTAATTTTCCCTGTCACCAGAGGTCATTTGACAGCACTTGGAGACATTTTTAGTTGTCGAAACTGGCGAAGGTGCTGCTGGAATCTAATGGGTGCTATTAAACATGTTGAAATACATAGGTCGATTATTTAGCATAAAAAAAATCATCCAGCCCCAAATGGCAATAGTGTCAAAGTTGAAAACTTTAGCCATAGACAATTTTGCTTACTCTAATTGTTTTAAACACTTTCTATATCCGACGATCTCAATGTACACATCCAGCTTCCACCTTTTTTTAATGAGTTTTACACTCACGCTTCTAATTAAAGTACCAATAAATATACCTGTGTATATAACAGAAAGAAAACATTTTATATATTCAAGGTGAAAATCTTTATTTCATGCACATCTTTCCCTTTACCTCCCCAACTCAACATAGAGATCTGGAAAGAATTAACCTTTGATTACTTCTTTCCCTTCACTTTGCATATGCAAGCTACCAGCAAGTCTTGTCACTTTCATCACAGAACCTAGTTTGAATCTTCATTGTTAATTATTACTGCTACTCCTTAATTTCATCTTGGAGAGGATTAAACCAAGCTACTCCTTGGAGGCAAGGATTCTGGGGCTTCGTCTGACATATTTTGGACATGTTGCCAGGAGGGACGGGTCCTTGGAGAGGGACATCATGCTTGGGAGGGTGGAGGGACGGCGCAGGAGGTGAAGACCCTCTATGAGATGGATTGATTTGGTGACTGGGGTAATCGGGATGGTTGTGTCAGAGGCAGTGTGGTTGGCGCAGGATAGAGCAGGATTTAGGGCTGTTGTGCATAGGGTCGCTATGAGTCGCAAACGACTCGACGGCACATAACAACAACAACAACTCCTTAATTTAAGCCTCTGTGTTATATCCCTTTAGTCTTGTGCAGCTGTCTCCCACCTACTCTCTTTCTACCCTGACTTCTCCAATCCATTCTGCACATTATAGCCCCAAGGAACTTCTCAAAATAGGGTTAGATTGGATATTTGCTTAAAAGCCACTGATGTCTTCTCAACATGCTTGGGAAATCTCTGTCCTTTCCAAGAGCCTAAGCACCGTGCATATTCCAGCTTCTAATGACCTTTCCAAACTCTCCTTTTTCTGCACAGTTGATCTTGGTCTTTTAGTCACAGTGGCCTTCTAAGAAGTCTGAGAGTGTTAAGACTTGTCGTGGTAACAGAGTCTAACTTGTCACTGTGCGTTTGCATGTGCTGCTTTGTCTTTTAGAATTGCTTCTTCTCACTCTTTTTTTTTTAAATTATTATTATTTTTGTGTGTGTGTACAGTCAGATCAGATCTGACTGGTACAGGAGGAGATTTGCCCCTCCTTCTCCAGCAGAACATCTGGTGGATTCAAACTGCATACCTCTGGGATTACAGTGCAGCTTCTTGCCACTAGGCCACCAGAGCTCCCTACCCTCTCACTCTTATATTGTTGGTTTCTTATCTGTTTCAGATTGCAGTTCCTTCAGTTATTTTCTGACTATCCCCACCAAAGTATGTCTTTTCTCCTCGACTCCACTTTTTTCCTCCTGATACTTTTTACAATGCATACAATGCTGTTATTAGGGTGTTGTATTGTTCACCCATTGTAACATCTTTTCCCCCTGAGGAGAATTAGAGCAGATTATCTGTTGATACAAAAAGATAACCTGCTCAACTTCAATTTGTGTTTATGGAGAGGATCCGCGGAAGAAAAACCTGGTGATCAATTTCCAAAAATATCAGCCATTGAAAACCGTTCTCCTCTGATGTACATGGGTCACTGTGAATTGAAAGCAACTTGAGGACAACTGGTTTTTAGAATCATACAAGCTTTGTTTGACATCAGACACATATATGACAGTGTTCTATAGGACATAGGCTCTTAATGTATGCTGTTGTTTTTATGTACTTTCGAGTCAAAGCATATCCAGAGCTGACCCTCTAGCTGACTTTCCAAGACAGTAAGTTACATGGAAGTAGATTGTCCTTCTCCCGTAGAGCAACTGGTGGATTTGAACCATGTACCTTTGGCTTGTCAGGGCAGTTCTTTAACTCAAGGCCATCAAAGCTGGTGAATAAATATTTAAATGTAGTAAATATTAAAATAGTCAATTAATAAGGAATGTGTGCTTTTGATTGTGGTGCTAGCAAGGAGTATTGTATATCCCATGGTCTACCAAAAGAACAAACAAATCAATGTTGGAAGAAGTGCAATCAGAGTGCTCCTTCAGGGCAAGGATGGTGAAACTTTGTCTCGCATACTTTTCATGTGCTGTCAGAAGCAGCCAGTCCTTGGAAAAAGACATCATGCTGGGAAAGATGAAGGGTCAAAGAGAGAATGACCCTCAACAAGATGCATCGACACAGTGGTGTATCCATGGGCTCAAGCAAATCAGTGATCGTGATGGAGATGAACAGGATAGGGCAAGGTTTGATCTGCTATTCACAGGGTCTCTATGAGTCATAGTTAACTTGAGAGCACCTGACAATGATAAAGATAACGAGTTACCTAATAATATACACGGCATGCTGTACCAGCCTCACAATTGAAGTCCATTTCATTGGGAACATGGCTATTTCTACAAAGGTACTATGGTTTATTTGTAAAAGTTTCAACTGATTCCTATTGTTGTCAAAAGAAAACAAACCTCCAGATATATTTTAGGGGACACTTAGAGACCTGATTCTCAAAGTGTGATCCTTAGATCAGCAGCATTCACTTCACCTGGGGACTTGTTGGAAAGGACACCAACAACTCGGTGAGCACCGCCCTGCATATGGTAACAAGCCCTCTGAGGGGGCCTGATTGATGGGTGTCCTTGCTGGAGAATCATGACCTTAGCGTATTTTCATGTATACTACTTGTTCTTGGACCCCGTTTTTAGGATAGCACATACTTGCAACACCACTGATGACAATTTTCAGACACCTCAACATTTACTTTCAAGAATGGCTCAACAATCCAAATTTCCAACTAATGTTATTAAAATCCCAACTTGCCTTTTCTGTAACTTACAGCTATCCAAATAGGACCTTTCCTTCTATATTCACCACCCTACACATCAGGGCTGATGGGAACGTTTATCAAAGGCCCAGGTTTGGAGATTTGTCTCTCCTGTCACACAGAGAGCATGTGGTCAGAAGATAACAGGAACTACACCAAGGAGTTCAAATGCCCCACTGCAAATTGCTGAGGGAATTGAAAGAGCTTTTGAAGTAGCCAGTGGCAATCTGAGAGCCTTTGAACCCAATTCTATTTACCGGCTGGCAAGGAATCTCTGGTTTTTATGGAAGAATGCACTCCCACTGGTATCTCAGCACATCCGTGGCTCCTTTAAACCTTTTCCCAAAGGTCTGCTCACATATTTCAGGTATTTCAATTCAATTCCTTTTAAAGTAGTGAGGAGTAATTCCTATAGTATTTTGTTGACCAGTTATTATAAATCTGCTAGGGTCATATAGAGATTTTTTAAAAATCATATCTATTGAAATAGAACTTGAGATCCTTTCTAAATGGTGAAACATATCCACCCTGGAATTTTCCCAGCAGCCAGTGCTTCGCTATCCTGTTTTTGTGGAGAATCACCAGAGTCTCCAACCTGGCCTTAATGAAAACAAATACCTATAGTTTCTTGTCCTATTTCTCGTCCAAAGGATAACTGATTCCAGACTTTCCCGTGCTGTGTCCTATATCCCCAGAGCTGATGCCATTCTGCACTCACTTTGGAATACATACTTTCCCATCTTTTATTTCTCATCATTCCCTTCCATTTTCTTTTTCCCTCTGGAAATCCCTTTATGTAAGCTACCCTTCATTTCCAGCTCCCAACAGGCATCAAACAGACCGAAGGAAGAGATAAGTGAGTTTCCTGTCGTCACAAATGGTCGACCAGTCTCCTTCACTTCGCTAAGTGCATGCTGGAAAAGTTGGCTGTGCATGGACTGTTCTTTCCCCAGTTGACTCCCATTAGCACTTGATGAATTCCTGAAGTTTGAGCTTTGGGGAAACAAGCTTGAAACAGGCATGCCTGGTACTTTTCATGAGGTAAGAAGTGTGAGTACAAAAGAAAGATATGGACTTTCACAGACCATCCAAAAAAGTCCGTTTCACGGCTGAATGGTGGGTTTTGTCTGTAGCTCCGCTCTGCCTGACTTTCAGAGGCCAATAGAAGGTTGTACATCCTCTTCCTAACGGATACAGATACAAAAGCTCAAATGTGATTCTACCACAACAGAGCTCCCCCTTGCTTGATCTCCTTAAGAATTTGTCTCTAGGAGGCTAGTGTGTGTGTTTTTGGTTTCTTTTTTGTTGTTGCTGTTTGGTCTTTTATTACTTTTAATGAAAGTTTACAGAGACTTTGGAGTTCCATTCATTCACTGTTGCACTTTTCTCCCTGCCTCCCACCCCCCTCCAGTTCACTCTTCTCTTTGAAGAGTAAAAGAAAAATTCTTTCATTGTTATGCAGTCCCTCCCCCCAAGTCCACTCCACTATGCAGCCTTCGTTCTAGACTCCTGTCATGACAATAATACCTAATCATATGTCCCTTTCAAACAGTTCTCTCCCTCATCTGTTTCAATGCAGTATACATAATTTATCCCATCTTTCTCAGTCTCCCCCCAACCCCAAGGTCAGTCCCGTTTTACAACAGAGGCACTATGCAGTATTTGTCCTTTTGTGACTGAGATATTTCATTCAGCTTAATGTCCTCCAGGGTCACCCATTTTGATATAATATTTCATGAGTTCCTTGTTTTTCAATGCAGCGTACTATTCCATTGTGTGACTATACCACAGCTTCTCTACCCATTTGTTTGTTGATGGGCACTTAGGTTGTTTCTAGTGTTAAAGTGCTTTGCTGGAAATACCATGGCTTGGGTCAGGCACACATTAGCCTTTAAACTGACATCCTTACTCTTCAGCACTTTGGAGAGGTCCTTAACAGCAGACCTTCCCAATGCAGTATATCTTTGATTTTGTGCCTGCTGTTACCACAGATGTTGATTGTGGATCCAAGTAAAATTAAATTGTTGACAACTTTAATTTTTTTCTCCATCTTTTACAATGTTGCTATTGGCCCACTGATGAGAATTTTTGTTGCTTGATGTTGAGATGTAACCCATAGTGAAGACTTTGATCTTTTGCAGCAAATGTTTCAAGTTGTCTGCACTTTTGGCAAATGAGTTTGTCATAATGCAGTTGTTGGTGGCCTCCAATTCTGATGCTCTAGTTTTCTTCATATAGTCCAGCTTCTTGAATGATTTATTCAGCTTATAGATTGAAGAGGTATGGGGAAAAGACACAACATGAACACACACCTTTCCTGATTGTAAGGATTCTTTTAAGGATTTTAAGGATTCCTTAAATGCAGGGTTCTCTTGTTCTGTTCAGAAAATTTTTGGTCCATGTATAAGGTTTGCTCTATTGTACACAGGATTTTCAAAGCTTCATCTGGTATACTTTGAGCATGTTGCAAGGAGGAACCAGTTCTTGGAGAGGGACATCATGCTTGGGAGGGTGGAGGGACAGCACAAGGTAAGAAGACCCTCGATGAAATGGATTGACTCAGTGACTGGGTTAATGGTGGTAGGTGTGTCAGAGATGATAAGGTTGGTTCAGGATAGAGCAGGGTTCAGAGCTTTTGTATATAGGGTCTCTATGAGTCATAAGGAACTCGATGGCACATAACAATATCAACACAGGTTTTGCATGAGCACAATTAAGTATTATGGGATTGATTCCCATTCTTCCCAATGTTAACCATAATTTGTTATAATCCCATAGTCGAATACCTTTGCATAGTCAAGAAAACACTGATAAATATATTTCTGATATTCTCTGTTTTCAGCCAAGATCTATCTGACATCAGCAATGGTATGCTCTCATGCCATAGCCTCTTTTGAATTCAGCTTGAATTTCTGGTAGCTCTCTGTTGATGCATTGTTCCAGCCATTTTTTTAATAATCCTCAGCAAGATATTATTTGAATGTGATATTAATGATAGTGTTTGATAATTTTCACTTTCTGGGATCACCTGTTTTTGGATCTCCTCTAGTCACTTGGTCAGGTAGCTGTCTTCCAAATTTCTTGGCATAGACTAGTATGTACGGCCAAGGCTGCATCTGTTTTTTGAAACATGTCAGTTCACATCCTGTTAATTCCTGGGGCCCTTATATTTTTTTCCCCCAATGCCTTCAGTTTAGCTTGAACTTTTTCCTGCATTACCATTATGCTACTTCCTGAAATAGTTCAGTATTGAACAGTTCTTTTTGGTGGCTGTATATTCATTCCCTTAACTTTTGATGCTTCCTGCATCACTAAATATTTTTCCATAGAATGCTTCATTATTGCAACTTGAATTTGTTCTTCAACTCTTTCAGCCTGAGAAGTGCCAAACATGTTCTTCCCTTTTGGCTTTATAATACTTTACTTTGTCCTCCCAAGGCACCCTTTGAAATCTGTTCATCTCTTTTACTTCAGCATTTCTTCCTTTTGTTTTTGGCTTCTCAATGTGCCAGCACAATTTTCAGAGTCTCTTTGGACTTCATTTTGCTCTTTTCTTTTTTTAATTTTAATTTGGTAACTTACTGATGCACTTGCTGCAGAGGGTCAAGGACTGCAGCCTTTCTCACCACTGGACGAGTTGGCAACATCAGGATGGATGGTGAAGAGATTAAGATTAACAACTTTAGTTTGCTTGGATCCACGGTCAACACTCTTGGCACCAGCAGCCAAGAAATCAAAAAACGTATTACGATGGGAAAATCTGCTGTTAGGGACCTCTCCAAAGTACTAAGAACAATGGTGTCTCTCTGGAGACTAAGGTGTGCCTGATACAGGCCATGGTCTTTGCAAACACTTGTTATGCATCAGAGAGTTGGACAATGACTACGGAGGCTAGAAGGAGAATTGATGCCTTTGAGCTGTGGTGCTAGGGAAGAATATTGAATGTACCATGGACTGCCAAGAAAACAAACAGATTCATCTTGGAAAGGGTTAAACCAGGCTGCTCTTTGGATGCAAGGATTCTGAGGCTTAATCTGACATACTTTGGACATGTTGTAAGGAGGGACAAGTCCTTGGAGAGGGAAATCATGCTTGGGAGGGTGGAAGGACAGCGCAGGAGGGGAAGACCCTCTATGAGGTGAATTGATACAGTGACTGGGGTGATCGGGATGGGTGTGTCAGAGGCAGTGCAATTGGCACAGGATAGAGCAGGATTTAGGGCTGTTGTACATAGGGTCGCTATGAGTCCCAAAGGACTTGAGGGCACATAACAACAACAACAACAACTTACTTTATTTCCCTTAGCACAGAAATGGTTATTAACCGGGTGTTTAAATTTTGCTCTTTTCTTTCTCTCCTGTCTTTGTAATGACCTTTGCTTTCTTCCTTGATGGTATCCTTAATGCCCTCTCATCTTCAATCATTAGTGTTCAATGCATCAAATTTATTCTTTATATGGTTTTTAAATTCAAGTGGAATAGGTGTAAGGTCATATTTTCCTATTTATGAAGAGGCAAATCTCTGACTGGGAAGCACACATCCCATAGAACTGGTAAAGACACCATCTTTAGCCAAGCTGACTTAGCCTAGACTCCTCTGAGGACAGCAGAAACCCTGCCCCAGGCTGGGTGCTCCACCTCGTGACACATTTGTGAAATACCTTTCCCAGAACATCCATGTTTGTTTACTGATATTTGCATTCTTGCTTCTTTTATGGTTTGGTCTTAGGGTACAGCACTTACCTGTTGCTTTACTACATTAGGGGAGTGATTTCCATGTTGCTGCTTATAGCCTATGTATGTATATGTTTACCTGTTAATAGTTTGTTCTTATGAGTACAGCACTTGTCTGTCAGTTTACAGTGTGTGTGAGTGACTTGCAGGTTCCTGTGATGTTGAAAGGCATACCGCTGATACTAAAAAATATTCACATTAATTAATAAATTAACAAAGTAGTTGATGTCCCTAAGTGGTGCAAAAAGTTGAAGCACTTGGCTATTAACTTAAAAGTGATGATTTGAGTTTACTCGGAGGTACCTCGGTACCTCAGAAGAGAGACCTGGAGATCTATTTCTGAAAAATCTGCTATTGGACAATTGATCCAAACCCTGTCCTGTCCTGTGCCATCTTCACCATCTCTAACACACTCTAGCCCATTGCTGCAGACATTGTGTCAATTCGTCTGCTTGACGGTTTTTCTCTCCTTCACTGACCCTCCATCTTTTCCTGGCAACATGCTCAAATTTATGTGAGATGAAGCTTTATCATCTTTGCCTCCAAGGAGCAGTCTGGTTGCACTCTCTTTTTTTATTTTTAAATCTCAGTGCGCTTTTACAACACTACAGTTTAAAGGTATCAATTGTTCTTCTGTCACCCTTATTCATTGTCCAGTTCTCAGTAACATAACAAGTGATTGAAAAGACCATGGCCTGAATTAGACATGCCTTAGTCGTCAAACATTGCTCCTCAATAATTTGGAGAGGTTCCTGGCTGCAGGTTTGCCCAGTGAAGATGCGTGTCTCCTGATCTCCTGGCTACTGTTTATTGTGTTGATTGTCAATTCAAATAAGATGAAGTCATTCATAGTTTCTTTTCTCCATCTATCGTGATGTTGCCTATAGGTCCAGTGATAAGAATTTTTGTGTTCTTGATGTTGAGATGCATTCCATGTTGAAAACTATATTCTTTGATCTTCTGCAGGAAGTACTTCAAGTATTTCTCACTTTCAGCAAGGCTGTGTCATCTGCCTAATGCAGGTTATTGATGAATCTTCCTCCAATTCTGATGTCACATTTCTCTTCATAAAGTCCATCTTCTCAAATAGTTTGCTCAACATACAGATTGAATAAGTATGGAGAGAAAATCCAACCCTGATGCACTCCCTTCTTAATTTTAAATCATGTAATATTCCCTTGCTCTGTTCTCACAACAGCCTGTGATGACAGGATTGACAGGATAGCATCTCTTTGTTTGCTTGTTTAAAAAATAACTTATTTAGTGTATGGTTAACCTTAGGGACATCCAGATTCTCAGGGGTCCTGATGGTACAATGGTTAAGCACTCAGCAAACTGAAAAGTCAATGTTTTAAGTTAGAGAGCCTTGGTGGACTAGCCCATAGGGAGTTGTGATGACCTTGTCTACAAAGCGTTGTACTGAATCCACCAATAGCTCCTTGGGAAATCCCCTGCTTGTGATTTACAGCCTCTGGAAACCCACTGGAAGGTCAACTATGAATTAGTTCCCACTCCACAACAATGAGTGAGTTGGCCTGCCATATTTAAAATTCGCTAAGCAAAACTCCCAAACTTCCTGCCATGACATTGATCTCAACTCTTAGTGACCTTATACAGAAACATAGAACTGCTCCATGGAGTTTCTGAGACTGCAATAGTTTTTAAAGTCATTTGTTGTGTTTCACTTGGAGGTTCCACTGTGAATCAGTTTCTCATCCAACAACGTATGCCCATCTTCCTCTGTGACAATGGCTGCCATCTCTACAATGACAGTGTGGCCCTCATTTCTACCCTACCTGTCCTTTCCCCTCTCTCTAGATATTTTTAGTTCTTGACTCATCTGGTCTTGTATAATTGATTTTTCAAAGGGGTACATTCCTTGCAGGATTATTGTTTATTTGTTTAGTTTCAGATTAAAAAGAGTGTTTTAGGATGATGATCTTGAAGGTTCCTCCAGTCTCTATCAGTCCTGTAAGTCAGGTCTGTTTTTATGCAATCAAATTGTGTTCTACCATTTTCCCCCCTCAACTTTAATCAGAAGCTGCTGTCTCAGTGTGATTGTTTGTGGTGAACAGACACCTAGCTCTGGCCTCGGACTAGAGGAGATTGTGGCTCATTTGAGCATCAGTCCTGGGGACTAAAAGCTCACTTGGCTCTTTGGTTCCCTTCAGTTTCCTTTGCTCTAGATGAAAAGGGACCAATAGTAGTATGTCAGATGGGCAGCTTTTAGAAACAGGATTGCACACCTTTCTCCTACAGAGCCGATGGTGAGTTAGATCATCAACGTTTTGGTTAGCAGCTTCTCTTAAACACTTCACTTTGTAGTCTTCAGTTTCCTGATCCAATTCCTTAAAATAATCTTACTGTATTATTGTCATTGCCATCTTGTTGATTCTAACTGAGCGAATCCTCATGGTTGTTGTTGTTATGTGCCCTCGAGTCACTTGTAACTCATAGTGACCCTATGTACAACAGCTCTGAACCCTGCTCTATCCTAAGACAACCTTATTATCTCTGACACAGCTACCCCATTACCCCATTCACTGAGTTAATTCATACTATCCAGGGTCTTCGTCTCTTGCTCTGTCCTCCACCCTCCCAAGCATGATGTCTCTCTTGAAAGACTCCTTGCAACATGCCCAAAGTTTGTCAGACAGAACTTCAGAATCCTTGCCTCCAAGGACCAGCTTGGCTTCACCCTCTCCAGGATGAACTTGTTTGTTCTCCTAGCAGTCCATGGTATATCCAATACTCTTTTCCAGCGTCAAAGGTCAGGGGCAAATCAATTCTCCTATCATCCCGAGTCATTAACTGCTGCACAAAATTTACAAACCAGTGACCTTTTGAATTGGGATTGCCAGAGCTGTCTTCTGAAGTGCTGCTGGGTGGGTTTGAACTGCCAACCTTTCAGTCAGTAACTGAGGGCTTCACTGTTGGTGCTCCTCGTGAGCTCTCCTCTGTGTGTGTGTGTGTGTGTGTGTGTGTGTGTGCTCCCATGTATGTAGGGTGCTCTGGTAGTTCACAGAAACAAAGCAAGGCAAAGAAGCAGTTGAGGAAATTGGAGGTAAAGGAAATTTGCCTATACCTCTTTTTTTATGCCAAGTGTGTTTTCTTCCTTCCTCTTTCAACCCTGAAGAGGTGGCGTAGGGTGGTAACCCAGTGTAAGGATGTGGGCCTGCCTGTGTGTGGCAGATGTGAAGTGGAGCTGGAAATTGAACAAGGCAGGGTGGCTGGAGAGCAGTGAGATCAAAGGGAGTCAGAGGTTCATTAAAAATGGATGCTGTTGTCAATGCGGATTATGGCAAGGATATAAAGAAAAGAAAGATAAATACAGGGTTGTAGCTATCTAAGCAGGAGGAGGGGATGAGCGAAGGTGGGAAGTGGATGGCAGCGGGGATTATTTGGCATTCATTAAGCAGAAGAGGAGCTTGAATCCCATGTGACAATTGGCAGCAAGTGGCTGATCTGGCTGTGGAGGTGGCAGCTGTCTGTCTCCCTGTTACATGTATTGTTGTTGTGTACTGTAGAGTCTGAACCAACCCATAGCTGACCCTCTGGCAGGTTTTCAGATGCACTTAATCACTTGGGACCAAATTGTCCATCTATCTCCTGCAGAACAGCTGATGGATGATGGCCTTGAACAATGTGTCTTTGGGATTGCAGTGCAGCTTCTTGCAACTATGCTACCAGAGCCCCCTGCTACATATATACCTATCTGTTCTCTCTCTCTCTCTCTTCTCTCTTCTCTCTCTCCTTCTTTCCTTTCCTCTTTCTCTCCCTCCTTCCCTCCCACCCCGTTGTTATCTGCCACTCTTAAAGGATAACTTCTGCAAAAAGAAAAGTCTGGGGGAATTTAGGAGTATGAGTGCAAGAAAGGAAGGTTGGGTAGGTTGAGGATGCCATTCAATTGACAGACACTGTTCTGTGTCAGGGACTGTTGCTCTTTATAAAATGCAAATGTTTCCACCTGAAATATCAGAGCACAAATACAATGCCACCAGAAAGACTGGGCCAAAGTATAGGAGTCAAATAGTGGGTCCTTTTTTTGGGGGGGGGGAAGCATTGTTGTGTGAGTGTGGAATGAGGGGGGGCATTGTGATCTATGCCTGAATGAGAAGGGACTAGATGCCTAGAGTGTGTGCGTTATGCAAACAAGGCAGCCCAGCCAGACAAGTCAGCATGCAGACATACACACAACACCCACGCCCTACACTTGAAGGCATTAGAATTGGTTTGTTTTTTTAAAAATCTTGTTCTACTTTATAGCCTCTAGCTGCATCTACATCAGGGCCAAAGCAATTGGGCAATTCAGCAGAAAAAAAAACATTAGTCAAGCTAAGAGTTCAGGGAGGCAGCATGGTTGCAAGGAGAGAATAGGAATTGTTTACTCTGATCCCTCCCAGTAACTTCAGACATGGACAGGAACTGTATCCTGATTAAGGTGGAAATACAAACCAGAGCTCTCAAAGTCAGTTAGCTCCATGGGAGAACCAGGATTAGAATCCAGATCTGTCTGACTCTTTCCCTCAGTATCTTAATGAGAGGGAGTGGTGCAGGGGGTGGGGGGGGGAGAGGTGGGGGGGTACACTGGGATGGAGGGAGTCCGCAGGAAGTCTTTTGTTCTATTTTGATTCCACAGTGACTTTGTACGATAAAGATGGTCAAGCTCCTTTAAAATTTGTAAAACTCTGTGGAGGATCAACTGTGAATCAGTCCTGACTTGATGGCAAGTGTTTGAGGGCGTTTATAGATACTGAATGAGGGTGCAGTGTCTGTTTTTAACGAGACGAGTGAAGAATCTTCGCTTCTTATGTGAGAGACCGAGGATCCTTTCCTGGAGCCAGTGCACCTCAGTTGCAGCTACCACCTTCTGTCAGTGGAGTCTTGCATCTTCTACCAGTTGCTCTGCTGGAGAAATATGGGCAATCGCCTCCTGTGCAATTGACTGCCTCTGAAAAGCCACTAGAGGGACAGCTGTGGGTTGATTCCAACTCAATGATATACATCTGCAACAGTGATGCGGAACAGGTTTCAGTGGAGCTTCTAGGCTAAGACAGACTAAGAAGAAAGGCCTGGCAATCTCCTTGCAAAAAATTAGCCAGAGATAACCCTATGAATCACAATAATTGTGTACGGAACTGTCACAGAAATGGCTCTGGTGATGTGGTCTGTAGGGTGTTGCATTGCTAATGCAAAGGCTGTCCTCTCTGGTCATTTGAATCCATTATCTGTTCTGCAGGAAAAAGTTGGGCAATCTTCTCCCATGGAATTTACAGCTTCTAAAACCCTTCTGGAGGGTCAGCTACATGTCAGTTTCAACTCTACGGCAATGAGAGAGAAGTGTGCAAAAGCAGGACAAGAAAAGTAGAAGACAGAAAAATAATTGATGCGTGCACACTGCAGTGTCTGGGGAAAACAATGAATAGAGTACCAGAGGAATGTCTATCTGTGTTTCATTGACTATGCAAAGACATTTGACTGTGTGGATCACAACAAACTGTGGCTGACTCTGAAATGAATGAGAATCCCAGAGCACTTGATTCTGCTCATGTGAAACCTATACTTGGACCAGGTGTGTGTTTACTCCTTAAACACCTTTTTTTGACAAAGCCTGTCTGCCTCTTTCTTCCTCCATGGGCCCCCCCTCCCAGACCCTGAGGAAAGTTCGCTTCCTCTGCAACGAGCTCCTCTATCCAGCTTGATCCTTTAACCTCAGCTTTTAGCAAAAACCACACACACACACACACACACACACACACACACACACACACACACACACACACACACCTGCCCCTTACAGATTTAAAGCCTCAGAACTCCAATGAAAGATCATTATGGGTTTGAATTGACTTACCAGCAGTGGGTTTGCAAGCGTATAGCTGCCACAGGGGGTTTCCCTAGAAGATAGGGAAGTGATATGTGTCAGAAGCCAGCAGGTTCTATGAGCCAAATGCCTGCAGGTTAGAAGAGGACAGCCAGGGTCCCAGAGGTCCAAGAAAGCATGTTGAAGCTGGCTTTGATGGCACGTTTGCCCAGTGCAACACATCTTTTGATTCCTTGACTGTTGCTTTTGTGAGTGTTGATTGTGGATCCAAGTAAAATGAAATCATTTACAACTTCAATCTTGACTCCATTTATTGTGTTGTGACCTCTTGATCCAATTGTGGTGATTCTTTAAAATAACAAATGAGATGGAATCTGGACTTTTGTGATCTAAGAGAAGAGGCATAAGAACTGATCCATATCCCATGCAATTGACTCGATTCTGACTCATGAAAACCATCTCTGTTGGTTTCTGAGGTAAATCTGCCTGGGTGGGGGGAACTGTTGATCTGTCTCTCTCCTGGACCAGCTGATGGATTCTAACTGCCAACCTTTGACCTTTTGGTTCACAGCCCAATAAGTTACTTGTTATGCCACCGGGGTGCCGTGGGGACTGATCAATCGCTTTCAGATATTTGCAGGCTATGGGGTAGGCATCCTTTTGTGACTCCCACGACGGAATCGGGTCTAGGTGGCAAACATTCAAGAGATTTGGCTTCAGGCTGAGGTTTCTAAGTACAGCTCAATGGTTTTAATTGTATTTGCAGAGTTGTGCCTGCAAACTCGTTTGCTCGTCTCAACTGGGGGAAAGGTGCCTCTGGCTGGCATCCAGCGCACAGAGGCCAGGGTGCTGCCGAACATCAGGCAATGCACAGGGCAGGTTCCACAACAAAGGCCAATAATGTCATTAGTGCTGAGGTTGAGAAACCCTATTCTCAGCCCTGCACCTAGGACACTGAGGCCAGGACAACCGACATCAAGAAAAAGGATCTCTACCCACGTGTGCTGAGAGAGTTTCTTGCACGTGCCTCCCACATTCTGTGGCTACCTCTGGATGTTTCAAAATGGAAAAAAAAAGGTCCCAATCATCCTCCTTCCCTTAACCCTTGAGCTAACCGGCCCCACCATCCATCTGCGTATCAGGAACTGTAATCATTGCAATGACTGTTTCAGATCCAAAGTAATTAGGTGGGAAAATCCTAGCAGACATTTTATAAATCAAGGTTATGGGCAATCGTTAATACAACAGATGGTGGGCACTGGCCTGTGAGCTGCTGGCAAAGGCCAGCTGAATAGCTCAACATATTCTCTTGTTCAGAACTGGGAGGAAGCTGCCGACCCATCTGCCCTCATTTGCCTTTTGTCCATCCTGGCTGGATAAAATCACATCAGGACTGGAGCTTCTGCTGCTGCACAGTTCTTGGGGCTTCCAGCGGTGCCCTTGTGGAATGCTGGACATCCCAGGAAACAAGGCCAGCCCAGGGAAAACAATTCTCTTCATGTTGTCAGTTAAGGGGATTGCCTATCAATGACTGAAAGGGAAGAGAACAGAAGAAGATAAAGGGAGGGGAGGCAGAGTACTAAAACCAGAACAACCAGAATGCAATGAAAAGACAATGTTGGCACAATGTGGGAAAATGTAAGGGATTTTGCTGAGCAATCTGCGTAGAAATTGTCATAGGGGAACTTGATTTTCTGTGTAAACTTTCACCAAAGCCACAATGGAATACTATTTTAAAAATCCAACCAATCGAACATGCAAACACAAATGGAAAAATGATATGAGTATTTACCTTTGAAGCAAGTATATTTAGGTGCAATTAAAGCAAACCTCTTGCCATCAAGTCATGGTCAATAATTAGCCACCCTTTATAAATGGTTCATTATCATCAACCACCGATTCATTTATCCCTAGTTTTCAATCTTTGACGTTGGGCTGGACCCATCACAAGCTTGTGCAGAGCTGCATGACTCTTTACTTGACTTTAGCCAAAAGGCTGAGAAGCGATAGAGCTGCAGAACTTTTATGCGTCCTCTGGGCAACTTTTCTTTCTCAAGCTTCTTCTGTTGACAAAATGTCCCTTTGCCACTTGTCTCAGAGGATTTCCACAGCCATCCTGGTTGCTGTTCTGCTTCCAGCTTCTGCTGGAGGTTGTACGTGCTGGCCCCTAGCGGCTGGATGGAGAATTTTGAGAATGACATCTATGAGCTGGAACACTGCATTGTTAAGCAAAGGTTGTCGGTTCAAGTCCACCCAAAGATGCCTTGGAGACAAAGCCCTGGTGATCAACTCTGGAAAAACCAGCCATTAAAAAAAAATAAAAGTCTTTTGGGGTTGAGTTCGACTGTGACACAATTGGGCCACCATAAATGGGAACTGTCTTAATGGCAATGGGTTGGTTGGTTTGTTTTGGTGGGAACTTCTGGGCTTCTCTTTTGTCACACAGTGATGGTGACTTTATTAGTCTGTGCCAGAGCTCTGGCATCTACCAGCATGACAGGCATGTGGTTTATGCAAAAATAAACAAACAAAACTAAAAGCTGTCTAAAAAGTAAGCCAATACTTTGAGGCTTATTCGTTGGTGTAGCATAACCCAGTCTATTTTGCCTGAAACAACTTTCAAAGCCTGTGTGTGTGTGTGTGTGTGTGTGTGTGTCTTTTAGACGAAGGGAGTAATAGCAGGGATAGTGGCATCTACATCCTAAACAACATGCCTCTGGAAACTCTATGGACTTTGAGAAATGATAGTTATAGGAAGACTTCAGGCCTTTTGTTCATAGGGTCACTATGAGTTGTGCTTGACTTGACGGCAATCAGCAACAGCAGACTAAAAAGATAGACAAGTTATATGGATTTGTGGCCCCATGTTCAAGCCCTGTAGAATCTCCTAACCTTGAAAATAGTGGATGGGACCTGTGTCATTGTTGTTAGGTGTCGTTGAGTTAAGTATGACTCCTAGTGACCCTATGGACAACCAATCTGGACCCTGACATGTCCTGCACCATCCTTATCAGCCCTGACACACTTGAGCCCATTGCCATGGACGCATCACTCCCATGATTACATCATGTTTTGTCCTTGTGACAATCTCCAGCTATCTTTGAAGAAGTGAGCTGCCTTGTGGGGAGATGGTCAGTGGGGGGAGCTGGGGCAGGCAAGCAACTACAGGTGGTCTCCAGGAGTTAAGAGCAGTTCCCACTGAAAGGCTGCACGAAGGCAGGCCTTCAGCTCTTCAACCTGAGGGCTTGAACTCTATCACTATTGAAAGGCATTTGGAAGAGTGTCTTTCTTCATTGGAGTTTCTGATGAGACCACAGTCCTGGCTGAAATCTCATTGCATCCTTGAGAGATAGGATCCTGGTTGCACAGACTACAATCTCAGAAAGGATGCTCGTTTAAGTGAGAGATTGATGTGGTTATCTGGAGCACAAAAGCTTCAGTCAGAAAAGCAGTTTCAGAAAAGACTTTAAGGTTAAAGTCAACCTGGTTTGTTTGAATAATGGCTAGGATATCAACATGGTGGAAGTGGAGATAACATTGAGAAGAGCATTGGGAAATGAGGTCAAATGAACAACAGGCACTGAATCATGAGCATGGCAGGTCATTTGCTTCATGTAAGCTGGCGAGCCACAGCAGGTTCTAGAGGAGGGAAGTGTCTGATGGAAGCTGAGGTTTGTCGCCTGGACTTAGCTGCAGGGAGGTAACTGGTAACCCTGACAAGCAGGTACAGTGCATGATGGGGGCTGAAGCTTGGTTGGCCTATGTAAAGGAACATGTTGTTCTTAAGCTCTATGGAGTCAGAGCCAACTCATAGCTGACTCTCCAGTGGGTTTTCAGAGGCTGCAAATAGCGTGGGAGGAGATTCCCTATCTTCCTCGTGAAATGAGAATAAGGGCCGATTGCCAGCATCATGATGGTGAAGAGATTGAGATTGTTAACAGCTTCAGTTTGCTTAGCTCCACAATCAACACTTTTGGTATCAGCAGCCAGGAAATCAAAAGATGAATTGCACTGGGAAAGTCTGCTGTCCAGAACCTCTCCAGAGTACTGAAGAGCAATAATGTTAGTCTAGAGACTAAGGTATTCCTAATCTGGCGGATGGCCTTCACAATTATTTGCAATGCATCAGAAAGCTGGACAATGACTAGGGCTGATAAGAGAATTAATGCCTTTGAGTTGTGGTTCTGGAGAAGAGTGTTGAATATACTGTATACTGTTAGGAGAACAAACAGGTTCTTCCTGGAGAGGGTGAGACCAGGCTGCTTCTTGGAGGTAAGGATTGTGAAGCTTCGTCTGACATACTTTGGACATGTTGCAAGGTGAGATCAGTCCTTGGAGAGGGACGTCATGCTTGGGAGGTTGGAGAGACCGCACAAGAGAGGAAGACCCTCGATGAGATGGATTGATTCAGTCACTGGGGTAATGGGGTAATTGTGTCAGACACACCCTTAAGGTTGGCACAGGATAGAGCAGGGTTCAGAGCTGTTGTACATCAGGGCGCTATGAGTCGTGACTTGATAACACATAACAACTACAATTGAAAGGGACCTCTGGTGGCCTAGTGGTAAGAAGCTGTGCTGAAATCCTGAAGGCATGTGCTTCAAATCCACCAATGGTTTTATGAGAGAAGGATGGGTAATCTCTTCCTGCGCGATTCACTGCCTCTGAAAACCCGCCAGAGGGTCAGCTATGGGTCGGTTCCCACTCCATGGCATACAACAAGAATTGAAAGTAGCATCCGCAGCCCTTGGAACTTCTGCAAAACGGGAGTGCTAGCGATCCAACTGTATAGCTCGAAGTCCTAACCTCTGGGACCTGCAGAAATGGCCTCGTAGGAAGCAGGATACCAATGATGCGATCAGGTACGAATGAGAAAGCTTCTTGTGCTTTCAAGTGGCAGAGGATGATTCTGCTTAGAATCTCAGGCCCAGCTAAAGTGCAGGCTGTGGAGAAGACAGAAGTGCGAGACACTGGATGGGAATGGGAGAGGGCTGGGGAGGAGAGAAGAGGACAGATACTTACCTAACAGCTGCAAGACGGAACCCTCGGCTGTGCTTGGGGCAGCCCATGGACCAGGCTGGTCCCCGGCTTCCCACTGCACTCAGCAGCCAGCACACTTTAGATCACAGGGTCTATCACTAATCATGTTGGTCTCAAAATAGTCTTTCATACTGAAGCCATTCTGGGACAAGGACCAGATGCCCCAACGTCACAATCAAAGGTGGACGAGAAACCCTATCTGGCCACTGCTTGCCTTCCACACCTCTTACCAGTACAGCCAGCCACCTCTCCCAAGATGGAGCTAATTACAGACAAGAAGTGGCTAATTCTTTCTCTCATGAGCTGTCCTGCACCTCAGTTTTCAGGGGTTGTCTGCTGGAATGCTAGTTGTGTAAATACATATGTTAAAGCCTTTGATGTCTGAGCACAATGACAGAGATTTATCAAATGTTTGCCTCTTACTGCCTCTTTGAAAGGCTGATTCATTGGACACAGTCTTTGCCTCCTTTCCTTTTTTGAAATATGAAGTGTTCATGAACAGCCGAGGTAATATTTAATATCCTTCCATCCAGCTTTTTGCACTTGCTGACAAACCCCTGACATCCCACCAAATGGCCCACAGCTGTCTGGGCTCCCCTTTTTTTGAGGAAGCAAATGAACGTGAAACACTTCCCCAAAGTGTCCCTCTCTATGGGAGGGAGTTCTGACAGCGTGGGGGAGAAGGTAGACTTTCTAGAGTGGAGTGGGTTTGCTGATGTGCTCCGCTTTCTTTCACATCTAAATAGGATGTTAGAGGGAGCTCCCTGGCTCTCCGTTCCCCCCAGCCCCTCAGGTGGGGGACACGGCTATGTGGGGTAAATGGGGAAAATGGGTTATGCTAGCTAGAGTGGGTTGAATTTTGCTGAAGTCCAGCCCTATACCTGTGGACGTATCCCTGACTGAAAAGGATTTCTTTATCTAAATGGAGTCCTAGCTCTTCTGGTGGCTTTGTGGTAAGGAGTTGCACTGCCCACCCCAAGGCAGGTGGTTCGAATCCACTAGCTGCTCTGTGGAGATCAATTCCCACCAGCGTGATTTAGTTTCTGAAAACCTGCTGGAAGCTCAGTTATGAGTCTGTTCTGACTCAAGGACATATAACAAGAACCACATCAGTGTAGAGTGTTCAAGGGGGAGGGGTCATCAACTAACAAGGTAAGCATAGCCTTAAATGAGTAAGGATGACAGAAGAAAAATGGGTGCCTTTGAGTTGTGGTGCTGGAGCAAAGTACTGCACCCCCATGGATTGCCAAGAGAACAAACAGATATGTCCTAGAGAGGGGGCAGCCAGAGTGGCCTTTGGAGGCAAAGATGGTGAAGCTTCACCTTTCATATTTTGGATTTGTAGCTAAGTGAGGCTATTCCTTGGAAAGGGACATCATGCTTGGGATGATTGAAAGGTCAGCAAAGGAAAAGAAGACCCCCACAATGAGATGGATTGACACAGTGACTTCAGCAATGAGCTTGAGTGTTTTGGACATGGTCAGGACGGCACAGGACAGGACAGGGTTCGGGCTGGCTGTTCATAGGGTCGCTAGGAGTCATACTTGACTCGATGACACCCCACAATCACAATCAGAACTAACTTCTAATAGGTAATGTCATGATCCCTGGTGGTGCAGTGTGTAATGTAGTATTGCCCTGCTAACAAGAAGAAGGCCAGCAATTTGAATACACATGGAAGAAAGATGGCCAGTCTCCTTCCAGACAGATGTACAGCCTTGGAATTTACAGCCACAGAAACTCACTGGAGGCTCATTTATGAGTTGGGTCCAACTTGATGGTAATGAGTTTTTTTTGAGACCAGAGACAAAAATCTCTATTTGCAATCTTGGTCCCAGGAGAGTCTGGGGAGAATTTTCTAGTACTGTGCCCCAAGGATTTGGGGGCTCTTAGAGTCTAGCTGTGGGTTTACTTCCTCAGAACTCCTAACCCTACAGTCTTTCTGAAAACCAGATGAGAATGTGTTTCCCATCCTTTCTCCAGACCTATTTAATCAGCAAGCCAAGCAAATTAATCAAGAAGCTGGACTCAAGGAAGAAGAATGTGGCACCACGATTGAAGGTAGACTCATCAATAACCTTTGTTGTGTGGATAATACAACCTTGCTTGCTACAGTGAGGAGGACTTGAAGTATTTCCTGCAAAAGGTCAAAGAAGACAGCCTTCAATATGGATTGCATCTTAACATCAAGAAAACAAAATTCCTCACCACAGGACCAGTAGGCAACATCTGATGGATGGAGAAAAGATTGAGACTGTCAGCAGCTTCCTCTTACTTGGATCCACAATTAATAATACACTTGGTAGCAGCAGTCAGACCAGGAGACGTGTTGTGAAAGTCTACAGTGAGGGAATTCTCCAAATTACTGAAAAGCAATGATGTCAATTTGAGGACCAAGGTGCACCTGATTCAGGCCACGGTCTTTCCAGTCACCTGTTATATATCTGAGAACTGGACAATGAGTAAGGATGACAGAAGAAGAATTGATGCCTTAGAATGCTGGTGATGGAGAAGAGTGCCAAATATCCCCCAGACTGCCAAAAACCAAACAAAATACATCTCTTTTATTGTATTATTAAAAACTTACTTATTAAACAGAATCCATGGGAACCAAAACATGACTTTGAGTCTATCCCACCTGAATTTCAGAAACATCTCAGGAACATGTTCAAGGTCTTGAACCTTAATGAGCGAAGGCCAGAGGAGTTGTGGGAGGATATCAAGGGTATCATCCAGGAAGAGTGCAAACGGTCATTACAAAGACAGAGGAGGAAGAAAAGGCCAAAATGGATGTCAGAAGACACTTGGAATATTGCACTGGAGCGCAGAGAAGCCAAAGCAGAATGAGGAATTCAAGATACTAAAGAACTGAACAGAAGATTTCAAAAGGCAGCGTGGGATGACAAAATATTACAATGAAATGTGCAAGGAGCTAGAGTCGGAAAATCAAAAGGGCCGAACTCGCTCAGCATTTCTTAAGCTCAAGGAACTGAAGGACAAATTCAAACCTTGAGTTGCTATAATCAAGGATGCTTTTGGCAGAATATTAAATGACCCAGCAAGTATTAAAAGAACATGGAAAGAATATACTGAGTCACTGTGTCGAAAGGAATTGGCAGACACAGAAGAATTTCATGAAACATGTGAGCAAGAGCCTATGGTGATGAAGGAAGAAGTTCAGGCCCCAGGAATAGATGGTATACCAATTGACATATTTCACCTCACAGATGCTTCCCTGGATGTGCTCACCAAGTTGTGCCAAGAAATCTGGAGAACAACCACTTGGCCAACTGACTGGAAGATATCTCTATTTGTTCCCATCCCAAAAAAGGGTGACCCAACAAAGTGTGGAAACTATAGAACAATATCATTGATTTCACATGCAAGCAAGGTTCTACAGATTATCCAAAAATGGCTGGAACAGCACATCAGCAGAGACTGTCAAAAGTCCACGTTAGGTTTAGAAGGGGTCGTGGTACTAGGGATATTGTAGCTAATGTTAGATGGATCTTAGCTGAAAGCAGAGAATATCAGAGAAATGTCTATTTGTGTTTCATTGATTATGCAAAGGCATTTGACTGTGTGGATCATAACAAACTGTGGATGACTCTGAGAAGAATGGAAATCCCAGAACACGTGATCGTGCTAATGCAAAACCTATACTTGGCCGTCATCAGAACAGAGCAAGGAAACACTGTATGGTTCAAAATTGGGAAGGGCATATGCCAGGGATGCATTCTATCTCCATACCTTTTCAACCTGTATGCAGAACAGATTATCCGGGAGGCTGGGCTCTATGAGGAGAAATGTGGCGTCAGGATTGGTGGAAGATCTATCAACAATCTGCCTTATGCAGATGACACAACCCTGCTTGCTAAAACTGAGGAGGACCTGACACGCTTGCTGCAGAGGGTCAAGGACTGCAGCCTACAATATGGATTGAGTCTCAATGTCAAGAAGACAAAGATTCTCATCACTGGACCAATTGGCAGCATCAGGATGGATGGTGAAGAGACTGAGATTGTTCACAGCTTTAGATTGCTTGGCTCCACAGTCAACCCTCTTGGCACCAGCAGCCAGGAAAATAAGAGATATATTGCGATGGGGCAGTGTGCTGTTGGGGACCTCTCTGAAGTACTGAAGAACAATGGTATCAGACTAAGGTGAGTCTGATACAGGCCATGGTCTTTGCAATCACTTGTTATACATCAGAGTTGGACAATGACTAGGGAGGATGGAAAGAGAATTGATGCCTTTGAGCTGTGGTGTTGGAGAAAAGTATTGAGTGTACCATGGATTGCTAAGAAAACAAACAGATTCATTCTGCAGAGGGTTAAACTGGGCTGCTCCTTGGAGGCAAGGATTCTGAGGCTTCATCTGACATACTTTGCACATGTTGTAAGGAGGGATAGGTCCTTGGAGAGGGACATCATGCTTGGGAGGTTGGAGCTCAGGAGAAGGCCCTCTGTGAGGTGGATTGATTCAGTGACTGGGGTAATCAGGATGGGTGTATCTGAGACAGAGCGATTATCATAGGACAGAGCAGAGTTTAGGTCTGTTGTACATAGGGTTGCTATGAGTCCCAAGGGACTCGAGGGCACATAACAACAACCAGACCAACCAGCAATGCACCCCTTGTTACAGATTGTTCTTACACATATAATGCATAATCATATATTCCTTTTGGACAGTTCTTCCCCTCACCTGTTTTAATGCAGTGTTTTTATCTATCCATTCTTTCCTCATTCCCTCCCCAACCCTCCATGTCTGTCCTATTTTATAAAAGCAGTATTATACAGTATCCATCCTTTTGTGACTCATATATTTCACACAGCACAAAGTCCTTAAGGCTCCCTCATGTTGTGTAATGTTTAACAAGTTCACGGCTTTTTAGTGCTGCTTAGTATTCTATTGTGTGAATTTACCATAGTTTTTCTATCCATTTTTTTTTTTGTTGATAGGCATTTGGTTTGCTTCAATCTCTTTGGGTGTGCATACATCTGTTTGAGTCATGGCTGTGGTTTCTTTAGGGTATATTCCCAGTAGTAGAATTATTTGTATTATATAAATGGTATTTCTATTTCCAACTTTTTGAGAAAGTGCTAGACTGCTTTCAATAGTGATTGAGTTATTTGCCTTTTTCTTGTTTAGCTGAACAACAAGTCATGTTGAAATGCTGGAGTATTTTATAAGCTTTAAGTCCAAGTCCCTACCAGATATGTCATTGCCAAATATTTTCCCCAGTGTATGAGTTTACTTCATACCCTATTGGAGAAGATTTTTAATGTACATAAGGACTTGGTTCTTAAAAGGTCCCATTCATCTGTTTTATTCTCTCCTGGTTGTAGGTTTTTTATTATGCTAGGTTTTCATTATGCATGTTGTGGGTTAGTGCTTCTAGAGTTTTCCCAAGATTTTCTCTGATGAATTTTATAGTCTTCAGTTTTACTTGTAGGTCCCTGATCCACTTTGAGTTGGTTTTTGTATAAGGTGTGAGGTATGAGTCTTGCTTAAGTTTTCTGTAAATGATCTTTTAATTTTGCCTACATCATTTGTTAAAGAGACTATCCTTTTCCTAATTACCTGATTCCATCTCCTTGTCAAAGATCAGCTGACCATAGGTGGATGAACTGATTTCTGAGTTCTCAATTCTGTTCCATTGGTCTATGTGTCTGTTGCTGTACCAGTACCATGCTGTCTTGACCATCACAGTTGTGTAGTAGGATCTGAGATCAGGGAGTGTGATACCAAACAGATATGTCTTGGAGAAGGTGCATCCAGAGTGCTCCCTGGGGGCAAAGATCATGAAATTTTGTCTCACATCCTATGGGCATGCTGCTGGGAGAAGTAATTCCTTGGAGAATGGCATCATGCTTGGGAAGGAAGAAGGACAATGAAGGAGAAGAGGACACTTAACCAAGTGGTTTGACACAATGAATGAGCTTGGGTGTGTCAGAGATTGTGAGGATGGCACAGAATAGGACAGGGTTTAGATCTCTTGTTCAAAGGGCTAGTAAGAGTTGTGTGTAACTCATTGGCATCTAAGAACAACAACAACAATAATAATCCTCTTTTTGGAGTGCTCTGGTGGCCCAGTAGCAGAGTGTCATGCTGCCAACACAAAGGAACGTGATTCAAATCTACCAGCTACTCTGAGGGAGAAATGTGGATAATCTCTTCCTATGTGAGTCACAGCTCCTGAAAACCCATTGGAGGGTCAGCTATGAGTTGGTTCCAACTCGATGGCATATAACAACTATGTCTTTGTGGGGACTCCTTGGGTGTTTGGGGAGCTAAGTCCTTAAAACGCTGGCAGCAGGAGTCCATACGAAAGGTCCTTCTTTGGGAGAAAGGCCTTCTGACCTGTTTCTGAGAGGCCCCAGCCGTGAAAACTGTGTAGAACGGTCGCACTGTTACACATGTGGCTGCTCTGAGCCACAATCAGCTTGACAGTGTCTAGTTACTGGGACCTGCTTTCAAGGACGCCCTGAGTGTGCTTGGCTGCTTCCAAGGTTAAGTTCACTCAGAGATGCCTCAAAAGAAAGATTTTGCAATCTATTTTAAAAATATTGGTTATTGGTGGACTCCCCCCACCCCAACCTATGTAGAACAGTCTGGCACATGAATGTCTCAAAGCAATTGTGCAATGGTTTCTTTTTCTTTTTTTAAAACCCTCTTTCTATCAAATTTTTCAACTCTTGGGTTAAGTGAACAGATGGCTATTTTCTAAACATGGGTTAGTGACTTACACCCGCGGGGTAGGTCAGCCACAGCACCAACTCCAAATGAGGCAAATTTTTAGGGCCAATGTCTCCATTCCGGGAGCTTGGAGGCCATCTAGACCTCCTTCTTACCAGGTTTGAATAAGAACCCATCTCCCAGCTACCCAGTCTCTCACCTCACTCCAGGGACAAGCTCAGTGACCAATTTCTGGATTTTACTCTTGAGATGTTTCAGGCATTACCTCAAATTGTCAGCTCCATGAGTGCCAGGGTACGTTGCTGCTTTGTCTCCTGCTGTATGACCAGCATTGAATTAAGCATCCAGCACAAGGGAGACATTCAGTCAGTATATGTGAATAAGGGACTGACGAGTTTTTGCAAAGGATCTCAGTATCTTCAAAGAAGAGGGAGCCTCCCAAGAGCAGTGCTGATGACTGGAGATGAAGAGAAGCATGTGCTGTTGGATCAAGTCGTGCCTGAAGCTAGACATTTTATTTTTCTTGACTAAGCCAGTTCCATCTAGATTTCCTGTCACATGTAATTATGAATCTGTATCAACATAGGATACTTGATTGATGGTTGGAGAATGAGGACACACTGTACTGAAATTATTGCTTTGTTACCGTGGAATCAGCCCATGAAATATGCTAAGCCCATTTACAAAATATAATCTATCGCCTGGCCCTGCAGTTCCCTTAATGTTGTGTGGATCTGATAATTATGATACGGAGGGTTTCCATTGACTGATTTTAAAAAAAATCATTCTGGGTTGCATACAAAGTTGTATACATTGTGTTTCACACCATTAGTCTCTCAGATTGTGTTTCAGACAATCACTTCCATTCATTGTGTTTTATAAATTTAATCACCATTGAACTGTGTCCACCATTACCCCATGTTTCAAGATCCCCACTGGATCTTTCCCATTTCCTTTACTCCCTCCCTTTACCCACCAAATTGTGCGACCCGATGATTTCCCCTTCCCCACTCTCAACCTTCTGTTCCCACCTCTTCCCCTCTTAGATCCCCACACACGTTTTACTGGTTATCCTTCAAGTTTTACAATAATGGTCTTATGCAGTATTTGTCCTTAGGATACTGAGTTAATTCACTCAGCATAATGCTCTCCAGGCTCTCCCAAGTCATTGACTGATTTTTGAAAGTAGATTGCCAGAGTATTTTACCTAATCTGGCATAATATGGAATCTCAGTTGAAAGATGTTCAGCATTACAGCATCACAGAGTGAGAGACATGAGTGGCTTGCAAGTGCAGAAGAGGCCCTGGCTGGGAATTGAAAAGGCATCTTCCATGGACAGTAAGAATTCTTCCAATGAAACACCACTGCTCTCATGCTGTGAGATTGCAGTTAGTTGCTGTCATGTTGACCACCACCCATAGTGACCCCATGAAGAGCAGATTTATACCCTGCCCTGCCCTAACCTCATCATCTCTGACACTTTGAGCCCACTGTTAGAGTCAGTTAGTGTTTATCTTATCTTGTTCAGAGTCTTCCTCTCTTTTGCTAACTCTCCGTTTTACCAACTATGATAATTTTTTTCTGAGGACTGTCCCCTCCTAACAATATGCCCAAAGTATGTGAGATGAAGTTTCAACAGCCTTGCCTCTAAGGAGCACCCTAGTTTCCCTTTTCTCTAAGATACATTTGTTTGTTTGTTTTTGACAGGCCATGGCTATTCAGTACCCTTCTTCAACACCACATCTCAAAGGCATTAATTTTTCTTCTAGTATTTTTATTCATTGTCAACTTTGACCTGCATAGCAAGTAATTGACAAGGCTATGGTGTGCCCGATCCAGGCTATGGTCTTTGCAATTAATTGCTATGCATCAGAAAGCTGGACAATGACTAGGGGTGATAGAAGGAGAGCTGATGCCTTTGAGCTATTGTGCTGGAGACAAATTTTGAATATACCATGGACTGCCAGGAGAACAAACAAGTTCATCCTGGAGATGCATTGGAGGCAAGGATTCTGACATGTTGCAAGGTGGGATCAATCCTTGGAGAGGGAAATCATACTTGGGAGGGTGGAGGGACAGTGCAGGAGAGGAAGACCCTCAATGAGATGGATTGATTCAGTGACTGGGGTAACGGGGATAGATGTGTCAGAGACAATGAGATTGGCACAGGATAGAGCAGGGTTTAGGGCTGTTGTACATAGGGTTGCTATGAGTCTCAGGCAACTTGACGGCACATAACAACAACAACATGGCTTGGATCAGACACACTTTAGTCTCTGAATTGCTCTTTGGAACTCTGGTGAGGTCCGTGATAGCAGATTTCCCAACATCTTTTGATTTCTTGATGGCTCATACCAAAGGTGTTTATTGTGGACCCAAACAAGATGAAAGAGTTGACAATTCATCATTTTCCCACCTCTCATGATGTCGCCAATCAGCCCAGTGGTGAAGACTTTTGTTTCTTGGTGTTGAAATGTAATCCATATTGAAGTAGTGTTTGGTCCCCTGCAACAAGCCCTTCAGTCGGCTTCACTTTCAGCATGCAGTGTTGTCTCGTCTACATAATGAAGGTTGTTGATGGACTATTCAACCTATTTGCCGAATGTGTTGAATTTATTATTCAACAAATAAATGCTGTGAGTTTATTGTTTTTGTGTGCTATTGAGTCCGAACTGACTCATACCTGTCCCTCCAGCAGGTTTCCAGGGGATTTAAATTGTCTGAGATTCCCCTTTTTTCTGCAGAGCAGCTCGTGGAATGGAATCATATGCCTTCGGGTTGGCGTATTAACTGTATATAATTAGGCAGTGGATTTAGGAGGGAGATCTTTTTCTTCTAGTTTAATTCTGGGTCAAAATTCATTGCTGCAGAGCTGGAACTGATTTATAGCTGACCTATTAGAAGTTTTTCCAGAAGCTATAAATCACATGAGAAAAGATAGCCCAACTTTCCAGCATCTGGTGGATTCAAACTGCCAGCCTCTGGATTGGCAGTGCAGCTAGCCCACTGATGGGCTGTTGTGTGCCATCAAGTCAGAACCAACCCATAGATGACCCTCCGGAGGGTTTTCAGAGGCAGTAAATCCCAAGGGAAGAGATTTTTCATTCTTCTCCTGCTAAGAGTTGGTGGATTCAAACTGTGAGCCTCTGGGATTGCAGCACTACTTCTTATCACTAGGCCACCAGAGCTCTCTTATGGGTAGACTGTCTACATTTTGGAGGTGAGTGGGTTCTGAATGGTCCCCCTGATGGATAACTGAATAAATGGTTCTTAAGTTAAATTCCCTGCAAGGTGAGGGGAAGGTGCCTCTCTTCACACTGAATGGTTTGAAGGGTCTCCTTTTTAGTGAGTTTGCTGAAGTTGGGAAGAATAAGGGGGCCTTGTGTGTGTTTGCTTTGTTGATCTAGTTTATCTCAGTCTCTTTGCATCTCTTTAGTTGTTTGTCACATCCACTGTCCTGCCCTGCTCTTGGCAGTTCCTAGCTTTGAGTTTTACTTTAGTAAGAGGAAGTGCCAACTAAGGGTCTTTGCACAAAGTGCCCCAGTCTACAGTGCCCCCTGGTGGCTGTGTATTAGGATAATCGGCCTTTTCTCCAGACTCTGAAACCACAGAAGCATTTGCCCAGTGAGGTTAACCTCCTTGAACTTCGTGCCAGGAGGAAATTTATGAACCCTGGGGACTCCATTACTTCAGCTGACTTTGAGACAAGCGGGAAGTGGGAATGGAGCTCAGTTCTGGTGGGACTGACCACAGAGGCACAGGATGGAGGAGGGAAAAGGACATGAGCACTGGGTTCTCTGCTCACCTACTTGAAAACATAGGTAAAAAAATGAGACAGGTTTGAGGGGACCAAGCAGCCAACTTGATTTGCTTGACCAAAGATTTTACTATCATAAATTATGTATCCCTCCTATAAATTTGGCTAAGGCCTGACCCTTGGTATTATGCAGCTATCCTTCATTCTATGATCAGATGTAATTATCCTTCGTTTTGTGATTTGGTGTAAATCTATACCTTAATGCAGGCATCCTGGTGGCACAGTAGTTAAACACTTAGCTTCTAACTGAACAGCTAGAAGTTTGAACCACAGCTGTGCCATGAGAGAAAGATGTGGTAGACTGGTTGGTTCCATTAAAGCAATCTTGTTAGTCCTGAAGAGTCACCAGGAGTCAGAATTCACTTGACAGCAATGGATTCTTGGTTTTGTGCTAAATGAGGCAGAAACTGTGGAGTTTATCTTGAGCCAGTTTTACAAGAGAATGTGTGACTTAAGTCCTAATTTTTGCTAACAAAAGTCACGTCTTTTCATGAAAGTTGACAGAAAAGTTGGCTTTTCATTCATTCATTCATTCATTCTTGCACATTTCCCTCCCTCCTCCTCCCTTCCCCCTCCCCAGTTCACTTTTTTAAAAAAAAATTCATTGTTGCACAATTTGCTCCTGCCCTCCCTCCCCCCAGTCCTCTTTGCCATGAACCCCAATTTTTATTAAAAATCACAATTAAGTTAAACAATTTTAAAAATAAAATTACTCATAAAATGAACAAACAAAAAAGAAGTGGAATGCCACTGCCGTTGATGCTGGACAGGCCTGTGATATTAGCATATGTGACACAGCGGAGACATGGAACAATGCTTGCCCATTGGGCTATGTCTACTTACCACTGGTTCTTAGAATAAGAAGAAAAAAAAAGTCACACCCTCCCCACCCCAAGAAGTGATAAAAGAAGAGAGCTGCAAGCAGAGCAGGAAAGGCCCTTAATAACAGCAAAGGTGAGCATGGAGCAGTCTGCATTCTTTGGAACCAGGATTTCCGTGCTGAGAACCTCCTAAGCCCAGGGGAAGACTGAGGCTGAGATGCACCGAGATCCCTGCAGATACTGAAAGGAGAACATAAGGACCTTCCCCTAGAACTGATAGCTAAAGGAAGGCCTTGTGCTAGTTGCTGTTGCTGTTAGGTGCTGTGGAGTCAACTCTAACTCCCAGAGACTATGAACCTTGCTTTGTCCTGTGCCATCCTCATATTCTCTGACAGACGTCAGTCCTTTTTTACAGTCACTATGCCAATCCATCTTGTTGAGGGTCTTCCATCAACATTTCATTGACCCTCCGTCTTTACAAGCATGATGTCTTTTCCCAAGGACTGGCCCCTCATAACAACATGTCCAAAGTATGTGAGACAAAGTTTCACTATTGTTGCCTCTAAGGAGCACCTGGTTGAACTCTGTCCATGATATATTCATTTGTTCTTTTGGTAGACTATGGTATCTTCAGTGCTCTTCTCCACCCCCACAACTCAACGGCAATTATTCTTCTCCTGTCATACTTATTCACTGTCCAACTTTCAGATGCATAGGATAGAAATGAAAATGTTATGGTGTGGATAAGGAGCACTTTGGTCTTTAAACTGACATCCTTGCTCTTTAGCACTTTGGACAGATTTTTCCCAATGTGAAATGTCTTTTGATTTTTTGACTACTGGTACCAAGGGTGTTGATTATGGATCCAAGTAGGATGAAATAGGTGACAATTGTGATCTTTTCCTCTATCATGACATTGTCTATTGGTCCAGTAGTGAGAATCTTTGCTTTCTTGATGTTGCGATGTAATCCATATTGAAGGCTGTTGATCTTCTGTACCAAGTGTTTCAAGTCCTCTTCACTTTTAAGCATGGGAGTCTCATTAATATAAATAAATAAGACTCGGGTTGTTGATGAGTCTTCTTCTAATCCTGATGCCATATTCTTCATCCTAAAGTCTAACTTCTCAAATAATTTGCTCAGCATACAGATTGAATAGGTATAGAGAAGGCATAGAGCCCTAACACACACTTTTCTTGAGTTTAAACCATACAGTGTCTTCTTGTTCTGTTTGGACAATAGCTTCTTGTAGTGGTATAGGTTTCACATAAGCACAATTACTTTTTCTGGATTTGCGTTCTTTTCAATGTGAGTTATAATTTTTATCATCCACACACTCAAATGCCTTTAAATAATATAACAGAATAGAAAACAAATATAGACATCCTTCTGGTATTTTCTTTTTCCAGCCAAGAGCTATCCTGACATCAGCAATCACATCCTTGGTTCCACAGCATCTTCTAAATTCAGCTTGAATCTCTGGATGTAGTAATTTTTTTAATAACTTTCATCAAGATTTTGCTTGCTGGAGGCAAGAGTGATATTGTTCAAGAATTTCCACATTCTGTTGGATCAGTCATCTTTCTTGGGAATGTGAATAAACAGGGATCTTTTCCAGTCAGCTGGCTATGTAGCTGTCTTCCAATTTTTTTTACATAGACTGGTGAGCACATTCAGGGATTTATACATTAGTTGTAACATGTCAGTCGGTATTCTGTCAATTCCTAAAGCCTTATTTTTTTGCCAATGCTTTCAGTGTAGCTTGAACTTCCTCCTTCATTACCATGTATTTTTTATCATTGCTAGTTCCTTGAATATTTCATTCTTTTTTTTGGGAGGGGGATGTGAAGGATAGTGATTCTGTGCTTTCTCTCCATCTTCTTTTGATTCTTCTTGGGTCATTCAAGATTTTGCCCACAGCATCCCTCTAGATTGCAACTTGAGGCTTAACTTTCTTTTGCAGTTCTTTCTGCTTGCGAAATGCCAAGGTAGTTCTTCCCGTTTAATTCCAGCTCTCTCTCTGCATGTTCTGATTTACTTTGTCTTGTCTTCTTGGGCCAACTGGAATCTTCTGTTCATCTTTTACTTTGGCTTCTTTCTCTTTTGTTTGGCTTCTTGATGCTCTAATTTCTTTTCTTTTTTTTTCTAGTCTAATTTCAGTCTCTTCTGACATCCATTTGATCTTTTCTCTCCCATCTTCGTAATGACCTTTTGCTCTCTTCATGGACGACATCCTTGATGTCTTCCCACAACTCATCAGACTTCTAACTAACCTAGTATTTTCTCTGTGAGAATTTGTTTGTTAAAACTATTCACTTTTGCTGCTTCTCAAGCAGCAGCACTAGAGGACTTATTCTGCAAGTAAATGGACTAAGGTATCCCTGGGTTCAGAAAATGATAAATGCTTGAAACCACAAAAAGATGATACCAACTCAACTTGAGCAATTTGCTGCACAGAAACATCTGACTGAATTCAGTCCTGAGGCAGATGCCAGTCACCTTGTATCCTCAGTGAGAATACAGTCCAGTGAGCCAAGTAGGAAGAACTGTCCCTTCCCACTACAGCCATTCCCCTTAAAGTCATTCATTCATTTATTCTATCTCCATCATGGATGGAACATTCACCACGTGGCCATTCAATGGCTGTCTTCTAGATGCCTGTGACACAGCTGTGAGGAACAGACTTTTATTTCATGAGACTATGTTCTGGTTTGAAGTTTCCTAGGCAATCAGCAGCCATGGAGTTGACCCAGACTCTTGGCCATCCCATGTGTGTGAGAGCTGAGCTGTGCTCTACTGGCATCCAGTAGGCATGTTGTGGAAAGCAGACTGCCTGGATTTTCTTCCAAGGTGGCTCTGGGTGGACTTGAACCCCAAGTTTTAGTTTGATAGACACATACATTAATTATTTGCAACATTTTAGGGCCACTAAATATTTTACCTCAGTCCCTGAGGCCATATTATGGTTGGTTTTTCTACTGGGGAGAGCTAGATTGTACGTAGTATATGAGGTAATGTGTAGTACATCGAAGATGAAAGGACCTTTGTAGGACAATGTTCTGCCTGGCAATGCTGATTATCAGGGGATCCTTATGAAAGGTCAAGGTGAATGTCTTGTATTAGGAGAATGTGAATGAGCAAGTCTCAAGTGAGGATGTGGGACCCATGTCAGGGCATCTGGGACAGGGAGAACACAGGACATGGACAGAGGGGCCAGATTCCAGGGAAGTGGCACTGCAGGCTTCACACAGGAAGAGAATCAGAGAAGCCTTGGGAAGAGTTGGAATCTGGGTATATAGTGCTGCGAAGTTTGGACTTCAACTGGTAAGCAAACAGATGCCGTAGGCAGCCTCTGAGGAGGGCAGACTGCAGAAGCCTCGGCTGGGGTGGGGTGGGGTGTCATTGTGTTTCGCTTTTTATCCTTTTGTGTTTAAGAAAGCCAGCTGTTGTGGAGTCACTTCCAACCCATGGTGACCCATGCATGTCAGAGGTGAACCATGCTCCACTGTGTTTTCAACGTGGGTTTTTTTGAAGTTAAATCACCAGACCTTGGCCCTCCAACCATTTGAAAGGCAGCTGTGCCCCAAACCGTCTACATCATGAAGACACTTCATGTGTATAAACCCAAACCAGCCTGCACCCACTGCTGAGTCCACTCCGACTTGTGGCCACCCTCCACTTGGTTTCTGTGTTGTACATTTTCATAGGAGTCAATTGCCTTATCCTTCTCCCACTGAGCAGCTGGTGGATTAGACCCACGACCTCTGGCTGGGAGTGATGCACTACACCACCAGGACTCCTCTCTTGTGCACCCAGGTATGAAAAATCCACACTGAAAAACATGAACGACGCTGGCCCATAGCCCTCTTCTAGCTCAGGAGGGGCTGAGTCAAGTGTTATCAATTCTACCCTGAGCTGTGCAAACTCAGCACAAAATGACTTCCACTTAAATAAAATTACATCACATACACT
Organism: Elephantulus edwardii; assembly: GCF_000299155.1. Taxonomy (NCBI): domain Eukaryota; kingdom Metazoa; phylum Chordata; class Mammalia; order Macroscelidea; family Macroscelididae; genus Elephantulus; species Elephantulus edwardii. The sequence continues at coordinate 819,297 of NW_006400080.1, read as the reverse complement.
CCTTTCAAATATACTGTTTTATTGCAGGAGGAAAAGAAAATCAATGCATTTTACAAATTTGAGGACGGCAACAAGTTGTAGATTTTCTTTCCAGACATTCCTCTGCCATGTTCCCCACAGTAAATAACCTGGACACAGCCAAGAGGTACTATTTCAGATAAGTAGAAACAGGGATCAGATGCTATCTGCAATCGCTTTAGCAATTTTTGAGAAAACAGGCATATTGCAATGATTGTTTAAATGTTGCTTAAACCCCCAGAAGGAATTCCTACAGAGCAGCTGTGCCACTGGAGACTGAATAATTAAAACATTCTGCCAAGTTTCAGGGCCTCCACAGTAAACTGTGGAAGAGCAGGAAGGCCCGGGAGAACAGTAGGCGACTCAGCTGCGCCTGGGACGACCCCAAGGCCACAAGTGACTACACACAACTACCAGAAGTGCCACCAGACCCTCGGGGAGCCTGAGCCGGGGGCTCTACTGAGCCAGCAGAAGGAAGCTCGTGTCTGCACTCAGGAAATGGCAGGATGGAAGTGGCTCCCCTCAGGGGCTGGAATGTGAGCTCTGCAGGTTGCCAGCCCTTTTTTCTGACTCCCTGTCTCCCAGTCTTGGGAAGGCATAGAGGCAAAGAGCCCAGCAGCTACCAAAGCAACCAAAGTGGTACAGTAATGGGATCAGCCAGTGGGGTTTCTGCTATTAAGCCTTGAGCGACCCTCCCAGAAAGAAATGCTACAGACATCAACTGTACTTGAAAAGGAGTAAGATATGTGTCTGATTCCCTGGAGTTTGTGAAATGCTGAGCTGTGATAGGGCAGGCGAGGGGACATCTGAGATTCTCTAGGCAACCGTTTGGAATCCCCTTGAGCTTGTGTCTTGCACCTGGTCTGTGATGCTGGGCATTTGCGAGTCATGAGAAAGCCGGGAGGACCCAAGCTCGTTCGCTGGGAAGGAGAGGCTGTGCCACCATGGCTCTGACTTAGCTCATCAGGGGAGACACTCAAGTCTGGGGCAGTTGTGGGTCCTGAGGACAGACACTCAAGGACAGGGATTAGCTCTAAGTGCTCACTATGTGTGGCCACCAGTGACCACAGGATCTGCCTGCAGTGGGCCTGGGCGTGTGCCATGAGTGGGCTGGGTGGGGCAGAGGGGAGGGGAGAGGAACCTGTGGTGCCCAGCTGCTCACAGAAGACAGCGCAGAGGGGGCGGAGGAAGAGATGTAGAGAAGGAAAAAAATATGTCTTTTCTTCATATTCATCAATTGAACCAACCTGTTCCCTTATTTGAAGGGTGTTTCTGAGATTTAAAAATAACAGTAACAAAACTGTTAGGGGATCTTTGAGCACCAAATTCTTTGACAGTTCGTTTTACTGGCCGCTCCGCTTCTGCAGCACTGAACTGCGCACCTCCCTGTGTGTCCAGCAGGTTTGCTCCTTCTCCCACCAGCCGAGCCTCGGTCAGCCCCGGGGCTCCTTGTCCCCTCTCCTGTCCTCTGGCCGCTTGCAGGTGAGCATGAGCAGCAGCAGCAGTGGCAGGTGCCACAGGGTGCAGAAGAAGAGCTTCCTGGAGTTCTTCCTGTCCGCATCCCTGTAGAACCGGAAGCCGAGGTAGGAGATGTACAAGTTGATGGGCAGGGAGATGACGGGGAAGGTCCACGTGGTGACGTCCAGGAGCGGGGCGGTGGTGCACAATCCGATGAGCGCAAGGCAGTGGTGCAGGGCCACGCGCCTGCACAGGCCGGGGTGTGTGACCGACATCATGCAGAAACCCGCACGGGAATAGTCTTCCCAGAGGCCCCAGCTCAGGGCGTTGAAGTGAGGGAACTGCCAGGAGTACAGGATTCCTCCCAGAAGAAAGGCTCCTGTGCACAGGGTTGGAGGAAAGAGGGAACAGAGACATGTTGTAAGCAGAGATGCACAAAGAGCACCATGTCCTCATTGGGCCCTCAGAGGTGCGGGCTCTGGATTTCCTTCAGGATTGTGGATTCACTGCTCTGTTTTCATCTTGTGTCCCCCAAAACAATCCCCCACTTGAAGGAAGGGCTAGGGGCTGGTGCATGCCCTCTAGACACCTTCCAGCACTCTGACCAATGGGAGACGTTTGAGTCTGGGGAGGGATGGGAGGCACCTGGCCTTAGGGCCATGCTGCCCAGGCCCTGTAGCCTCTATGGCTCCTGACTACGGAGTGGTGACAACCTGGAGCTCCTGAACACTTAGGAACACTCAAAGTAGCAGGCTCTGGTCAGGACGCTCCAGGGAGGAGGACACCACAGGACGGGCTCCCCCTGCGAGCCTCTGTCACCCCAAGGCATCAGTGACATCAATGTGCTGCACACCCCCTGGTCAGCATTTCACACCTGGCCTGTACTGTTAGCCTGTCTGCTTCACCTGGGCAAGGACTTTCAGGGCTGGCGCCTGGCATTCCCCTTGGTACTTTGCAGACTCATCTGGGCCCAAGGTCCGGCAAGCAGGAAGCCTTAGCACAGATCGTGTTCTAACATGGAGCGGGCCAGCATGCCCTTTGGCACACAGGAATAGGATTCTAGAGTAGAAAGAAGACTTGTCTATGGTTTTGCAATTTTTTCCCAACAAGGACATAGTCACACAGTCATACCCTGAAAACCATTCAAAGGACCCAGTCTCCTCCTCAGGAGGGAGCAGGGCCCCTCTGGCCATGGGGGGAGCGGCCGCTCACACAACAGCCTGGGGTGGAAGGGAGACTACCATTCCTCCACTGTGTAACTGACAGCTCCCTGTAGTGTGGCTCATTTAACCCTGACGTTGGCCTTGCTTTGCTGGCACAGTGTACAGAGCTGGGCTGCTAATCCAAAGCCGTGTCTCAGCAGTTTGAATCCACCAGCAGCTCTGAGGCAGACACAGGGCCGTTTGCTCTCATGGAGATTTACAATCCCGGAATCCTGGCAACTCTGAGTTGGAACTGACCGGCCGGCAGTGACTTTTTTTTTTAAATGGGACTGGAGGAGGCCCTAGTTGCACAGTGCGTCACACCATTTGTTGCTATGAGTCAGAATCTGCTTGACGTCAGTGGCTATTGTGTTAAACAAGGTTTGAAGGTAGGTCTTATAATCCCTACAGAAAAACATGAGACAGCAAGAATAAGAAGACCCTCGAGCGTGGCAGGGATGGCGAGCAGGGCACAGGACAGCGCAGGGTTCAGCTCTGTAGTTCAGTCACTGAGTCATGGTCGACTTGACGGCACCCACCCGACAACAATGGTAAATGCTTTAACAAATACAGTCTTTTAACAGCAGGAGTGACTAACGATAACTTGCAAGTAGATGTGGGAGGTCCCAGGGAGTACAGCCATGTACACATACAGATATCAGAAGAGACTCCTAGCTGAATGTCCAGGGGGTTTCAGAGGCTGAATATTTGGAGGGAGATTGCCCACCCTGCTCTGAGCCCCAGCCCAACTCCCTACATATGTTGTTGTTGTTGTGTGCCGTTGACTCGGAGCTGACCCACAGCTGACCCTCCAGCGGGTTTTCAGAAGCAGTAAACCACACGGAAGGAGACAGGCATCTTTCTCCTGCTGCCATGGGGCTGTCCTCTAGCTCAGGAAGTAGGGACAAGTGAAGTGCCACAAGAAGGAGACCACAATCACCACTCGAAAACGCTCCGAAGGGCAATGAGGATCCACAGCAGGAGGAGGTGCCCCGGCTCCAGGGACCTGGGGAGCCTTCTCTGTGGAAGATGCATCCTGGTCAAGCCAGGCCTGGGGAGGAGGAGCACACCGGCCTGGGGCAGCAAGATGCACGGGCCTTTCAAGGCACTGAAGGGTTAGCTCAGGAGTTAGCATTCACAGAACTGTACCCCACAAGAAAAAAAGGAGGCAATTTTACCAGATGCTAACTGTAAAAACTAAAGGAAGGTGAGTGTGGTGGCTGTGCTAGAACGAGGGGGCACTGTGGGATCTGGCGGGAGAAATGGCGAGGGGGCACCGCAGGATGCATGGATCATCTTCTGAAAGTCACTGCCTATAAACACTTGTACATCGATGTTCACAGCAGCATCACCCACGACAGCAAGAAAATGGTAACAGCCCAAATGCCCATGAATAAACAAATGGATTGAGAAATTGTGGTACATTTACAAATTGGAATACTATGTAGCACTAAGGAACAATGATTTAATAAAATACTATAGAACACAAACAATACTATATTAACATAAAGGAGTCTAAAGAGCATTATGCTGAGTGAAATAAGTCTTGTAAGGACAAACATTGCGTAAAGTCACTACTGGAGAAATAGGATAACTGAGCAAGGTATGTATAAATGTTCAAAAGGGGAAGAGGTAAAGAAGGGGGCGGGTAAGGAGGAAAGGGGGAAACCACTATCTATATGCAGAACAGATTATCCAGGAGGCTAGGCTCTATGAGGAGAAATGTGGCATGAAGATTGGAGGAAGACTCATCAACAATCTGCGTTATGCATACGACACAACCCTGCTTGCTGAAACTGAGGAGGACCTGAAGTGCTTGTTGTAGAAGGTCAACTTCCTACTCTAGGTATAGATTTAGGAAGGCAAAATTAGTATTCTGGCATTTCCGTGCTTCTCAATCTTAGCCATAGTTTCTTATGCTCTCTCCATAGTCAAATGTCTTGAATAATGAATGTTTTATTTTAGAGTTCCTATTTCAGTAAATATGACTTTAATTTCATACCACCTGAATTTCAAGAATCATCTCAGGAACAGGTTTGAGGCCTTGAACACTAATGAGCGAAGACCAGATGAGTTGCGGGAGGATGTTAAATGTATCATCCAGAAAGAGTGCAGACGGTCATTACAAAGACAGAAGAGGAAGAAAAGACCAAAATGGATGTCAGAAGAAA